>NC_135716.1:127322950-127922950 GCF_964656455.1 Halichoerus grypus | reverse complement strand
AAAATTAGTCTAAAGATTGTCTCTTGATTAAGGGCAGAGTGAAGGATTATATCACTTGGTGGGAAAACTATGCAACTATGATTGATACCGCATTTACAAATTTTAGTAGAATATTATGTTTGCAATTAAAACTGTAAGGAAACAATAAGGAAAACAAAAGCAGTTATTAACAAAAAAACAATTGTGTTAACACTTTTCAAATAAACGAGAAAAAATGAAACTAATAGCAATTTGATTAAACCACAAAAAATGGGGAATTTTAGAAACAAGAATCAACAATGTAAAATTAGTTTCAAAATACAGAGGCTATCAAACTGGATTAAAAACTAAAAGATAAATACTGTTTTATAATAAAGACACTTAAAAAACAAAGTGATAAATCAAGATTTAATGACAGATTACTACAAAAATAGCCCCGCTTCTCTAAGCATGCTATCTCCATGCTTTTTGCTGTATAACTTTGCAGCTCTTCCCACCAAGAAGTAGAGCCTACCATCTCACCCCTTGAATCTGAACTATTCTTAACTATTCTTAAGACTTGCTTTGGTCAATTGAAATTGAAAGAAGTGACAGTGTGACAATCTTGCATGTTTCTGACCTATCTTTTGGAAGCCTGCCACCATCCTGAAAAATTCCAGGCTAGCGTGCTGGAGGGTGAGAAACCACATGGAAAGAAGCCCAGTTGTCTCATCTGAGGCCATTCTAGATGCAACTATAGCCAGCTAACTCCCAAATATTTGAGAAACCCCATAATACATGAGCAGTTTTGTGTAGAGAAAACAGTGTGCAAAAGATATGAACCACCTATTCTGCCTGCAGCTGACAGCAAATACATGAGTAGCTCAGTCATATAGAAGAACTACCCAGTTGTAGAATATGTAGGTTATTATTTTAAGCCAGTAAGTTTTGGGGTGTTTTGCCACTGTTTTTGGGTAGTTTGTATCAATAGCTAATTAATACATATTGAAAAATAAAGAAAGGAGATAATGCACAAATACTATATTAAAAAAAACCAGGACTGGTAATATTAATATCCAACAAGGTGAAAATTAAGTTTGAAAATAGTAAATAGGATAAAGAGTAATTTGATGATCAAAGGCATAATTAAGAAGATCTACTGTTAGTAAAAATGCAGAAATTTCAAAGACTACTTTCTCTAATATTAAGCCAATAAGACTGTAAGTATTTTTTAATTACAAAAAAAAACCCATCAACTTGATGAAAATTAATAAACAACTCCTGGGTAATGCTGAGGTCAAAGAGCAGATTAAAATAAAAATCCTAAACCATCTATTAAGAAATGAAAAAGGAGAATACTTTGCAACAAATCTAAGCACTAAGCAAAAGCAGTATTTAGAGGATAAAAGGATAAGAAAGATAATCTTAATTGCCACAATTATTAAAGAAGAACAAAAATTAATGAATTCAGTATCTTTCTTTTTAGAGGATTAGGGGGAAAAACTAAATAAATCAAAGGAAATCAGAAAGAATGAATTAATAATATATTAAAATTAATGAAATAGAAAAAATAAATTAAAACATATGCATATGAGAATTTAATATTGACAAACTAATTCAGTACACTGCAGAAAGCATGAAACAGTTAATAAATGCTGTTGTCACACAGACTTTCCATCTGGAAGAAAAAATAAATAGATCATTCTCTTATCCAATATAGTAAAAATTCCACTTGAATTAAAGACAAAAAGGAAATCTTAGAAAGCTGTATATATAAAGGTATGGTATGCTGCTTAGTCAAGACTGGAAATATAAAATCCCATAAAATGCAGACATAGAATAATATAAAGATTTTAAAACTTTATATAATGAAATATATCAAAAGGTTAATAGAAATGAAATGGGTCTAGAAGAATATTTGTAATTCAGATCATAAACAAAGGAGTTAATATCTTTATGACACTAAATGATCAGAAATAAAAAATAATCCAAAAGAAAAAAAAAAACGGGCAAAAATGTGAATAGATATTTCATATCTAAGTCCAAATGCTTAACGGAAATAAGACAAGATGTTCAAAATCACTAGTAGTCATGGAAATGAAAATTAAATTAACAATGAGAAATGATTTTACTCTCATTAGGCTGGCATAAAATTTGAAAAGAGCTTTAAGATTTATTGTGGGCAGGGATGTAGGGAAAGGGATTGTCTCATAAATTGAGGGTGAAAAAATAAATTGTTTAGCCTTTTGGGGAATCAGTATAGACAGAAATATGCTTATTGAAACATTGATTGTGAGGGCAAAAACTAGAAACCAAATAGATAACCATTAATTTCTGAATAAAATATGGCACAGTCACATCATGGACTATTACAGAGCTATTTAAAAAGAATGGATTAGAGCTATATAAGACAATTAAGACATATTTCTGTTAGGGAGCTTGGAAGAGAAAAGAACAAATTTTGGAAGGAATAAATAATATGATTCTAATGGGTAAATGAAACCTAATTTCAAAACCCATATTTATCTATTTGAACATATAGGCTTGTATACCATTATATAGTTCTGAGCAGTTTAAGGAAAGTACAGACTGCCTGTGAAAAAGACCAAAGGGTAAGAGAAGGGATGGGGAAAAGCCCAAGGTCCATTCAACTCCAGAGGCCTTCATGCCTATCCCAAGTTAATGTAAATAGCACTCCAGGAATTATAAATGCAGTTTATACAGTTGTATACAAAAGCTCTGATATGCACTGATGTAAGTTCTGTGTAGAGAAAAATTAATGAACCTCGTACTTATGTGCATTCGACAAGCAAAGTTGCCTAGGTTTTCCAACAGCCTGCCACAGTGTTATGGACTAGATGTTTATCTAGTAACTGCCACAGTGTTATGGACTAGATGTTTATCTAGTAATTGCCCCCCACCCCCAAAGTCATATGGTGAAGCCATTACACACAATGGCATTTGGAGATGGGGCCTTTTGCAGTAATTATGGTTAAATTAGGTAATAATGGTGGGGTTCTCAGGATAGGATTAGTGCACTTATAAGGAAAGATATCAAAGAACTTGATCATTCTCTCTTCACCAGGTGAGAACATAGCAGAGCTGACCATCTGCAAGCCAGGAAGAGAGCTCTCACCAGAACCTGACCAAGCTGACATCCTGACCCCAGATTTCCAGCCTCTGAAACTGTGAGGAAAAAAAAATTCTACTGTTTAATCCACCCAGTCTATGGTATTTTTGTTATGGTAGCTTAAGCACACTAATACACATAGACTAGAGAAGGTAGAAGGTGGTAATGAACATACCACATTTTCTTTCAAATTCCTGCTTTAAGATATAATTATCATTAGTCATAATGCTTTGTGGAAAAATAACTTCATAATTTTAATTTAACATTTCCTTCAAAAAGCTCATAAAGAGTCAAGGAGGAGCAACATGAAGACAAAAATTAACTGTGATATAATGTAATGAATAACGAACTTCTAATAATCTGCTATAGAAGCAGAGAAGAAATATGGTTTTGAATGAGGAATTAAAAATATTTCAAAGAATGTATACATTATTAATAAGACTTAAAAGATTAATATATTTCAAAAAAAGGAGAGAACTAAGACATTAGAGAAAGAAGGGGGTATATAAATAAATGTCTATATATTGGCAGCATAATGTTCACTTTGGGAAAAGATGTATAGTTAATTGAACTAGAGTATGGGTATATGGATGAAAGTGGCCAAGAATGAAGTTGTAATACTCACTGCGAAGGGCCTTTTTCTTAGTATGTGTTCTCCAGAAGCAGATCCAGGGACAAGGATTTGAATGCAAGTAGTTTACTTGGAAGGGGCACCAGTGGCGGTGGGGATGGGGAAGTGATTCAGGGAAGGGAATGCAGTCAATGTATTTGCATTATTAAGTTAGCTACCCTACAGAGTAACTGGGCTTAATCTCACAGGGATACTGTGGAAAATAGCATAAAACAGCTCAGAATTATCCTACTCAAAATGTGGGTAGGATTTGCAGTACTGTATTAATTCACCAGCTCCCAAGTGGCATTATCTGAGCCCTGTTCCTGGAGAGTGTTAATTCTCCAGCTATATCAGCCTGCTGTTGTACCAGCAAAGTTGCCTTCTGATAAACCAGGGTAAGAAATTCTCAGACACAGAGAAGCCAATATTAGCAGGCAGAGTACCTTGAAAGAGTTAAAGTCTGATGGATATGGCAAAGGACTAACAGCACCTAATACAATTTAATGAATTCTATGCTAAAGAGTTATAATGATCAAAATGTATCCAATATAATTTTTATGCTTATCAATTGAAAAAAAAAAGAGTTGGGATGGATGGATATTGGTGGCATCCCCTTTGGTTATATCTACAGAGTTGGAAAGTCATTAGATGTGTGAGCCCAGGGACATGGGATACTCCCAAGGATTAGTAAAGATGTGTTATTTGACTGTCTGAATGGCGAAAGCATTTAACTAACTAGGGAGTTTGAGAGAAAAGACTGATTAGGAGTGAAGGTGTTAAGTACTGTTTGAGATGCATTTAATGAGTTGGAAGTTCCTATGGAATATTCTGATAAATATGTCCATTAGACAATGAAGGAGCTGGGGGACCTGGAGCTCAGAAAATAGGTAGGAGCTCCAGAAAGAAGAGATACTTAAAGTCCTAGGAATGTATGAGTAAGCATATTCCTATTTCTCCACCTGGATGTACTTTGGATCAAAGATCTTCATTCTGACTTCCAACAATTTAAAACTCATGTAATAGAAAAAAACAAGATCTGAAGTAAAAGATCTGGATTTGAATCTAGACTGTCAACAATAAACTATAATAAGGGGTGGGAGGACTGCAAAAGAAAAACACTTAACTTTTTGATAATAAAGGCCAATGCAAGCAAGTTTTCTGGAGGAATGTACTCAACTGTGTCTCTGTCACATTTTGGTAAAACAAGTCATATGGTTACATAAAGAAACAAATATATAAAGTAATACTTTGGCAAATCTATATGGGCAGGGAAAACAAATTCTAAGTGTCAAGTTTGATGTCATGACTGCCAAAATTGTTAAAATTTCCAGATTTACATTGCAAAAACTAATGCCAAAGAACTTTTAAATTGCAGCCCCGAAATTTAGCAAATGTTGGTGATATAAAGCAACATTCTACCTTATGGTGTAGTGTACATGTATTTTTGAGTGATATGGATTAGGTTTGTATGTTTTACTTTTCAAAAGGAAATTATCCCTAAGAAATGTAGAGACAGTTTGCAGAGATTTGACATAGATGGAGGGTCCTGCACACTGCAAATGAAAGAGTTCAGAGCTTTTAAATTGCACTACATAAACGGAAGAACCTGGTTAAATAACAGATCCATCCTTCTTCCTTTTTTCGAATAAATTGAATACAAATAAAATGCTGACTTAGCAAAAATGTTGAAAAACATGTTTCCTGAATAAACATGAAATTTAATTATTATGTAAAATGTAAAGAGAAAATGTGACTATTAATGTTTTACATGAGTGAACAGGATGGTAATTTTGAGATAGTAATAAATATTCAGAAATAAAAAATAGGTAGCAATGCTCTGTTGGGTGACTTCCCATTGGGATGATTTGTCTATGTCTATTTGATATGTAATAAGATAGGAACAGAAACACAAACTAATTTACAAGAGGTTGTCTTACAACCATAGACAAAGCATTTACTGAGGAAATGTATGCATTAAAAATGTAAGTTCAAAGATCCCTTTTTATATTAACTGGCATTCATCTCCTCTAAGATCCAATCTGCTCAATAGACTTCAACCACATTCTTACATGGCAACAATAAAGGACTGCAATTAAAAACATTTTAAATTTGACTTTGCAAACTGTTTAAAGCTTTTCCAGAGGAAATAATGTGTGGCTTTTACAACAGTCCATTCTTCATTCTCTCCTAAATTAGCTGCATAATATATGAGCAAATTTCCATGCCTAGTTAGAGCTCATTATTCAGTGAAGTCTCAGGGAATTAGGATTTTTTTCATCATTTTTTTTCCCTTTGCCCTTTAAGCATCTTTCTAATTTAAATAGTCCCAACGAACACTGATATCATTGTATCCATTAATTGTACTTGTTTTTGATGAAATGGCAAAGAAGCATGGGACCTTCACATTGACCACTTATGTGTGTATACATTTTTAAACATATTTATTTTTGTAAAAAGATGCATAGCTTGGCAATTGTAAACTTGCAAATAAAATATGTGAAGATTATGACTCTGAGAGGATTAAATGTAGAATAAACAGCCAACAAGATAGAAGAGAAAAGGGCGGGATAAAGTGAAGTCTTAAACTGACAATCTGTTACTTAAATATTTTAAGTTTCTTTTTCTGGGGTTATTATTTTCTTGATTAGAATTAAAGATGTTTTAAGCATTGTTTGCTGCTGTTACTTTAATGCTGTTTGCAACCTCAGTCCATGTCCATGTCCAATCATAACGTGGTACTGTCAAATTCATAAATAAAAGCCTTTCACTTGCTCATTTTTGTGTCCAGAATATCCAGGTGCAACCCTGCCAATTAAGGAATTCACAGGGAGCATATCTGTTTGATCTAAATCTTAGTATCTGCATATGATTTTGCGTTTCTTACTTGTTTGCAAGGTGACTTGTAGCAGGTCAAGAGCCAAAATTAAAATAATTGTGTTTTAGGAAAAACAGTGGCTCTTTTAATTAGACCCAACTTGGATAATGAGATTTTTTTTTTCTATCAGGAAAACACTATAAATAGCAATCTCTCTATTTGATAGAGAGATCTACTAAACTGAAGAGTCTAGCATAGCAAAATAACATAGAACTGGCCCATAAAGGGTAAGATCAAATTATTCTAAACATATGTCTATGAATAACAATTAGTATTGAGCACAATGAGAAAAAAAAATCTGAGTTTAAGATTATAATTGGCTTAGAATAAAATCTAAGCTTTGGCATTTACCAATACGTAGGATTTAATCTCTAGACTCTTCAGTCATATCATTAGAAAAGTGGTAACATTACCTAACTCACCAGATTAATAAAGAATTTAAAGTAATTATATGTGAAAAGTAAGGGTTAGTGTTTTAGTACCTTTCTCATACTAAAGGCTTCTTTTTTTTTAAGATTTTATTTATTTATTCGACAGAGAGAGAGACACAGAGAGGGAGGGAACACAAGCAGGGGGAGTGGGAGAGGGAGAAGCAGGCTCCCCTCTGAGCAGGGAGCCCTACGCGGGGTTAGATCCCAGGGTCCTGGGATCATGACCTGAGCTGAAGACAGATGCTTAACCGACTGAGCCACCCAGTCGCCCCCTAAAGGCTTCTTTGAGCATCCAAATTAATTTGTCATCTTGTTATAAAAAATGCAAAAAGCAGTTAACTGAATAAACCCTTTGAGGGTGCCATATCATGTGAACATGTGACATTTGCTATTGTCAGGGTAACAATTTAGATTTTTTAAATCCAACCTCTAAGATATATATTGACTTAAAAGAAATAAACTTATCATTTGAGGTTTACTGCAAACATATGACAATAGTTACTTTAATATTACCAAAATGCCAGAATCTAGCTTTAAGATTAGTATGATGGGTCTCTAATCCAATCACTTCTAAAATCGCGAGAAACTAATGATGAGAAATCAGGCAATAGCATTGAAAAGAGAGTCAAAATGTGCTGTGTTTTTCCACCTTGCTAAATACCATCTAATCTCTCCTTCTGCTACCTAATTCAAGGAAGAAACTGCCAATGGCTAGTCGTTTTCATTTCCAACTGAGGGTTTGTTCACTTAAATTTCTCCTCTGAATTTTCAGAAGCATTGTTCCTCAAATTACCTCTTCTTTTCTATCACTACATTATTAGCAAGCAATGGTTGCCTTAGCAACTCTTTAATAGGTTGCGACTCTCAAAACCTATCTTTTCTGGAGAGAGTCTTCTGACAGGCTTCCTAATAGAACCAATAGCTCTTCCTAATAAATATGCAAAAATATTATTTTTGATTAGAAATCTAACCATGTAGCTTACATATTTAAAATGTTTTATTATACATTTAAAAGTTAGTTATATAAATTTATTGAAAAACTAGGATACTGTTTTGCAAAATAATAATTGATTATGATAACATCTACCATTTACTAAATATTGTATTATCCCATTGATTTTTTTCAATAACCCTAAGAGGTATGATGCAATACTATCTAAGTTTATCAGATGACAGACTAAAGCTCATAGGGACCAGTTCAGTAGCATGGTGGTAAATATTTCATAATCAACATCCAGCTCTCTGGGAAAAAAAAAAGAATACACATACACACACAATTTCATTACAAATATTACTAAAATAAAGCATGTATGGCACATAATTCAAAAAATAATACTTTTATTTCACTATAATATATTCAATTTTAAGTTTCTGTCATTTTTAATAATGGCTGTGTTTAATAATTGGCTTTCAAAATTTCTGAAAATTAAACATTGAGTTCTTGCAACCTAGTACTACTAGTCTCCAGCTTATCCCTAGGTTAGTTACGTGGTTAAGGTCAGACTGCTACTAAAGACTGTAATATTTAGATGCAATAGAGCTTTTTAAGGAGGAGACTCAAAGAAATATGGGTAAAGGGATGCCTCAGAAATTCAAAGAAAGAATTCTCTGTTAAAAAGCACTGCCCTCTCAAGACAAACAATATGAGACTCTTGACTCTGGGAAACAAACTGGAGGTTGCAGAAAGGGAGGTCAGTGGGGGGATGGGGTAACTGGGTGATGGGAATTAAAGAGGGCACGTGATATGATGAGCACTGGGTATTATATTCAACTAATGAGTCACTGAACATTATATCAGAAGCTAATGATGTACTATATCTTGGCTAATGGAATTTAAATAAAAAATAAGATTTCATACTAAAAAAAAAAAAAAACGCTACCCTCTCAAGTTTAACTCAGACTTTCTTTGGCATATTTCTCTTTGCTTTTTATGTTCCTGGTAATTTACTGCTCAGAACCCAGCCCTTATTTCTTTATTGACATAAATATATCTTTAATGCATTCATTTTCAACTCATTATCTAGTACCCATTTCCATAGTTGGCCTGAAAGTTTGCCTCTTCGCCTGTGACCTTGTCAACCACCTCCCTGTTGACTGGATCTCTGCTCAGTTTGACGTGTTCTCTGGCTTTGTTTGTGCTGTTTCCACCACAGTTCCTTACCTCCGTTGCCAGCCTTTCACAGATGCCTTAGCATAGAATGGGTGCTCTTTGAAAGATCATTGATGAAATGAAGTTAGAACATGGAACTCCTCAAACTAAAGGACTGGCACTGATAGCCTGGCAGTCCACTGAGGAAACACTTCCCCAGTCAGAGCTCACTCCTGGCACAGTGTGTAAGAAGTGAACTTATTTTTCACATCTCTTTATTCCATTTTCATGACCCTACCTCTGCGTATTCCCAGTTGAGCTGGCTCCGCCTTCTCATTTAATGTCCTCAGCCTGAACTACCCTTCCCTATGACTAGGCCCTCAGCTCACATAAACATATTCCACGAAAATTTCTCCTCTGTCCACCATCTCAATTAGTATCAATTGATTATTTATTTGCCCTCCAAAGAATAATGCTTATCCCTGCATTATAACCAATAATAATCCCTTTCGAGGGAAGTTTATGCCATGACTCTTATGTGCTAGGCACTAAAATATGTGCTAACAATATAGGGATAAATATAACTAGAGAATGCTTCTTGACCTGAGCATTCCTTTTGGAAATACAAAGACCAGGGATGCAATTGCAGTAATGTAAGTGCTGTGGTAGAGGAAATTGTTCTGAAAGGAGAGATTAAATTTAGTTTGTTCTGATCCTTCCTCAAATCTCACAGCATATGACCCTACCTAGTCTGCTTTTACTTTTGAACAGTCTTAGCATCCCCTATAATACAACAGAACCTTAATTCTACAGCCCATTTTATTTTTTAAGTAGGCTCCACACCCAGCATGGAGCCTAATGTGGGGCTTGAACTCACAGCCTTGAGATCAAGACCTGAACCAAGGGGTGCCTGGGTGGCTCAGTTGTTAAGCATCTGCCTTTGGCTCAGGTCATGAGGTCATGAGCCCAGCAACCTGGGATTGAGCCCCGCATCAGGCTCCTTGCTCAGTGGGAAGCCTGCTTCTCCTTCTCCCACTCCCCCTGCTTGTGTTCCCTCCCTTGCTATGTCTCTCTCTGTCAAATAAATAAATTTAAAACAAAAAGACCAGTTGGATGCTTAACCAACTGAGCCACCCAGGCACCCCCACTTTTTTTAAAGTGATATTTTTTTAGTCATTATATTTCACTCATTAATGTGTCAGCAGTATTACTTCCAAGTGCTACAAGCAGAAATAGGATAAAATACCTTATCTGGATTGAAATATTCCAAAGGGAATCATATTTGGGATTTAGCAAATATGCATGGAGCAGTTACTATATGACAGGTATTAAGACAGATATTTGCAAAATGACCTTTGATCCTTCCTACAGCCTCCTATTTTATGGGTGAAAGAACAAAATTATCTTATAAATTAATCCTTTAGCTCCTAAGAGCTTGACCATGACAACTGGGGAAAAAAACACAAATTCTAGTGCCCCATTTAGTTAAGAAAGGACAGAATATAATGTCATTAATTCATTGCTATCTTAGCCAAATAGAAAAAGTCATAATATTCACTAATACGATTGTCCATAGGGAATGACTCCATTGTTGCTTCTATATGGACAGTGTGTGCTTATTGGTGGTAGTGTTGTTAGTATTGTTTTCTAAAAGAGATTGTAATATTTTCCTTCTATTGTGGTTTTGTTCATTTGTTTGTTTTGTTTTTATAGAAACAGAGTCACTGTGGACATGGCCTGATGCAGGTGAGTCCAAATAATTGCCTTGAAGCTTGCAGAGCATTCCAATTCAGCTTTAAATGCTCATGAAATTCAAAGCAGGAGAATCTAACGTGAGGCAACACTTAGGCTTTAGCCCTTTCTAGTTTTGTAATTGTTTGCTTTTCTTTGCTCTATGAATTCTTTATGACTCAGAATATCAAAAATGCACCAACAGTTGCAGTAAATAAAAGATCCTCCACCATGTGCAATCCATGGGGAGAACACCACTGGGAACCAGGGGAGCAGCCTGACCTTTCCCAGCACATTCACTCCATGTAGGAAGGAAGGATTTCATAGAAGTGGTTTCAGTATCATCTCAAAGCTCCTCATCTCTGAAGGTAAAACTTCTGATGTAATTATCGATAATCTATCTATCCAAAATATTTGTTTTTACTTTGTATTTGGCTAATATTTATGTTACTTATAAGATATGAACCTTAAAATCCAAATAATTATATGTTCTTGGATTTTGGTCCAGTTTATCACAAGAGAATGGTACACCTATAATCTCAACAAAGTTTTATCATCTGCTATGCTCCTAAAAGCCCTAGACGTATAGGAGTTTATACTCATGAGTATATATTTCTATGTAACAAATAAATCCACTGCTTATGGAATATCTTCATATACTCTTATGTTATGCCCTGAATATGTTAAAGAGTTTAAAGTAATCTTAAAACCAATGAACCTATAAAGCAAATCTTTATCATGTCACTAGGGTGTCAAAACAAATATCTACAATTACACCCACCCAAGATAGTCTTCACAAGATTTAAGTTTTTTTTAATTGTATGTGGAGTTCTTTGGAGAATCATGAATTATAACTTATTTTGTATTTATAACAAGAAATGAATATATAAATGTACAACACAAAGAAAAATAAGTTATGCTCTTGATATCTTACATCATCAGAAAAAGACAGGGCAGAATTTTAAAGAATCCTTCATATCTTGTTTTCTTTGATTCGATAGTGTTCTTTTAAAGAGATTGAAAAAGACTAGAATTCATTACAAGTCCTTAATTGCCAGTTTCTCTACAAAATAGATGTTTATGTGCAGACTTCAGAATAGCTACCATTCATTTGAGGGAGATCTTGTACAGCCGAAGTTTAAATAAACAGCAATGTTTTACTAAGTTTGCAAAAGCGTAATTAGTCCTAGAGGCACAATATTTTTAAGCGTCAAACACTTGTTCTCCAGCTGTACTATTTGGATCCGTAGTTTCAGACGCGGCTTATATGCATCTCATTGAAGTCCAAGGCTTTTCATGACTGACAAGCACTTTCACTGTGTGTGTGCTCAGAGAAACAGAACAATACATCAGTACTACTTTGATAGAGGCATCTGCTACTTTTTTTTTTTTTTTTTTTTTAGTTCAATAGTGCTTATAAACACTTCAAAATGGATTCCATTGGGGACCAGTAGCATTAATTTGTGTTTGTTCTGTCATGCAATTATATTAGAGAAATGAAATAACTGATCAGGAAATTCACAGGTGGGCATAAATGATAGTTTAAACATATCTTTCCTACAACACTGGGCTAGAGTCTATAGGGGATCATGGTATTCAGCTCCCTTTTTTCAAACAATACCCTAGAGAAAATCATTTTGAAGTAGTCAAAGGTTTTTAAGTAGCAGATGTTGTTTTTTTTAATTTCTTTCATGTATGTAATAAATAACAAAGACAGCAATTACAAAATATGTTCACTTTAACAATTTTGTACGTAATGCAACCTTCTTATTGTGGCTAGTTTATTTGGTGCCTTGATGGGGTTAATGAGACCCAAGTCACTGTCACGGTCCTAAGTACTGACCACATCTAACCCAGTCGACTATGTGATGTAACTTGGAATGTGCATATACTTATAACTACATTCACTTGAAGCCATATGGATTGTGATTGCTCGTATAAATATTTCAAATATATACTGTATTGCTTGGTCCAAATCCATCACTGCTACTTAAAGAAAGAAAACAATAGTAGATAGATGATAGATAAATAGGTAACCATATCCCTTTGTATATGGCAACAGACTCCTTGAGGAAGCCCTTCCTTTTTCTGTCGCTGACACTGCTTCAGCTCAGAATGCCCTTCTCTCCTATTTCTACCATTGATATTTTATCCATATTTAAAGATAAACCAAATGCTCTCCTCCAGTAAGCTCTCCCTCTTTTACCTAAATGAAGGTAACTTCCTTCCTCTCTTGACATTGAACTTTTGAGAACAAGGATCATGTCTTTTTACCTTTCATTCCATCATCACACAGTAGATGCTCAAAGACTATCTGTATGATAAATGATTTTATCCCTATCCTACACTAAAAAAAAACCCAGGAGAGATGTTATAAGATCTCACATAGTGTTGAGTTACAGATCCCTTATCACACCTCTATTCAAAATATTTTAGAGGTTTCTGACTCTACAGAACAGAATAATCCCTTCTCTAATTCATGAAAAAATTTCAAATGATAATAAAGGAATAATAAAAAATATAAATCCAGAGCAACAAAGAGAATAGCAAAGAAGGCAAAAGTGGACAGAAATCCAGTGGAAGAGTAGGGACTGACTGGGCAGTCAAAGAAGCTACAACTGGGAGTACTGAAGCCTGAAACATGTGTAGTGGCAACTTGGGCCAAGCAGATGGTCATGGGTTAAAAGTATGAGTTTGTATGCCTAGAGCAATGGGATGCTATTGAAAATTTCGTGTTGGGAGGAATGACATAATCAGATCTATATTTTGTAGAGATAAATAAGACCCAGGGAAATATTTGTAATGTATGTTAAATATACAGGTTTCAGGGGCACCTGGATGGCTCAGTCAGTTAAGCATCCAACTGTTGATTTCAACTCAGGTCACGATCTTCGGGCTGTGAGATCAAGCCCCACATCAGGCTCCCATGGAGCTTGCTTAAGATTCTCTCTCTCCCTCTCCCTTTGCCCCTCCCCCCACTCTCTCTCTCTAAAAAAAAAAAAAAAAAAGATGCAGGTTTAATAAACCCAGGATATAAAAAGTTCTTATAAATTCATTAAAACCATGAGAGACTATGGACTCTGAGAAACCAAACTGAGGGTTCTAGAGGAGAGGGGGTGGGGGGATGGGTTAGCCTGATTATGGGTATTAAAGAGGGCATGTATTGAATGAAACACTGGGTGTTATACACAAAGAATGAATCATGGAACACTAATGATAAAAACTAATGATGTAATGTATGGTGATTAACATAACATAATAAAATAAAATTAAAAAAATTGAAAATAACCAATTGAAACCAAGCAAAAGATATAAACAACCAATTCACAAAAATAATTACAACTGTCCAGTAAATATAACAATGAAATTTTGAATATCAATGAAACATTATGTTTTTGTTTATAAGACTTCATATTTAAAAATTGTTAATGGCCTTATAATACTGTGCAGCCATTAAAAATTATATTGCTTAACTATATATATTGGCATGGAAAGATGTCAGTAACACATTATTAATAGAAAACATGGGTTTCAACAGACCATATATTGCATAATTCCATACTTTGTAATATCTATGTATGCGTACATTCACACAAACATATGTATATGTGCATGTGTGTGTGTACACAGAATAAGAGGCTAGAAGAAATGATGACAGTTATCTCTAGATGGGGAAACTACTTTTGAAACCAGCTAATTAAATTAAATGAATATGAATATGTATTATCATTCAAAATGTTGGGAATGTTGAGTTGCATCCTATACTGAACACTGCCAAATGGTGTGAGGATAAACAAAGTTTGACATGTTTTATGTCTACTGCTCTAGTTAGAAGAATAAATGTATTTAAAACTACTAAATCAACATAAACCATTTTTAATAACAAGACAAGTATAAATAATATATGCTACCTGATTTCACAGGAAAGATTACTGCTGTTGATTTTCAGTTAGAATCCTCAACATGTACTTATTCTTTTCACTGAAAAAATGCTGAGTTTCCAATTTTTATCAGCTTTTGGTAAGTCCTAGAAATATGAAATGTAAAATAGAGTCCCTGACCTCAAGAATCTCAAAAGGAAGATGGGTACACAGTAGGACAATACATCAAAATACAAACAAAAATACAAATAAGCTCCAGAGTAGCTTAACTGCTGAGAGGACTATGCAATAAGAATGCTCAGCGCAGCACTTCCCTTTAACTTTCTGAGAGCTAGACCATTCACAGTCTCTCACTACCATTCCCTGCACACACACTCACACATACACACCCCAAAGGCTGTGACTGGTACAATTTACTAATTTCTCACAGTAGCCTATGTACCTAATTTACTCTATATCCTCAAAAAGAGTGATAATTTGTCCTACATCAGTCTCATGCTTTGTTCAAATTCTTAGTTGGTCTAATACTCTGGATGGGAAAATGGAGGTTATGGTGCCTATTCAAATAGCAGCCCATCATTATTGAGAAAGAAATAAAACAATCTCAAAATGTGACATTGATGTAGAATTGGGCAAAAGAAGCTATTATCTTTAAATCAATGGCATATTTTTTACAATAATAAATAAGAGTGACTTTACAATTCTAGGAAATGAGCTAGGACCTTTCTATGTATTATTTAATAATCTTCGCAAACATACTAAGATAGTAATCCCTTACTTTGCAAATAAGTAAATTGGAACTCAGAGAGTTTAAATAAAATGACCAACTCACAATAAGCAGTTAGATTAAAGTTAAAACCCAGTTCGGTCTACCATCAAAATGCATACTCTATTAAACCCATTAAGTTTTTTAGTAATTTCTTTTCCAAAATGTCTTCTTTAACAACCTAAGCATTTGGGAACACTTACTAATGCTAGAAACTTAACTAGGTGTTGTGAAGAGAAAGATAAATAAGTCAAAGTCTCTTTGTTTTATAATCTCACTTTGTAACCAATTACTCTCAATTTACCTTGTTATTTCCCTTTGCTCTTGCTAGGACAATATTACCAAATAAATGAAACAGAACTGTTTGTACAGAAATGAATGAATAGATGTAGGGCACTCTGAGTTCACAGATAAAAGCATTCTATGAGTTTAAGATGTTGTAATTATTATGAATCGGTGCAAAACTCCATGTCTCATTTTGTTACATAGTTTGACTTACTATTCAACTGTAACCTTCCTTATTCCTATTTTGCTCACTTTTTAAATTTGTTTATTTTTTTAAAGAGAAATATAATGCATGCATTACTAGTTCACTTACATTTTTTTTTTTTTAAAGATTTTATTTATTTATTTGAGAGAGAGATTGAGAGAGAGAGCACATGAGAGGGGGGAGGGTCAGAGGGAGAAGCAGACTCCCTGCTGAGCAGGGAGCCCGATGCGGGACTCGATCCCAGGACTCCAGGATCATGACCTGAGCCGAAGGCAGTCGCTTAACCAACTGAGCCACCCAGGCGCCCCACTTACATTTAAATTAGCATGAGATTGTGCTCGCTTCGGCAGCACATATATTAAATTAGCATGAGATCATTGTTGAATATGGTGAAACATCAGCCATACTACAAAAAGGGCTTGTCTACAGCAGACAGGGCAGTTCAATGCAGAGCTGCACAGCTTACAATTCTCGACTCTTTCCATTTTGGCAGAGGGCATACTTCTCAAGCATACAAAACTAAGGAGCAAGGCATCCATGTGAATCAATTGTGATTTATTATGTTGCAATTTAATCTATAATTTTTGGCACTCTAGGAAAATTTGTGAAAACCTCACTTGGTAACAATGTACCTAAAGATAAAAACAAAGACAAACCACTCTTTCTAAAATAATGTGTGCATTTACTCTTTATTAACTGTTATCTGAGAGATAGAAGTATAGTAATTATTCTTTTTATATACAAGAAATCTCCAAATCTTTGCAGGCTTCCCAGTTTCTCTCCATTTTATTGATGTCTAGGCACATACTCTAAGCTTTTTTTAAATATTTTAACTTATATTTACATGTATACAGGTTAACATGACAAATTTTCAGTGCAGTTATAAACTTCTGAGAAGGAGGAAACATTTTACTTTGCCTAATGTCACTGAATTTAGAATTTAAAAATTGGGATCAAGTAAAAACTCTAACACATTTAAAATTAGCTTATAAACAGAAGAAAGTAGTAAAGGGCAAAGCCATTAAGTCAAATGGTTTCCCCAAAAAGAAGGGACATTAACCAAATGCAGAAAAAAACCACATAAGGCCTATAGTTAAACAAATGAATAGAGATATAAAGAAAACTCTAAACTAGTGTGTAATGGAAGTAGCAACAAAGAAACTCAGTGATTCTGTACTGGGAGGAAAAGCCCTATATGAGAAAAAATAGCAGGATAAAAATGAACTAAACCCAAATGCAATGACGATAACAACAAATAGAATGGGAGCAGAAAAAGGTTGGATTTTGATTGAAAAATAGAGAGAGAGAGGACAGAGAGTAAGATGCTTTTGTGTTTTTTTTTTCTTCCAAGTTTTTATTTAAATTCCAGTTAGTTAACATACAATGTAATATTGGTTTCAGGTGTAGAATTTAGTGATTCAACACTTCCATACATCACCCAGTGCTCATCACAAGTGTCCTCCTTAATCCCTGTCACCTATTTCCCCCATCCTTCCCAACCACCTCTCCTCTGGTAACCATCAGTTTGTTCTCTATAGTTCAGAATCTGTTTTATTGTTTGCCTCTCTTTATTTCCCCCCATGTTCATTTGTTCTGTTTCTTAAATTCCACATATGAGTGGCATCATATGGTATTTAACTTTCTCTGACTTATTTCAGTTAGTATAATACTCTCTAGTAAGATGTTTAAGTGAATCATATTTTGTTTAATTTTGTTTTAACCAAGGATGTGTCGACATGTTGAGGTTGTCATTAATGGAGGGGTAGTACTCAAGATAGTCCAAGTATATTCATTATACTAGAGAACTTTGAAAGCTTCAGAAAGTCTTCTACTTCAGAAATTGAATTCTGTTTGGCCCAGTGTTTTTCTGAAGTTTAAATATATGCAATCCTTTGCTACCTATAAGTCAAATAGATAAACACCGACCCATCATAAATGACTTGATGAAGTATGGGCACATCCAGGTGAGACATTCTGGGACTTTAGTTAGATAAAAACTGCCCAAAGGAAGTAATCGGGTCCTTTTTGGTCACTGATATATGTTAATATTGCATGTTGCTTGGCATATGAAGAAGTTTTCAGTAAATTCTTATTAAACAAGTGAATGAAGGAGTGATATAATAAATAAATGAAGGAATGAACATGGGTTACTTTGAAATAACTATCAGTGAGGACTGTGTCAATAGGTTCTTTTAGTAGGATTAAATGAGTTAATATATGTTAAGTGTTTAGGAACATATCTAGAAATTAGTATTTGGAATTAGTAAGTGCTCTAAGTGTTAGCTATAATTATTGCTTATTCATAAAGAAGGTAGAAGTTAGAGCCAACAAACTGGTTCTTAGAGTAGTTGGGTAAAGTTTAGGAAAATAAGCATTTTTTATTATGTTATGCTAATAACCATACATTACATCATTAGTTTTTGATGTAGTGTTCCATGATTCATTATTTGCATATAACACCCAGTGCTCCATGCAGAACGTGCCTTCTTTAATACCCATCACCAGGCTAACCCATCCTCCCACCCCCCTCCCCTCTAGAACCCTCAGTTTGTTTTTCAGAGTCCATAGTCTCTCATGGTTCATCTCCCCCTCCGATTTCCCCCCTTCATTCTTCCCCTCCTGCTATCTTCTTCTTCTTTTCTTCTTCTTCTTCCTTCTTCCTTCTTCCTTCTTTCTTCTTTCTTCTTTCTTCTTTCTTCTTTCTTCTTCTTCTTAACATATAATGTATTATTTGTTTCAGAGGTACAAATCTGTGATTCAACAGTCTTGCACAATTCACAGCTCTCACCATAGCACATACCCTCCCCAATGTCTATCACCCAGCCACCCCATCCCTCCCACCCCCCACCACTCCAGCAACCCTCAGTTTGTTTCCTGAGATTAAGAATTCCTCATATCAGTGAGGTCATACAATACATGTCTTTCTCTGATTGCAACAACGTGAATGGAACTGGAGAGTGTTATGCTGAGCGAAAATAAGCATTTTCTAAAGAGGACTGGAAAACATGTGGATTTTAGAAGGCATTGGTGTCTTGGTAAGAATCCACTAGAAACTGCATGCATGATAATAAGGCAGATCTCTCACAAATCTCAGTTTAAGAATTGGTATCTATGAACTGTAAGCAATATGTCCAATTTCAATAGGCTAGGAACATATAGAATAGATCAAGTTCATTAAGAACAGCACTCACAAGAGCATGGGCTATCCTGAGAGGACATAAAATTAGAACAGGCTTCCCTGCAAAATCCACAGAGACAGCATGAAAACAACTCTGTAGGGTACCACACAGACTACCCTCCTGCTCACCACTTTTGTGATAAAAGCCTACTTTTATCCATCCTGATGAGACAATCCCTGTCCATCAACCACATGAAGGTAGCAAAGAAGGCTTAAGTTTCTGTCCCCTTTTTATATACATTTGTTGAAAAACTTGCTCAGCATCCAGATCTGCTGAGTTATGGAAGAAGAGTAGTATTTTTATGTGCAAAAGTACAGTCTTTCAGTGCTGGTTTACTGTATTTATTTGGAAGCAAGCTTACAATTTTAGTGAACTGTTCTCACAGTTCTTGGGTTTTATTGTTATGCTGACGTTCAGCATTTTTGTTTTCCTATCTAGTTGCCTTTGTCTGCCACTCATTTTTGGCCAACATATGGCCCAGAGGAGATTATTCCTGCCTCTACCACCTTTCTCCAGGCTTATGAAAACAATGGCATTTCTGGGCATCTCTTCCAGTGCTAGCCTTGGGAGTGCTATTTTTCAGCAGTAGAGGGAATGAACATAGCCTCAAAGAGTGTATTTGCCATCTTTCAACTTCCCTATTCTTGCTGGTTCTCAAGCATCCAATTCAGTGGAAATATCACAAATTGATTTTTAAAGCACTTCTCTATTCCTTCCCACTACACTTTACTGTCTTTTCCCTTGAGGGATACATATTTACTCTTGACATTATCTTTTAAAACAGGCTCTAAAAATCATATTTATTGCCCTATTTTATGAAATGAGGAAGTGCCTTTTATACTTTTTGTAAACATATATTTTGGTCAGTTTATTTGGTCAGAATATTTTCAGGGTGACTATTTTTATTTTAATCACATGGGATAATGAACTGATATATTATTGCTGTTGCTTTTCTGTTCACTAAATAGCAATGACAAACTTGTTGATTCCCACAAATAACAAATACCTTTTTTAGTTTTTCAAATAATATGTGGAAATGGTCTGATGGATGTGATAAAGCACATATAAACAAGATAATGATGAGTATCTTCTAATGCTACATTAAAGGATCCATAATCCAAAAGATATCTCTTCTAAACAATCATAGCCCCAAATATTTATCCATGACCCCAAAGTAAAAACAATCAAACAAACAGAAACTAGAATATCCACTTTGGTATCTTTTATCTTTGCTATTCACCTTAAAAATCTAAATTTTTATTACATGTTACTCTTATCATAAACAAATGACTAAATATAAATAGCACAATAATTAGAATTTAAAAGGCAAAACATAATAGTACAAATAAAATGGAGAGGTCTAATGTAACTTTAGAGAGGTTAGTATGTTTCATTGGAAGAGCTTTATTTTTTAACGGCATTCTATTACCATTTGTTCATAAAGAGATAATGCGAAGATTGAAAAGAAATTTGCAATGTATAAAATTTGATAAACTATTAGTATCTATTCTACATAAGAAAATCATAAATAATAGAATTAAAGAAAACACCTAAATCGGTATTTAATGTAAAAGGAAACATTAAGAGACAAGAAAAATCTTAAAAAGGATTCAATCTTGTAAGAAACACAAAAGTGAAAGTTAAGACTGCAGTGAGATACTGCCTGGTAGATTGGTAAACTATTTTCACAAATTCAAGTGTCTGTAAGACTGGAGGAAGGGGAACATTGCTGATAAGAGTATAATTTGTTTAAACAACTTTTGAAAACATTTGGCATAATTTGTTACTACGACATATGCTATAAGCAGTGATTCCTCTTCCATACATGTACTCTAAGAAATTTTTGAATTTTGAATTAGCAGGCAATCACTAAAATGTTTTTAATACTACGATTCAAAATAACAAAATCCTAGAATCAATCTAAATATCCATCAAAAGGAAATTGGATGAATAAGGTAGGATAGTTTCATACAATAAAACAGTCCGTGCACACGAAAAATTAATGAACTATAGTTTTGTGCATCTGAGCTTGGATGAATTTTGGAAGGTGATAAGTTGAGTTCACAAAAAATAAGTCACAAAAGGCTACACTTATGGTGATATGGTTTTGATGAAGTTCAAAAACTGCCAATACTGAAAAATACATTGTTTAGTGATATCCTACCTATAAGATTAAAATCTATAAGCAAGCATGTGATGAACTAAAAATTCAGAATAAAGTTATCTCTGTGAAGAAGGGAGATACATTGAGGAAGTATGTATAGTGAGCTAAAACAATATTGGTTTGTTCCTTAAGTAGAAAGTTAGAACCATGCTGGTTTGTGTTCATTATTATGATTCATAACTTACATATAAAGTTCATATATACATAAATTATTACATAATCACTCATTTAATAGCCATATGCATGACTATACTTCTTATACATATATATCAAGTATTACATAATAACCCTTTATTGTTTTTAAAAAGGGAGTATGATAACTTGCTTTAGCAAATGAATTGCTTATGTATGCTCTAAACATGGGGAAAAAATTAACCCAGCATTCAAAATTCACAGAACAAATAATCAACATGAGATATTAAGAACTGATAGGTTTGCACTCATTGAAGATCTTCAAAGATTGGAAAAATTTTATTTTTTTCCTGATTATACTCCATGGACGATCAAGTCATAGACTTGCCAAGCCCACAAATCCCTTCTATGAAGTTCCCTTAGTAATGTGCCTCTAGGCTGTTCCGATATCAGGTGATCTGACAATCCTGGCACAACTCTGGACCATAGGAGGGGGTGGGGGACAGAGAGGTGTCAAATTATATCTTATACAGAGGCCTATGAGGTGGTCACTAATAGCAGATTACACAAATCAATCATATCTTCTCTCTAATGCAGTAGATAAATCTCAATAATGACTGATAAAAATTATTATATTTCTGCTACTGACCAAACAACTGAGATCACCCAATTGCTAGTGTTGTTTTGGATCTGCATCAATATATCCATTGATATATTGAAGAAAGCTAAATTTTCTTCTAGTCTCTGAAGTCCCAGCTATATTGTTATTTTGTTTCCGTGGGGCATGGCTACCCAGCCAAGATCACTGTCTCCCAATATTCATACACACATTTAGAAGAAATACTTATTATTTGAGATACAAAGATTCTAAGAAGTGATTTTGTTATAACTGCACAAATATTCACAATAATGCTTCATAACATGGACATATAATAGAGTTTCGTTCTCCAGTATATGCATGTATGTTGCCCATTTTGTGTGTTTTGTGTGTATGTATTTATACTTTTAATTATAACACATTATTGCATTTTCTAAAAATTTAAATTAATATTTCACTTCAAAAGTAAACCTATACATGGCAAAAAATTAAGCATTAAAAATATATAAGATGAAAAGTAAGTCTCTCATTCTCAACCTCATCTCTGACTCATTCTCCAAATATAACCACAGAGATTCTTATGTATCCTTCCACAAATAAATTTCTAAATATATGCACATTCTGCAACTAGACTTAAAATTGAAACTTCTACATGGACATTCTTACTATGACATATTATTTTCATAACTTCAAATCTTTTTTAAGGACTCAATTAAAATAAATAATAAACAAAAATAAATATAGAAGGGGTTCCTGGGTGGCTCAGTTGTTAAGTGTCTGCCTTCAGCTCAGGTCATGATCCCCAGATCCTGGGATCAAGTCCCATATCAGGCTCCTTCCTCAGAGGGGTGCCTGCTTCTCCCTTTCCTGCTCCCCCTGCTTGTGTTCCCTCTTTCACTGTCAAATAAATAAATAAAATCCTTTAAAAAAATAAATAGATATAGAAACCCTATTATAGCATAATTTAGAGTAAATTTATACAATGAAATTAAGGACCCACCAAAAATAAAATTGTTTTTGAAACAGCATATGGACCACTATGTTGTGATTTGATTTAAAAATAATTTAATATTATGAATTTCAGATACATAGAAAAGCTGAAATTAGACCAACAGAAATTTTTTTTAAAAAATACAAAATACTCTGTATGATACTACAATGGTAAGATTCATATCATTATACATTTATCCAAGCCCATGGAATGTACAAGAGCGAGCCCTAATGTAAACTATGGACTTTGGATCATAATGATCTGTCAATGTAGGTTCATCAATTGTAACATATATAACACTCTGATGGAAGGTGCTGATAATGAGGAAAGATATGCACGTCTGGGGGCAGGGGGACAGGGGACATTTCATGTCCTGAGAACTTTGACATAATTCTAGAAAGAGGAGAAGAGAGTATACAAATGATGGTTTTAGAATTCCATGCCGATTCAGCTGAATGGAGGTTGAGAAACAGTATACAGTTGATTTGTAGGAACTGAAACATACCATGTCTGTACCTTCCTCCTAATTTTGCTGTGAACCTAAAACTGCTCTTAAAAAATCATCTTTGAAAAAATAGATTGAAAAAAATTAGATAAGAATAATTTTCACTTTGTATAAACAGAACTTGGATGCTGAGCTTATAATTATAAGGTCAAGAATTACAAGAATTTCTAAAGCTTAAAAACAGTATGTTACCTTCCATAGCAAGATATTTCTCCTACCATCATCTTTTTGTAACACAATGCTTTTACAAAGGTAAATGCCTCAAATCTGAATAAATATGCAAAAATTTAAAAAATAAAAATGTTTGACCAATACAGTTTAATGCATTTGAGAAAAGCCAAACTAATTCCAATTCCTTCACAAATATAATTGAAATGTAGGCAGACAGCCTGGTATCTAAAATATCATCAGAGGTAACAATTATGGCATTTACAGATATTAAGTGAACTTACAAATTGATTTACCTGTGTCATGAGTCTAATTTCAGTCCTTAACTGTACCTGTATTGATGTGCCTCATTTATCAATAAAACTATAATGACATATATATGTACATATATATATATTTCTTTTTTCTCTTTTGCTTTATGTTTCTCTTTCTCTTATGTTTTATGAAGGGAATGACAACTGACCCATTCAGTTATATCCTCATTCCCAGCTTAGAAGACAGTGTGGTTCATGGTGTGCAAGGTAATAAAACAAGATGATACAGTCTGATCACTACAAGTGTCAGAATGGGAGAATATAAAATCTCATTAGGTATACTGGCAAGTAGCCTTGTATTTATGAATCAAAGTTCTCAATTCCCACTAGAAGTAAGTAAAGGCATCTGTTACCACATTCTGTTCAAGTGAAGACATGTGTTCTGCACAGAATTCCAACATCAAGTGTAGTCTGTAACCCCGTGCTTTGGAAACTAATTTTTCTCTAAAATTTAAGTGTTAAAGTATGTATGTTGCATGTGATATCATCCATTATTTCAAGCATAGCCTAATTCAGAATACTTATCTAATGATTTTGTATGTTGACCCCTCTGCAACTCAGTGTTCTGGGATTACTCACTTTCACTATATCATTTATTTAATGGATAAGTATATTAGGTTTTTCATCAGTTTTATCATCTGTAAAATGAGAGAAATGACCTACCTCATTGTATTGTTTTGTGTAAATGTGTCAACTGCTCCCTGTTCAAGCAGGCAACAGGATCGTTGCTTCGTTATCTCAGGGAGGTATGTGCTCTAGAGGATGGGGGAAGCAGTAGCAAATAGTTCATTAGGATTTTTAAGAAATGGGATTTGGAAATCAGAAAGGACGGAAAAGAGGGACCTAAAAAATGCTATAAACAAGAGGAAAACTCTCTCTGAAATAAACAGTAAAATTATTTCCCTGAGCTGCAGTTGGAGAGAGAGACCTGTCAGTCCTGGATGAACTCAAAGGACTACAATATCCTGAGGAAATCCCTATACCTCATGGATATCCAGCATTACAAAAGATTTTTCTGGCCTATAAAAGTAGTAGAGAGACCCTAGGTCTAAAAGGGCCATGTGATTAGAGAGAACAGATGACTCAGCACTAACTTGTGAGACAGACAACTGACAACCAAAAAGCCTGGCAGTCTGTAAGCTCCCAGAACTTTGACATAATTCTAGGAGAAGGAGGAATATATGCTTGACAAGTTGTTTTTTTTTTTTAAGATTTTTTATTTATTCATTTGAGGGAGAGAGCTCGTGAGCAAGAGCATGAGCAGGGGGAGTGGCAGAGGGAGAGGGAGAAGCAAGGAGCCTGATGCAATGCAGGGCTGGATCCCAGGACCCGGGGTCATGACCTGAGCTGAAGGCAGACGCTTAATTGGCTGAGCTACGCAGGCGCCCCTGAATGACAGTTTTAGAAGTCCATGCCAATTCAACTGAATAGAGACTTAGAAACAACATACCATTGATTTGTAGGAACGGAAGATATGCCTTGTTTATTGCATACTTGATACTATAGACAGTGCATGACAAATATTAGCTATTATTATTATTATTATTATTACTATTACTGACCAAATTTAAAAAATAAAATAAAAGGAGCTATGGTACTCTGACAAGAAAACCCAAAGTTCTCCAGTTTCATATACAGGAGAACATGGAAGAGTCACACCCCAAATACATAAATGAAAATTGCTTTACTATTTGGGTTTCAATACTCTGTTCTACACGTAAGCTATCTAGAGAAACCAAGAAGACTAATTATGACACACTGCCAACCCAATCTCCCATCCACATATTTCCCAGCCTTGAAGCCATAATATTCCTGATGAGCTTACTACGTTGCCTCTGCTTAAGTGGAAATTTAAAATTCTAAATTATCCTAGATCTGGGCGCCTGGGTGGCTCAGTTGGTTAAGCGACTGCCTTCGGCTCAGGTCATGATCCTGGAGTCCCGGGATCGAGTCCCGCATCGGGCTCCCTGCTCAGCAGGGAGTCTGCTTCTCCCTCTGACCCTCCCCCCTCTCATGTGCTCTCTCTCTCTCTCAAATAAATAAATAAAATCTTAAAAAAATAAAATAAAATAAAATAAATTATCCTAGATCTAACTCTGGGACAGAATGAGGATATTAATGGAAGAATTGGTAAAAATCCAAATAAAGTCTGAAGCTTTGTTCATAGTAATATACCAAGGTTGGGTACTGAGTTTTGACAAATAAATCCCAGTAATGTAAACTGAAATTGGGTTCAGGGTATACAGAAATCCTCTGTATAGTGTTTGTGATGTTTCTGTGGATTAAAAATTATTGTACACTTTGAAGTTTATTTTTTTAATAAAAATTATTTAATCCCAACACCTCTTTTAAGGACAAGATACAAGGACATAGATTCTGTCAGGCTACTACTGAAAACATTCTGACTAATTTTCTCACTCCTCTTTTTAAACTCAGTCTGAAAATGAATTGAGAAAATCTATACAGTAAGCACATACTTATTGAACACCTACTCTGTACAGTGAGCTGGCGGATATATTAATGAATAGACATAGATCATTTACTAGCAGGAGCTACAAATATATACATAAATAATTACGATTCAGAGTTATGTTTGCCATTCTTACTAGAATTTATAGGTGAGAAAATATCTTCAAGGAAAGTTTTAAGAATGAAGTACCATTTGAATTGGACCTTAAGTGATCACTTGTTTTTAGATGTGTACTGATTAGAGAAAGGATGTAAAGAAAGAATATACTACATAAAGTCACTAGGGTATTCGGAGTTTAGGGGCTATAAAATATAATAATGGCTATTTTTCCAGTTCTGCATATAAGGAGCTTGGAAGTAGCTATTCTGTCCTAAAAAGTGAAGAGCTCAACAGACTCAGACTGAAAGATCAGCAACTCTTCTTGGATTCATAAGATAGGGAGAATGCAGTGGGAAATGCTGACCCCAAGATTAGAAAGATGTGACATTTGAATAAAGAATCACACTTTACCATAGCATAAACTCATAAGCTGAAATGGCCTTGGGAAGGAAAACCTGAATTTGAATTAACGAATCGCTCAAGACTCAGTGCAGACAACTCTGAGAGTTAAGAAACAAACAAATAAACACAAACAACAAACAAAAAATGACAAAGAGATCCAGTTATAAAGAAGTCCCACAATTTTGGGAGATTTATCTCTAAGAGTGCAACCAGATTCCCACAGTAAATATATGAGAAAAATCCCCTCCTGCAGTAGGCAGAGGGAGGGGAAAAGGAACCAGAGAGCGCTTGGTTCTACTTAACAAAGCCTGCACTTAGGGGAAATTAGTTAACCAGAGCCTAGCCTGTTGGGGTATTATCAGAACCTAACTTAGAGGCACAGAAATACTGAACTCTAGCCAGCTCTAACCGTCCACACAGGGGAAAGGAAAAACCCAACTCCAGCCTACTCAAGCCATCCTGTCCCACCTAAGGGTGGAGGGAAAAAAGACTGAAAAAACTCTTGTGAAGTTCACACTCCAGAGGCATACCTCACTAAAAGACAGAGACCTAATCGTAGGACTATAGAACACACACAGATACATATAGCCCCTCCATTCATAATTGCCAATATTTAGAAGAAACCAGTATGTCTTTCAGTAGGTGAATGGATAAACTCTGGTACGTCCAGACAATGGAATAGTATTCAGTGCTAACAATAAATGAGCTATTAAGCTATGAAAAGATATTGAGTAGCCTTAAATGCATATTACTAGGTGAAAGAAGGTGAAAAGGCTACATACTGTATGATTCCAACTGTGTGATATTCTGAAAAGGCTTATCTGTGGAGACAGTAAGATCAGTGATGGCCAGAGGGTGGCGAAGGGGGCATGGATACCAGGAGCACAGAGGATTTTTAGGGCTGTGAAAATATTCCGTATGATACCATAACGATGGATACATGTCGCTTTACATTTGCCCAGACTCAAATTGCACAACACCAAAAGTGAACCCTAATGTAAATTATGAACTTTGGGTGATTAACGGTGTATCTATGAAGGTTCACCAACTTTAACAAATGAACCACTCTGGTGTTGAATGTTGATAATAGGGAGGCCATGCATATGTGTGGGTAGGGGACATATAGGAAATGTTTGTACTTTCCCCTCAGTTGTGTTGTGAACCTTAAACTGCTCTTTTTTTTTTTTTTTTTTTTTTTAAGATTTTAAAAAAAGAATTTTTTATTAGTGGAAACTAAAGGTAGGTTAGGTTTTGGCATTTTTCAGAGCACATTAAAGATCAGTTTGTATTTTACTCAGTTTTACAAGATTTTGACTTAGGAAGTAATTTGTCAAGGAACTAATTACAAAATTCTGCATTCTTCTAGAAACAGGGTCTTATTTTAATACAAAATCAGAGAAGGTTCCAATAACTTTATCACTGAGTAGGATGAATTAGAACCCCCCTCCCCACCCCAGGAGACAGATTCCTGGGGTATAGAGCAAGCCAGAAGCTGGGAAAGTTCAGGGTGAATGCAGAGCAGTTCATCAAAAGTAAATGCTGACATCTACCAGACAGTGACATGGGAAAGTAGTTATTCCACAGGACAGAAGGTAACAAATTTCCCTACAGGACAATAGTGTGCGGATATGGAAATTAGGACAGGAATTGTGTGGAAAAGCATATAGTCTGCATAAGGAAAACTGATAACCGAGTCCATGCTCATATTTAAGACAGGACTCCAAATTTGCAAAGAAAAGGGATTGATGGGACAGTCCTTAGTCTTTGGCCAGAGAGGATGAAGTAGAAACTAATATCATAACCAGATACCTAATCCCTTCCAAATCCATAGACCACTATATTCCCTCTGCCCGCATTAAAGGTGCCACCCTGTGACTATTCCAGAAATCCATGGGACGTCAGTAGACACATATTATTGAGAAGGGCTATTGAAGAATGAGAAATCTTCTACTGAAGACAAAGGGTCAATAGGAATTATATACTGAGTACCAAGGAAAATAGTCAGAGTCTTGGACTAAGAGATGGTGGCTGATACCAAAAAGTAAAAACAAGACCTCAAGGATGGCCAAATATAGACATGTTAAGTCTGTTTAGGGTAGAACACACAATAGTGCCTGTGTGCATCAGTAAGTCTACTAGATGCAGGGGA
This sequence comes from Halichoerus grypus, assembly GCF_964656455.1. NCBI lineage: Eukaryota > Metazoa > Chordata > Mammalia > Carnivora > Phocidae > Halichoerus > Halichoerus grypus. The sequence goes on along the minus strand of NC_135716.1, from coordinate 127,893,815 downwards.
ATTAAGTGTTCAAATTCCATTTTTTCTGCTTCTTTTCCCACACTGGACAAGTCAAACATTTCCCAAATTATGTACAACCTGGATTAAATGTAGCTTCTTCTTCCATAACTGAATAGAAAGGTCATGGTAAATCTCTGAACTCTAAGCAGTCTGGTTCTGAGACATAAATCCTTTGACCCCTGGGGGTGGCCACACATGCAGGAATTGCTGCCTCTGGAACAGTTAACAATAGAGAGACGGGGTGTTAAGAGTATCTCCGATTGCACTTACCAAAAGCCCGTTACAAGATGGACACTGACAACTTAAAGGGATGCAGAACACAAGTTTTCCAAATTGGGGAACATGTTTCTGTTTTTGAGACTTTTTCTAATAGAACAAAACAGTAATGCTAGAGAGCCTAACATAGAAAATAAAATATGTCATAGTTTATTTAGCATGACTGACCATATCAGTGATATTTCCATGCCTTATAATCTGGCAGAATCATTCATATGTGAAAGACTTTATAGGTAACGCCTATGCTCATGCAACGGCACATTCTGTGTAAAGTTAATGGAGCTCAGATCTATTGAACCCAAAAGGAAAATAAGAAATGTTAGGTGGCAACCATGTACCAAATACTATGCTTGCCGTTTCACATAAAATTAATATATGCTCTAAAAATAGTAGCAAAATTACATATACCTTAGAATGCTAGTGTATTGTAATTAACATTATCTGCTAGAGAGATGGAGATGAATACACTTATTGGCAAGTTGTATTTATATTCTAACAGTGTTTCCTAAAACTAAAGTCATATAAATATGAAAAAGAGGAACTTTGATGAGAGAAACTATATTTTTAATGCATGCATTATAAGAATATAAAATATACATTAGTTTTCCAAGCAGGATGTGATTTAATCACCTCTTTAAAAATCACCTTTTGTCTTCCTATAAATTGAATGTCCTCTCTTGACATTTTAATATACTCATATCTCCAGCCTCTTTGAATGTTCTGCATTCATTTCTATGTCAGGTGTTCCCGTCTTCAAAGCATTTATTCTGTCATCATTAAATATAGAATTAAAAGAGGTTTTTGGTTACTTCAGTAATATTCAAACTGATCATTTACAGTGAAATACAGCTTAAAATTTATAAGTGAGTCAGTAAATTAAAAGAAATGACAAGACAAAATTGACGTGCTTAACATTTCTGCTTTAATTTTCCAGAAATCAACAAAATAAATAAATAATTTTGACAAGGACATAAATAACTTGAACCATATGGGTGTGATCTAAAATTATAGAAATAATGCAAATATTATTTTTTCTTAGGAAAGAAAAAAATTAATTGGTATTTTCCTGAATGAGCTATGATAAGAAAAGTTGGTATTTTTCATTGATAGAGCAAAGGACACGTTAGCAGGAGTGTGCACTTTTTTCAGTTTGATTTTTGTGGCAACCTCTTAAATGGCCTGGAAATTTGTGAGGGCCTTTTAATGTTATCTTGTTAGAAAAGACCTTTCTGAGAAGTAACCAAATAAAAAGTTCTCCATTTAGAGGAAGCAGATTCTGTCATGCTTTACTTCATGTATGTTTTACATGCTAAGAGATATATGCACTTTAAATGCTGGTATTTCGAATGAAAGTTACATTACATATAAAAGGAATCCCCCAAGAAGCATAAGAAATGTGGGGCAGAGACTGTTTAGCATTGTGAACTAGGAGACTCCCATAAACTAGGCATAGGATCCAAGAGGTTTAGTCCAGAAAGTATGTATTGTGCTTTCCTATTTCTCCTTCATTTTACAGTCTGACTTTTCCCTCCCAAAGGAAAAATATAAAGATTGAATTTTAATTTTTAATTTCTTAGAGCTGATTCTCATTAGTTATGGGACTTTATGCTGTGATTTCAAATGTGAGAGTAAGGATACCTGTCCTGAAAAGACTATAGACTAATAAAGGAACCTGAGACTCACAATTAATTACACTGCACATCACAATTAATTACAAATCACTGTCTTTTATGGTGAACCAAATAAAATTTCCAACATACCGTTTTACCTACAAATATTGTAAATGTGTATGATTCAACCTAGGATTATGCCAAAATAGAATGATTAAAATGTCACAGAATAAGAGAAGGAGAAGTAAAACAAAACTAAACAGTTGTAGGCCTAAAAAATGATGTGAATATGTAGTGTAGTGAAATTACAGACTAAGCTATGAATCTTAGAATTTGGAAGGATGGAAACTTAAATATGTTTTCTAAGTTTATTAGAACATTTAAATCACAACATTCTGGTAGTTTAAAAGATTCATCTAGAAATTCTAGGGTCTTCCTTAAATACATACACATATAAATGTGTATGTCTGTGCTCGTTTGAACTTTTATTTTTCCTTTTAAAACCTTGTGCTATATCCATTTAGAGATGCCAGTTCAGTGTTACCTAATCAGGGTATGCATTAAATAAAGACAGTGATAAACCAGTACCACTAGAATTTGCTAATGACTATTAAATATAAATTTAATAAGTTTTTTTAATAAATGGAGTCCAGCTAATTAAGCAAAATCCTCCTTAAAACGTACCTCTACCACTGAAATGAGAAGTGATTATACAATTAATTTTAGCCAGATTATAACATGTCATGTTTATTGAAATATTTGTAATACTCGAAATATTTTTTCTTCAGCTATCAACTCAAAAAACAGAAGTAAAAGTAGCTACTATACACAGGTCAAAGTGTATTTTTAATATGTGAAATTTAGTACTTAATACTCAAACATATAGGAATCTTCTAGTTATCATTTTTCTTATTGATTTCTGGCATAGAACATACTCTGTATGAATTTCATCTTTTGAAATGTGTTAAGATTTGCTTGAAGGCCTTTCATATGGTCACTTAAAAAAAATTGTTCCATGTGTGCTTTAATAGATTATGCATTCTACAGATGTTGGGTGGGTGCTCTATAAATATTCACTAGATCAAGTGTGGTAATTATGTTGTTCAAATTTTCTATATTCTTGCTTTTTAATATGTTGTTCAATCAACTACTAAAAGAGATGTTTGAAAAAAATCTCATGCTATGACTGTGGATTTGTCTACCTCTCCGCTTGAATTTGTCAGTTTTTGTCTATGTATTTGGAAATTTAGAATAATTATATCTTCCTGGTGAATTGAACCTATTATCATTATGATATAATCTCATTTCTATTAAATGATGCGTTTTACCTTAAAGCCTGCTTTATCTAAAATAATAACCACCTTTCTCTTAGTTTTTACATGGTGTATATTTCTTGATTCTCTTCTTTCAACATCACAGAATCCTTATATTTTTAATGTGTTTCTTGTAAAAAAAAATTGCTTGTGTTTTCTAAAGTCTGACAATCTTTATTTCAACTGAAATAGTTTGCCTGCCTACATGGAATAGAACAATGGTCTATTTGAGTTTAAATAAACATCTGGCCATATATTTACTTTTTATCCCATTGGTTCATGCTCCTTTTCCTTTCTTGACTTCCAAATTTATTAAAGATTGTTTCTATAATCATTTTATTTTCCTCTACTAAGTCTTTTTGTGATTGCTAAAGAAATTAAAACATGCATCTTTACTTATAAAAACTTAGGATTGGTTGGTAGTTCTTTTCTCCTCCTCCCTGACTATGCAAGGTACATATATCTGTTTAACTCCAGTTATTTCCTTTCCAATCTATGCTCTTTCATTGTTATGTATTTTATTTCCCTACATTCATTAAACCCTGCAAGACACTGTAGCTATTGTTATGCACAGTCAATAGTCATTCAGTGTAACCCACATATTTATCATTTTCATTGTTTTCCTTTTTTTTCTTTTTTCTTGTTTCTTAAACTTTCCACTGGGGTCTATTTCCTTCTGACAGAAAACACTTTTTAGAGTTTTCTATATTGGGAGTTTGCTGTGATAAACTCTCAGTTTTGTTATTTTAAAACTGTATTTTGCCTTCATTCTTGATGGGCATCTTTGTTGGTTGTTGACTTTTAGGTTTATATTTATTTATGTTCAGTGTGTAAAGGATAATTTCCCACTAAGCTTCTGATTTCATTATTGATGTTGCATTTGATGTTGATGTTGAAGAGTCTGCTACTCTTCTTTTTCTAACTGCATTTATATTTTTGATATTCTCACCTTTGATACACTGAACTTTCACTATTACATGGGCGGATGTGGATTTCATTGTACTTTCTCTGGTAGGAATTTCTTGGGCTTCCTAATCCTATAATCAATTCTGGGAATTTCTTATTCATACCGTTGATTATTGCTTCTTTTTCATTTTTCCTTTCTTCTTAGATGAAACTCAAATCAGAGCTATATTAGATCTTGTTTGTTGTAGATCTTCTTTTCTATATATGCCATCTTTATCTGTGTCTGTTATTTATGGTGGATAGTTTTTTTTCTGATACAAAGGCCCTAGGCTCATCTTGTTTTGTTTGCTTTTCCTGCCCCAGATCTAGAATCAGCTTTTTCTTTAAAAATCTCCAGTTCCTTTTAGCAGAGAATTGTACTTAGGGACAAGTATGTGTAATTGTATCTAATTGTGATTAACATAATTTTTATTTGAAATGGCCATATGTCATTAGAATCTACCATATTAGATAATGTAGTGCTAAATAATTCATTCTTCCCATAGTTTTCCTTAGTTAAAAATGATTATTATTCCCAAATCCTATCATACCAGTACTGTAGCCTTCTGTATATCAATGTTATACATCATAAACATCTCTTTTTCCCCCAGGTCATTCTTTCTAGTACCACGAATCCAAGCAGCCTTTATCTCCTTGAATTGATTAATCCTAACAATTTTTCATTGTATCTATCTTGCATTTCAAGGTCAGTGAGTGATCATAATTACTCCGTTGAGTCTTTTGTTCCTCCCTCCATTATACTAGAAGCACCATATACACCTCTCTGAAATTGAATGTAGAAGGGAAAAAGGTATTACCACAAGGACCAGTTTCCCTTTGAATACATGACCACAACCACAGTGCTGCCAGGAAAACATTCTACATATTGATACTCCATTTTACTCTACCATTCTTTTAAATGATAATTTACAACCTTTCCTCTTCTCTAATATGCTCTCTTCCATTTTCACTCTCAGATAAGGACCTTGCCTATAATTTCACAAAGAAATTTAGACAATAAGAAGTTCTTCAGATAAACACTACCATATCACCAGCCTACCGGCAGCTTCACACATTTACTCTGCCTCCTCGGCTGAGGCCAAAAACCAGACTCTTATGAAATGCCAATCCTGGGGCGTCTGTGTGGCTCAGTCGGTTAAGTGTCTGCCTTTTGCTCAGGTCATGATCTCCGGGTCCTGGGACCCAGCCCTGCCTTGGGCTCTCTGTTCAGCGGGAAGCCTGTTTCTCCCTCTCTCCTCCACCCCTTGCTCGTGCTTTCTCTCACTATCTCTCTCTCTCTCAAATAAATAAATAAAATCTTTAAAAAAAAGAAAAGCCAATCCTTCCATTTTTGTACCGTATCCCATCATGTGTCACTTCTCTTAACTTCTCTCCCACCTGAATGAGAGGGAAATACTTAGTAAGACAGAGGCAGAGGCTGCTCATCCTTAGGAAAGAAAAGATTTCCCCATACTAAAAAGAAAATACGTTTTTTGAGGGTTAGAATTCCCAAATAATGCTTACCACAGTCATTACTCAGAGAACTTTGAAATGTCACATAACTTCAGAGAAATTTCTGTGTAGTGTCTGTACCAAGGCTCTAATTACTCAAGAATACCCATATCTATGAGTGGTGTGACCATCTTGAAGTTTTCTCTTTCATATATAGTGTATGGTTTTAGAAAAAGGAAAGAGAACAGTTCCTCAGAAACTGGGTTTTCTCCCATTTTCTGGTCATCTTCTAAATCTTTTAGAATCTTGCACAAACTTCAGTAAAAGGAAGGACTACTCCAGATTCAAACTTGACATTTTCACCTCCCCCACAGGTAGACTTTCACAGTCAGATTTAATTTGATTTAGAAAAAAAATTAAACCAATGTGACATGTGTTGAACTCTGGTGTAGTGATTGAAAATTTATATATACATGGTGCATGGGACAATTTCCAGGATTTTTGAAAATTTTCATATACCACATAATGACATCTCAGACAGAATAAAAACCCTAGAATCAGAGCTAACTGATTTAAAGCAGCAACCATGACCTGACAGATATCTACTATGTAAAAAGTGAGTTGAACTCACAAAAATCATTGGTGATTTGATGAATATAAGTAGCCTATAATGAGTGCGAGTTTGCAAAAATGTGTCAAAATGCTTTAAAATCCTCCAGAATAACATAGAATAACAATAGAAAAGAATTCAAAAGGGAAAAGACTGTGAATGCTTCCTTGTTAGAGTTTTTTGACAATATTAATTTCTGTGTATTTCTCTACAAAGCAAAAAACTTAAAAATGATCTCCCTTCATTTTTCAGACTATGGATCTAAACAACTTGAATCTTTTCCTAGCTTTACTAGAGGGGCACACAGTACTTAGTCTTGACTCATTCCAATGAAAAGATCACTACCATTTCCCTAATTCTGGACTTAACACCAAGTTTTAAATAAGTGGTAGGGAGAGTTGTTTTGCCTATTAAAAAAAAAAAAAAGCTATTAATTACCAAAAAAACAGGCATGTATTTTAGGAATGAAATGGCTGCCACAGTGGAAGAATACATTAAATAATAATACAATAGCTTTGCTGCAGCAACGGTGACTCTCTGTGACTGGGAAATGGTAACAACTGATGGAATAATCTAATCTTTCCAGAATCTGTGGCCATTCATACTCATAGAGCTAACAGTAAGTACTTCATTGACTCTAGTTGAACTGCTGAGTATATTGAAATAGGTTCCTAAAATTTCTAAAAGGTAGCTCGGTTATACTTCAAGTTAAATATTTCATTCATGGTATTGCCCTGAGGACTTTCAGTCTCAGAAAATGTGTCCCACAGTTGTATTAAGACCAATATGTGAGCAGGGCAAGTTGAATGGCATGCTCTGCTTCTAGCTCAGACTATACTCCTTCTGGATCCCAACTTCTCCCATCTGCTAAAACTGTTAAAAAAAGAAAAAAAAAAAAAAGATGGGAGGAGGGAGAAGAGGAGGAAGAAGTGATGTCTCCACAATGAAGCCAATCATATACACATAGATCAATTTCAATGAAACCAGCATAAGTCTTGCCACCTGAAGTCTTATTATAATAGTTCAAAGTCTCAAACTACTTGTCAGGGTTTTGAGAGACCAGGTGAGACCACTTTTCTACATATCTCCTAAAACTTTGCTGCTCAAAGTGTCACCCAATTGCCAGCAGCATGAACATTGCTGGGAGATTGCTAGCAATGCAGAATCTCTAAGAGTCCTCCATAAGTACTGAATCACAATGTGAATATTAACAAGATCCTTAGTTAATTCACAGGTACATTAAAGTTTGAGAAGCAATACTGTAAAATCTGCCTTTCAGAGTAAAGAGAACCTTCATACCACCCTAAATATTAAAGTCTTTCAATTATCTATGGATTTGGTCCTCAAGTGATTTGGAATAAAAGAATAAGCTACCTAGCAACACCACCCAATGCAAAGAGGGAATGTCAGCATTTGCCAGGGCAGCTCTAGGCTCTGTCATGGTAATAGGCAAACTTGGAAATTTCAATGGCTTAAAACAATTGAGGTTTCATTTTTGGATTTTTGTTCTTTCTCACGCATGCTGCAACTCAATATATGTCTGATGGTCTCCCTCCACTTTATAGGGTTGTCATGTGGAATAAGTCGTCTCTAAGGTCACTGTGGCAAGAAAAGAGCAAGATGAAAGCAGTTCATCAGCTCTTCATTGCCTTAGTCTAGAAATGACTGTTTATAATCCATTGGCCAGAATTGATTAAATAGTATATATAGCACATGAATTTTTAGTAAGTTCTGCCTCAATCTCCCTATGTGCCCTCATAATTATCATTTTTAAACTTTGGTTTTCATTTTTTATATTTTTTCTATTGTAACTCAGATTCATTAGACACCACCTGTTTAGGATGTTCTGTTTAGTCTTCCTCTCAACAGCTACTAGATCCGTGTTAGAATATGTGTTATTATCACCTATCTGCTTATCGGATCTCAGGTCTAACTTCTATGGTACCTTAAGTAAGGGATATCCAATGAAATATAAAAGTGCAAATGTCTCCACTCTTGTGAGCTGGCTGATATAAGGCCTCAAGTTGCCAGTACCCAGTTGTCACCAAGCAGAAGGCTCTCAGTTCCTCTTCGGCCTTCTGCCTCAAAGGAAAAGGGAACTCATCCCATATTACAGCTTCTCCTTAATTCTTCATGTACCATAAGGATTAGAAACACAAATATATTAATGTGAAACCCTCAATACCACTCCAGATTTGAGATCTCTTTAGACCAAGCTATCTGCTGAATCTCGCAATGCTGACTCCGAGGGTTCTTGGACGCTATCCGCGCAGGCTCTTCTCCCATGGGGAAAAACCTAAGCCTGCTCTTTCTACCAGCAGTGAGACAGAGACCGGTCCCCCCGCCCCCGCCCTCATTACCTGTCCTTACTATATGCTGCCAACTGCTCAGCATAGGGGTCCAGGGGTCACCTAACTACCATTTATCCAGAATTTCTATCCCCTCCACTTTACAAAAGAGAAAACTCAGCTTAAGATATTTTATATTATTTCCACTAAGTCAATCAGGCAGTAAAATGCAAAGCAGGGATTAGAACCCCAGGTTAGCGGGCTTCGTATTCCAAGCAACTTGTGTTTAACAGGTTCTGCTGAATCACATCAGCCTCAGTATCAAGGAAAGGAAGGTAGAAGAGGGTAGATGTTCAGATCACAAAAGCAGGAGGATCACATCTGTAGACATGGTTGCCATAGGCTCAGAGATGGGGGAAGGAGGTGTGAGAAGGGTGAAAGGAGGTCCTACCACACAGAAAACCTGAGACATAGCTGCAGTTTCACTTTTGGCTGGACCTGTTTCTGTCCCAATCTTAGGTGGAGGAGTTAGATGAGTAGGGGTCATCTTGATCAAATTTGAAGCCCGCTTGGGTCTCTGCTCATATATAAACATCTCTACCTCTATCCTAATGTTTCATCCTAAGCAGAAGAGCAAAATTTCTGCTAGGTGTCAAGAAGAATGTAATAGAAACTTTGGTATGGTCAATCCTCTAATCAGTTCAGAATGACTGGCCAGGCTAACGACCTTTACCGAAAGACTCAGCAAACCCTATCATACTCTGGCTCCAGCTTGGCAAGAACACACTAACAATCTGCTTTATTTAAGCCCCAAGAGACCAACCATTTTGGTTATGATGATGGCCTAGATACTCAGGATGTTCTAGGACAACACCTGGCTCAATAAATCTGAATGCACACACATAGGGCAGTTTAGAGTTATTCATTAGCCCAGATATACTGACCATCTAAGATCAGTGACCCAAGACAGACTGATAATCTGATTACATCACCATACTGGACCTGTTGACCCTTATTCCTTTCCCCAGTCCTTCCCCTATCACCCAGGAAACCATCTGTCCATACTATCTTGGCTACTTTGTGGGTAAACAGAACCCAGACAAGGCTGGGATAACTCATAGATTCTATCTACTTCAGGGCCAAACTTTCCCTAAATTTCAATTCGGTGTGATTTTTCCATAAACACATATTGTCCAAACACAACAAGTACATCTTGTGAAAACCATTCTAAATCTAGATAAGAACATGTAGTAAGAAAGTTGTAACTATTTTTGAGGTTTTATACACGATTTAAGGTTGTATATACCTCTTAGTCTGCCACAGGGACAGATGTTGGGCCAAATCTTAGACATTCTCTAATCTGTTTTTATCCATCTCAGATATATGCTGCTCTCTCAAGAATGTCATTATATTTAGTCAGGGTTATATCTGAATTTTAAAAAATACATAGAAAATGAATAAAATTTTCTTATATTTAAATGACAACTATTAAATATGCTCAATTTGCATATATTATGCTGTGTAAAGATCATTCAAGCTACAACCTAAAGGATGAGAGAGTAAGAGAGAATAGGAAAGAAATCTTGGAAACAGTTCAAACAAATAAAAATGCCTTTGCGGAAAGCAGTGAGGCCAACGGTTGAGCGTTTCATTCATTAATTTCTTCATTCATAGATTTTTTCATTCTATACTAAATAACTACTTACAAATTTCCTGCTTTCCTCCCCATGCTATCTTAAGCCTTGAGAAAGTAATGATGAATACTATCATCATCTTACTCTACTATACAATATAGTAAGATGTCTTATTCTGAAAAGAAATATGAAATGGGGTAAGTCAGCACTGCAGAGCTTGGTGAATGCTAGGTTGAAAGGGTTAACCACTGTTTTGAGCTCTTAATTGGTGTTTAATAGAAAATTTTCATTTGATTATCTATCTAAATGACAATAGAGAATTAAGGGAAGACATTGATAAAGAAGGATATGAGGAGAATAAAACAAAAACGTAAAAAGTAAGCCTATTTGTCAGTGTTTAATTGCAGAGGATATTACAAAAATGAGAGAATAAAATCCTAAACATGAAAGAATATAATGATCTCTTAATAGTGATTTCAGATAAAAATATATTCCTAAAGTTACATCTTTCTAGAACTGTTATAAACAGGCAACTAAATAAATCATCTCATGTTTAACAAATAAGTATCTTCCAAAATACAGATCTTATTTTTAACTTGGCAAAGCAGTTTTGCAGCTGTCAATGAATAACTCAGGAAAGTCTCACCAACAAAAGGGCTATTACTCGGAAAAGAAATTCCAGAAGAATAATAGAAGTCTTACTTAGAGAAAAAAATAATAATTTCACTGCATTTAAATACATATTTAGATTTCTCAGCTGCATCTTTTGTCTGCCTAAATGAAATGACTGGCTTGAAGATTCCCATAAAGAGTTTATATAGACTCAATATTAAATCAGTAAGTAAGTAAGTAAAATATGAACACCTTTACTGCTGTTCTCAATGAGCAAAAGAAGTCAAGAAGGTCAACTGACGATCTTTTCTAATCATCTAAAATCTATGGGAAGTGACATTTTCCAAGATTGTGCTCACATTTAATCATTATAATTTGTTAAACTGCAAAACCTTTGGAAAGTATAACCATAATTTTTTTTCTTTATTCTATGAAAGACTCCATAGCATAGTTGTTAATATCGTAACTCTGCAGCTAGGTTGCCTGGCTTCAATTCTAGTGCCATCGCTACTAGCTTTATGCTCTAGTTCTCTGTGCCTCAATTTGTCATCTATAAAATGGGGATATTAATCCTAATACTCATGTCCTGTGTTGCAAGAGAAAATGTAAATATACTGAGCATAGTGCCTGGTAGTGTTAGACATGACCACAACTCACTAACTCATACATGGTCCCACTCTGAGAGAATATTGATGATCATTAAAATAATAATCATAACTGAAGACAGAAATTCAAATGTGAAAGAGACAAAGAAAAGGCGAGCAGATGGTGGAAAGAGAGAAAACACAGAAAAGAGAAGGGAATGTGAAGGTGGACTTTATGTTGAAGTGAGTGGAATAAGGAAAAGGGAGAAAGGAGATAATAGCCTTTCTAGGAAAGAAAGAAATGATGATAACATCAATGACATATCATACTCATCCCATTCTCCAGTCCTTTCCTTTAGAAATTATACAGGCAGATCATGGTTACCTAGAACTTTAGACACAAAGCTCTCATTAAATTCAATACAGTTATCAAACTAAATGCATAATACAATTAATTGTGTGACTGGCAACTAATACTCAAAGTATAAGATAAATCATTCCTTTCCCCAGCAGTCAGGTGGACTATTTAATCGTGATTACTAGACCTAAGATTTCCCAACAATCAATATAAAGAAAAGCTATTGTTTCTGAGCTCTGTCACACATTTTGAAGGATTGTTCATTTATTTTCTTCTTAGACCCTACCCAAGTAGTAGTTAGAAATCAATCCATGCCATAAAAGTCCACAGGGGGAAAAGTGGATCATGAGGTTCTACAGCCGGAGGTAATCCGTGACAGCCAAGGCACCCAAAGAAAAATCACAAAGTTAAGAAACTACTGAAAGCTGGAAACAAAAATTCAGATAAATTTGGCTATTCCACTTTTAAATTCTTTAGTGTGATAAGTCTACTTTAGATATTTGTGTTTTTACTAATACTGAGATTTATCAACAATGGCAAAGAATGATTAGAAACTTCAGTTCATGATCTCTTAATTCCTTTGACCAATTTCAAGCATTATTCAATAATTCGAGGTAATTCTAAATTAAGTCCTGAGTGACTTTTCAATGTTTTAAGTGGAGTGTTGTCTATTTATTACCTCAATCTCTATGATTTCTAGTTCTCCAAGGAAAGAAAAGCATTCAAGCATCTATCCTTCTTAATATTACCATAAATCTTGTGCTTGAGGACAACATTATTTCCTGGTTCATTGTAAAAAAAATACACTTAAATATAAAACACAGATATGTGCAAAATTTCAAAACTACAAAAAGAACAAAATTTAATAACAATGTGTATAACGAAGTGTAAGTGTCTTGGAGCAACTGCTTGAATCACAGGCCGGGCCACTGACAGAAACATCAGGCTGATTTAAACCAGTAAACAATTGAAGAAGAGAGCATCAACGAGGTGCTTCAAATGATAATGCTTTGAATTTTAAAGCATAAAAAGTGGCTCTTGGAAAAAATGATGACACTCTGGTATGTTTTGTAAAATTGATCCTTTTTCATGATGTTGCTGCAAAAGGCAAAGTTGAATTTAAGATATCATACTATTTCGTCTAAATGTTAAAAAACATATATTGCTTAATGGGGCATCTAGGTGGCTCAGTAGGTTAAGCGTCTGACTCTTGGTTTGGGGTCAGGTCATGATCTCAGGGTCCTGAGATTGAGCCCTGAGTTGGGCTCCCCATTCAGTGGGGAATCTGCTCGAAATTCTCTCTCTCTTTCCCTCCTCCTCTCTCACTTCCCCTCCCCACTCCATGTGTTCTCTCTCTCTAAAAATAAATATTTAAAAATTATATTATTTAAAATTATTTAAAAATAATAAAATTATTTAAAAATAAATCTTTAAAAAATATATACATATATATTACTTAAGCAAGTCTATATTTAAGAATTAATAAACTGTAACTGTAGCCCAGATTTTGCTAAATGTAGAATAAAATTACCTATATTTTTAGTTTTATTTTTCTGGATAAAGCCTCAGTCATATATATATATGTCATAGTCCTGACTTTACTTCCCTGATAACTTGTTATATTTAATGCTGAACACAAGAGGATTTTTCTGCAAGATGCTAGAGAGATTCAAAAATTCAGCCAATTACAGATTATCTAGTCTTCCCCTTTCCAGACAATACAGTTATAATTTAAAATAGGAAAACATAAAGAAAGCCCATACATAAAATATTAGAACAAAGAACTGTCGGGGCACCTGGGTGGCTCAGTCGTTAAGCGTCTGCCTTCGGCTCAGGTCATGATCCCAGCGTCCTGGGATCGAGCCCCGCATCAGGCTCCCTGCTCCGCAGGAAGCCTGCTTCTCTCTCCCGCTCCCCCTGCTTGTGTTTCCTCTCTCGCTGTGTCTCTCCCTGTCAAATAAATAAATAAAATCTTTAAAAAAAAAAAAAAAAAAAAAAGAACTGTCCTGTATTAAAGAAATGTGTTTCTAAAACATGATTTTCTTCCCTAAGCCTCCTAATGTATGATGAATGCCAAGAATGAATAAAAGTACTTTTTTATTACCTGATATGCCAATGATAAGGTGAATTTGGAGTTATCAAAGAAGATAGGGCAATTCCTGAGGTTTAGAGTATTAACATTAGACTGTTTAAACAATAACTATTCAAGCCGACTTGTGGAAATTATTGCATACATATGGGTGCCTAAGTCCATGTTATTCATGCTCATGTGTGAGTCCAAGACTACTGAGTCTTTCTGGGTGAGCAACTACAGCTAAAAGGAAAGTGTTTCAATAATAGTCCACTTTCTATTTATGTTCTAGCATTCTGTTTGCATTCAGAAACTCTTTCTTTTGATCTCCTATATAGATATATTATGACATTTTTTTAAAAAGATCTGTTAGCTTCATATTATTTAAAGTGTCTCTTCAGTGCATCAACATCACATTTTTTTTCCTGAGAAGAGCCTCCTCATGTCAGTGTCCCATGTTTGGACAGCCTGTACAGCGTCCTGCTATAGTTGTGAGCTCATCTTCCCATCTGATACTATTTGTCCAGCAGCAACAAGGATAAAATGGCCTCAAAGGTGCTCAAAACATCTAACAGCTTCAAGTCACACCGTCAACTCTGCCAGCTCCTTAGAAAACTTCCCTTGTCATCTTCAGGTTTGGCTTAAATACCTTAATAATTTATCACAACTCTCAAAGTGATTGCAAGTTACCAAACATTTAAGGTGGCTCAACCTAAACAGCTCCAGGAGAGAGACAAATAGACAATCTGCCTGGATGAGGTGTAAGGCAAGATGATTCATAGAAAATAAATGATATCTATGCTTTCTGTTCAGTGTAAGAATTAGTTTCAATACAGACCTAAAAATTTGATATAGTCTTCTTTCCAAAAATAGCAGTGGGACAAAACAAAACCAGAACACAGAGACAGGGACAAATAGACAAATGTAAAGAGAACTCTCTTAGGTACCCTTGTGGCATACACAACTGTAGGTAAATGTGGATGAGCAAGTATATTGTATTCTTATATCAGTTAGAGTCTTTGGCAGGCAACAGAAACCAATGCTGCCTAAATGCATTTAGAGGATGGATATAGGGTAGAACATAGAATTAAAGAAATTGATTTTTAAAAACCAGTTCAAATAGTTCAGGAAAAGCAGCTACAGGAATCTGGAATCGAGAACTAATAAGAAATCTCTTTAGGGCACCACCAACAGGATCAATCAACTCAAACCATGTTTATTCTTTTTGGTTCTCAGCTTAAGGAATCAAATTTTAAAGAGGAAGACTCTAGCTGGCTTGGATCATGGGCCTTTTGGCTCAAGAAGGGCAAGCCTCTTGATTAATGGTCCCATTGCATCATATCTAATGGGATAAGTCCTCCAAAAAAAAAAAAAAATCACTGTCTTTTATCAGTTAGAAGAAGGATTGATGTTGAAAATGCAAATCAGCAAATTTATACTTCTGTATAAATTTGAAACAGGCAAAAAAAAAATTAACAAAACCTGGATAATTTCAGAAATCTTGTCTGAACTGGAACAGATAATTATCTTGGTTGAGAGAGAGAGGGGAGGTGGGAGAAATAATTTCACTAATTCCTTAGAGTGAACAAATTAGAAAATCATTTTCAAACAATTCTTATTAACTTTCTAAAGTCAGATGGTAAAAGATCTTCTCCAAGTATATTTATCTTTTAGGCATGGTATATATCACTGATTATCACAAGAACAATTCTGATACCCAAACCTGATAAACCAGATAAACAAGCTCCCTTACAGCATCTTTCTCTGGTTCGACTTCTTTCTGCCTGTCTGGTCTATCTGTGGTTTGTTCAACTGTGATCATAGCAGCACTGTGACCTAAAGAAAGAGGAAAGCATTCTCCCATTACTCAATTACTATAGGCAGAACTAGGGCATGAATCTTTCTGTTTTCTATTTCCAAGTCCAATTGTTCCACTGAAAGAAAAAGGCCTCTTCTATTACTCAGGTAGAAGAAGGTTGCATGACCATAGCATAAAACTAATGGAGGAATTCTACTGGCAATTTCCAGTAGCCAAAGGAAGAAACAATTAGAGGACGTGCTTGACAACCAGTAGACTCTACAGCAGAGTCCCAGCATAGCCTCTCTAGTTTCTGCTATTTGAATATCAGCAACAACATTCTGTTAACTGCATGTCAACAGTACGGCTTGTGAGACCATCAAGGGAGCACATGGTAGCTTAGAGAGTATTGTTGAGAGGGTAGGTTGATCACATTAAATTGCTTTTCAAGTATAAGGCTAACTTTAGTTTTCTATAAAATACACTATTTCCTCACTTGTATTTAAAATTTTAAGATTCTTTTTGAATACACTAAGCAACACTACAGATTACCATTCCCAGAGACCAACAATTGATTCCTAGCAGAGGACACTTAGTGCTGAACAATATTTCCATCTTCATACTAACAAGGGAACACTGGTACCAAGCAAAGGGTGTATAAGGAAGTAGCACATTGTTCCCAATTGAACACATAGCTCTAAATGTTAGAACTCAAAAGGGGTTTGCATTACTGTTAAAAGAAATATCAAGTTGCTTTTCACGAAAGGATTTGTTAAGATTTTTTAAATAAAGACCATACTTTAAAATTAAGATAGAGCACAGATTCACAAAAAGGTATTGGTTTGAGTCACAGGGGCGAGCTTACTGATTATCAGAAAACACAGTGTTCAGGAGAGTTTGGTCTCTGGATGCTGATGAATAGGCTTGAAGGCCAGCTCTGCCCATTTGTACTCACTGTGACTCTGGGCATGCCACTTAATATCCGTAGTCTTGGTTTCTACATCTCTAAAATGGGAACATAAGGGGGATATAGGTGATAAAATATTTAATGCCTATAAAATGCTTAGCACAATGTCTGAAACATATTAAGCATTCACAAAATATTAGTTATTATTTTGTACATTGTCTAACCTGTCTTGGGGTGATTATTTTATCCATAAATCACAAATAATCTATTTTCATTGCTAGAATAAAATAACATATGCAGACTCTCTTATAAAATATGAAATAGCATTAAAAGATAGTATTTTGTGATTATAATAGTGAAGTCTTAAAAGTAAACAAAGAAATTGACCCCTGATCTTACCTAAATTACCTCCACTGTAACGGAGACAGAAAATGTTACGGTAACAGAAAAAAAGAAGGAATACATACAAAAAAGTATAAAGTGGGATTTGCTATACTTGTTGCCTACCAAATCTAACTCTCATCAATTATATTAGTGTGATCCATAAAATGAACCATACCCTTTTCAAAAAGAGGAGCTGAGAACAAATATAGGGAGTACAGGTCTATCTTCAGAGTTTGGGAGCAAACTCTGGTAAAAACTCCTTCCCTACAACAACTGAAATTATCAAAAATCAAATTAGACCTTTTTTTAGAAATGCCTAAAGTTATGAGACCATATATGTACCATACATATCACATTACAATGATACATATTATAATGATGGAAACTCTGTCTTTTTAAATCTTTTTTTTATTTAAATTCTAGGTAGCTAACATACAGTGCAATATTGGCTTCTGGAGTAGAATTCAGTGATTCATCACTTACATACAACACCCGGGGCTCATCACAAGTGCCCTCCTAATACCCATCACCCATCTTTTGAGTCCAAGTTAGAATAGGGTTTTTCTCTAACCAAACAAGTTTGTAGTATATAACAACTTACATGAAATAAGTACAGCATCCTAACAGAATGGCTGCTGCCCATATGGAAGATAGGAAGTGGATGCTAAAAGAGAAGGACCATTTGGTCTCAACCCAACCCTAATACACAGTGATGATGTCCCTGGTCTGTGGGCAGTTGCTGCATCCGGCTTCCCTAGCTGGTGGGAAGAGTCCTTCATAGCATGTCATTCTTCTTTAACTCTGGCTCTTTCAAACTAACTGAATACATTTACCCACCCCAAGTGACCAGTAGAGTTTTGATTTGTCAAATATTGCTTCAGTGGCAAGTAAATCTATTGGCGTTCTTATTTACATATGTCATTTGTATGTGTAGGGAGCTTCAGTCAGTGTGTGAGTGATAGATCAACTCCGTGAGAATTCCATCCCATGCAAGTGTAACTGACAAAGCGCGTCCCCCCGTGAGAGGCTACCTGAGGCAGCTGGCTCGCCTCTGTCTGTGTGCTTCCCTGTAGCAGTGTCTGGGTTCCACTAATCTCCTCATTTTACAGATGAAGAAAATAAAACGAACACATCTAAAGACAGTAGTAATAGAGTTAGAAATAAAGCAGAAGTCTCTCATGCTTGTTCTTTTCAGTTACACCGTAATATAAATAGCCGAAAAAGAAAGAAGGAGAGGGGAGAGCAGGAGAGGATAGGAGAGAAAAAAAAAAAAAATACTCCGAGCTTAAACATTTGCAATAAAACGTTTTCCCATGTCTTACAAAGACAAAGAGCAAACCGTTAAAATTTCCATGGTCACCATACTCATGATCTTCAATCCCTCTTCAGCTTTTATTTCAATGCTCTTGCATGATTCTGTGCTGGAATACCATTTACCTTTTCAATATTTTCCATAAAAAAAACATATACAGATGAACTTGAATACTTACTTTTTGGAAATAAGTCATTCTGAACATTGAGAAAGAGGCAAGAACCCTAACATTTCTCTTACTTTTCATAAATGTCTTGCAAACAAGGCTTTAAAAAATTTTCAGGCAAAATAGGAATAACAAACTGTCAAAAAAAAAACTGAAAAAGAGAAAAATGAAAGTATGGAAAACTATCCTAACAGCTATGGTTTACTCTTAAAGGCAATGTGGTAAACCAGACAGCCCTACGGTGACCCACAATGGCCCCTGCCTTCATATAATCCCCTCCCTGCAAATGTAGATGGGACTCTGATGCATTTCTAGTCAATAAAATATGGCAAAGGTGATGAGAGGTCACTCCCATCATTATACTATGTGTATATATAATGTATATAACATATACACACATATATACATACATATTTTTATAACATGTGTAAATACAAAATATAATTATAAAAATATAAGTTCTATATAAAGTATGCTACAAATTATAAGTATTTATTAGTTGTACCACAGAAACTGTAAAATAATAATCGTCTTATTTTAGGCTACTAATTCTGCGATAATATTTTACATGGCAATAGAAAACTAATACAGCTTTACTCTGTTACAGTTTAACATAGCAATTCTAATAAGTTTTCCCTGGAGTGACAGTATAGAGCCAGATACTTCCAAAACAAAAGCCTAGAGCTATCAATATTAACTACTCAATTTTAGGCAAGTTACTTAATCTTGCTGAGGCTCGGTATTCTCATGTATAAAAATGGCAATGGTATTAATGACTTTGCAGGTTTGGTGTGAAGATTAGAAATAGCAAAGATAAAATGCATGCCACACGATAGGTATTCCAGAAATAGTGGTTCAAGAAATAGTGGAAACCTGACCTGTTGCTTTGAGCTATGAAAGCCAGAACATACCTTACTCCACAGATTTACTTTTAAAGAGGATGCCATTGTCGTTCTAGATCTGGTGGTGAACACTGAATGCAGAAACCATCTGAATTCCCTCACTCAGGTCAGTGATTTTACTAATTACATGCGCAAGATTCAGCTTGAGGTGAGATGCAAGATTTGGGCAAAGAAACAGAACAAGTCTTCGTAGGCTACAAACATTCAAACATATCTGAGTTAATCATTTCCTGCCCTAACCCACAAAATAACTGGTCACGTATAGAAAAAGAAAATTGTGTAGCCAGTAAATATCTTTTTCCACAAGTAAGAAAAAAAATTATAATCACCTAATGGCTTAAAGTTCTTAATTTAGTTAAGTAAAATCACTTAGCAAATTTCAGCACCAATTATAATAACTTAGTCTCTCTTATATAAGTAGGTTCTGGAAAATTTTAATCAAAGGAGAGTAATACTGTAAAAATACTTTGATTTTACTGTTTGTATCTTTTTTTCAATTCTTCATATCTGTTTCTATTTAGTTTAGTTCAAGAGTAGCTGGGTTTTAACCACTAGAGTGGGCACTCATTATTGATAGAAGTCAAAAGAGGATTATTCTACAATAATAAGTGTCATAAAGAATAGGCTATTCCCTGGAGAAAATTTCTCCATATGGAACTGATAAAACCATAATTCTTTATCAGCTGGAAATGCACAGTTACAAAAGGCAAGGTGGGACAAATATCAAAGTTCTGATTTGCGAGGAAAAATAATTTTTAATAGCCACATAAACAGAAGAAGGAGCTCAATATACTGTAATTTAAGCCATATATATATATATATATATATATATATATATGTATATGTATATGTATACACACACACACACACACACACACACACACATATATATAACATAGCACAGCATATTACTGGAGGACAGAACCTTATATTTCTATCTCACTATTTTTCTGCTCTAAATATACACCAAACGGTTTCACCAAGGGAAACAGTCTCTGGGGACAAAAGATGTTATGAGCTCTGTGCACTATTCCCTTTGTGCACTCTTGATAACTCTGAAAGCTACATAGCAGCTGGGATAACCAGAAAGAACCAATACCCATATATTTAGTTTTACATCAGAAAAGAAAAAATATTATTGCGAAGAAATGTTCATGAACTAACATCAATGCAAATATTAACGTTCCAAACCTTTAAGTCTTCCGTCCCACTATGAGAACGATGAAAATATTCTCTCTTCTTGTTGAGCTTTACTGAGGGTCAAATGCTTTTTGTCAATAAATATATAGTCAATAAAAAAGTTATTTTGTAACTATTCTGAAAGTTAATGAGGTTAGTGAATATGAGGAATTCAAAATATGTATCAATAGAATCAATGGTATATTTATTTTATTGGATAAACCTAAAGTTCACATTTCTAGCTGTATTGTCATCATTTAAATGACAGAGCCATACATTTCAATGTACTTCATAATTAAAACTGGAAAACCCCACCAAACAAAAAGATGTAAGAATGGATTTTAATCAGCACATTAAATATCACTACACACATGAAGAACTTTAGAATAAAATCAGGAATTTCATCTATCATAGCAAATTCATAAGTACTTCAATGAATTTTGGAAAACAATTGATAATCTTTCCTTAAAGCTATCTGTGTTTTTAGTAGACATCTTGGATTTCTCCCAAATAGAAGTCTCGCAACATCCTCCAAAAATATCAATCAAGAGTAGGATATAGTGAGAGGTTTAACCAAAAAAAAAAAAAAGACATTCTGCTACTGAATTACACCCATGTTTATGTCAAAACAAGGATTTCTTATGTCAGAGACTCAAAATGCCCACAGTACATGTTCATTAAGAAAAGAACATTATCACATCCCTTCAATGGTGCAAAAAAGCTTATCTTTCATGCTAGCCATATCTCTCCTCTTCCAGCAACTTTTATATTAAGTAATAATCTATGTCCTGGGCACTGCTTTACAATCTCACTTCTCTTTCCAAAGATAGCTGTGATCCAACCACAGGATCCTATTTGCGAGTCCCTGAACATAACCTGTACTTGTTTGCCTCTGGCTTTCATCTCTGCCTTTCCTTAGCCTAGAAAGATTTCCGAATACCCTCTTTTCTTGCATCCCTATCTGGCCTTTATAAATGCTGCTCATTCTTCAAAACACAGCAAAAATGGTATTTCCCGACTGAAGTCCTCAGTCATCACAAGCAGGAATTAATCACACCTTCCTTGCGGCTTCCTAGCATTGTGTTTATATGTAACTTCTGACACCTGTCACTTCATTCATTTTGTTATGGTAATTTTCAAACACATTTTTTTTCCCCCACTAGATTGTAAAATCATTTAGGTCAGGGATAACACCTTTGTAAACACTGGCTGAATTTAATTTAATTCTTAATGTTCTGCATGAAATGCACACACAAAAAAATTAAAATATTTGGTTGGCTCTTATTATTAAAATATATTCCTCCTCAACTTCATAGTTATTCCTAGCAGTAAATGAACCCTGAGGTACTCTTCATAAAAATGGGTGCTTAATAAATATTTTCTGATGTGCTTTCTTTTAATTTGAGATTGCCTACAAGGGACACAAAAGCTCTAAAACAAATTTGTTGTGTTGCTGTTTTTTTTTTTTTTTTTTCCTGGAGTCCAGCCATAAAGTCACAGTAAATTATTTCTTTTATTACTACTCCATTAAATTGTTAAGTAAATTAAAGGTTTTATAACCACACATAGGCCAGTGGTTATAAACTTTTTGGCAAATAGCAGTTTTCCTTCTATACCAGAACTATCAGAAATCTCCACTTCATTGTTTGTCTGCGGCTGTATCCTGAGAAGAACGCCCAGCTCACTGGTGTTCTAGCTCACTCTCGCTAGTCCCCTACTCCGACATTTCTTGGAGCCCAGGGAGATCTTCAGTTAGATGACACTACCATATTTTCACTGTCCTTGCCCTCCACACTCTTCACACTGCCACACCCCTCCTCCCTCAGCTTAGATCTATGTTTTATCATTATATTTGTCTTTTCCATACATCCTCAACTCACTTCCTCTTACAAACCAGGCTAAATCCCAGCTGCGACTAAACGCAATTCTCTTCACAGTCTGTCTGAGCAGGTGAGAGTAGCTACAGAAAAATCACTCCTCTATGCTGAACTCCTTCATTTTAAATTAGTGTGAATCACTAGCTCAGGCATACAGTCACACTGAGCCATCTGGCTGCATTGTTCTCAGTGAATCAGCTCGTTTCATATTTCACTATGATTTTGTACCTGTTCCCCCCAAATTTACCAAATAGACTCATCTTTTTTTTTAAGATTTTATTAATTTATTTGAGAGAGAGAGTACAAGTGGGGGGAGGGGCAGAGGGACAAGCAGACTCCCTGCTGAGCGAGGAGCCCAATGTGGGGCTCAATCCCAGGACCCCGAGATCATGGCCCAGGCCGAAGTCAGATGCTTAACCGAGTGAGCCACCCAGGCGCCCCCTGCAAATAGCCTCATCTTTAATCTTACCCTCTGCATGCCCCTCTGTTACACTGGATGGACTGTCTGTACTAACAATGGCCTAGAACACCTGAAAAATTAGATGCAGAAAGGCTTAGGAACTTGTCCATGTGAAGAGGTGAGCATTTAATCTTTGGCATTCTGATGCTCATAAATTCTCAAAAGAGACCTTGATTTGCTTGGATGGCAGAATGACCCATGGCATTATAATAAAAATTAGTTAGACGAGCTTGGGTTCAAATTATGAAAATACCATTTACTGTTGCCTGACTTTTGTCATAGTATGTAAGTTCTCAAGGCCTACATTTCTCATATGTAAAATGGGGATAATAATACCTGGTTACAAATAATTGTTAGGACATTATCGAGCGTTTAACAGGTACCCCAGAAGTGTTGGTGTTTTTCTTTTCCATTTATATCAAGGCTGAGTCTTAGTCGCATTCTGCTTTATATTTCCCACAGAGTAAAATGCATGGCAGAAATTCTGCAACTACATTCTGTACATCAGAAACACAAAAATATAGAAACATTGACTAAAACATACATGTTTGTGTTCATTTCATTGCACTTTGAAATTTTAAATTTTACTGGGAGCTACTATCTTAACCCCAATGTGAAATATGAGTATAAACTGCAAAACAGTTACTTTTATAAGATAAGGTGGGTCAGGAATAGTGCACTAAGCCCCCCATTATGGGAATCCTGGAATGTCTTCCCATCATTGCCCCTCATTGCTCCAAATGCCAACAGCAGCTTATGATAGTATGTGTGCCTAGTGTTTATTTCACTGTTCTTACTTAACTACATAGTCTTGGAGTTTGCAAAGCAGGCATTCCTACCTTCCCAGTTAGTAATTACTATGAATGGCTCCTTCAAATCATGGCAAGGATAAAAGATAGGCACAAAGGCCCCCCACAGTGACACTTGAAAAGTTGGCCACTTAGAAATGTTGTCAATGAGGAGATTTTGAAACCATCTTTCAAATCCTGATGCCTAGTGTTACCATATTGTGACAGGCAACTTCAAAAGAGAGAATAAATCTTCCAAGCTACTATTCTTTCTGCAAGTTGCAGATTTATTTCCTTCTCAAATTACAGCCTTCACTCTTGCTTAATTTTCATTGTCCTAATAATTTATCACAGTAGGTTTCATCCCAATGTGACAGCAAAAAATAGAACCTTTGCTGGGACTCAACAAATTCATATTTGAGGAAAGAATTTATTCAGAATAAATGTTAATAAAATGCAATCCCAGATTGCTAGATAATGTTAAGATACAGCTATATATAGATAATCAAAGAAGGCTGCTACAGATGAAATCCTATATTATCTATGATTAGTATTTAATTTTTCAATTCCAGATAATTTACCATTACTAAAATGGCTATGATTGAGGCTGACCTCAGTCCTTCTTACTTCACTAAGAGCACAAATAAATATACAATTGAAAATACCAAATATTCACCATCCTGTTGATGTAAGTTGAGTATTAATGGTTAAATAACAGTGAATGATACTATCCTTTTTAAATTTTTTTTTAATTTAGCACATCCAGTCTGTACTCTAGAGCACACTGGTAAATGAGGGGGTGAAGGCTAGGAATTATAAATGAAAATTTGGAATGTTAATTTGAATTCAGCTTTCATACATATTCCCCCATTCCAAATAAATAAAATTCATGTCCACTGAAAAATCAAGATAAAACAAAGTCAAAGAAGCCAAGGGGGGAAAGCATAAGACAGAGAACCCACATTTCCCTTCCTTTGGCATCTGTCAGACTTTCTAAGGACATGTCTTTATATATAACTGCTAAGTGCAGATGTGTCCCCAAAGTAATCTGTGCTATGTCAGGGTAAAGAGACCCTAAAAACTGTATATTTATTGTTTTAATTGATGATCATTATAAGCATCACATATAAACTGTGATTTCCGTTTGTCTAATGAAGGAGTAGCAAACTCAAATAACTTCAGGTGCCAGACAGATGTAAATTTAGGATTCAGTACAGTGGACACTGTAGGAATAGAAGACAGCATGACCTTTGAAAAAGTATTCAAAATAAAAAAATATATTAAACATTCCAATAGATAAATCTTTAGTCACCGGTTTTTGATCCCCGGTCTCCATTATTCTAGTTTTATCCTCTACCATGAATTTATAAACTGAGCATCACATTCAGGAACAATTATAACTGGCAAAGAGTATCAATGTCAACTATAGCTATTGGGATTTTCTACTGGTCATTTCTTAAGATTGAATAAGACTTAAGATACATTAACAAAGGCAGAGTTGCCAAATGACAATGAAGACACAGATCAGTAGGGACATAAGGTACCCCTCCACTTAAATAGAATAAAGGCATTCTCATCCTAGCCCCTGAAGAGTAGGTGTGTCACTGGAGTCCATAGCCTCAGGAGTTCCTGGAGTTCATAGCCTCATTAAGACGGATGCTCCAGGAACACCTGTAAATCCTCCAGAACTACCCAACAAATCCTAACTTAGCTCATTTTAGATAAACACAATACATCACGCATGGGCATTCAGATATTGAAACTTGCTTACACAAGACACGGTAGTTCAGACAGGCCTGCTTTAACATTTCTAGCACCAAGTAAAATTCTTTATTCTCATAATTTTAAAGTGATCTCTCAGCATAATGTCAACTCATGTACTTACAAGTTGTTTTCCAGGATGTTGAAATCTGCCTAACTTGTTCATTGATTTGTGCAACTTTCCTTACTGTGCTTGTTCATAAATTTTCAAACATCTGGGAAGAGGCTGTAGATCTTGGCACAGCAAATTATGTCCTCATAACTGGTTAGGTAAGGTTAAAGAAGTAATTTCTTCTCAAGGACTCCACTATGATAAAATGAATTTTTAGGATTGATTTAAACTTTCTGTGTTTTCTCACCATGTAAACAAGTGCCTACTTGACCCATGTGAGCTTGTCATGTTCAGTCAAGACACACAGAGTTTTTAGTAATTTAGGATTGTTTCCTAGCTCTATAGAAGGGCAAATCTTACCCAAAACACTCCTTTCTTAAAGCATAAACTTTGTAAATAAAAACCAAAAACGAACCTCTGTGTTTACTATGAACATAATCAGAAATAAATACCCATGCACCTACTGGATTATTTCTTCATTTTGG
Source organism: Halichoerus grypus (assembly GCF_964656455.1). Classification (NCBI taxonomy): domain Eukaryota; kingdom Metazoa; phylum Chordata; class Mammalia; order Carnivora; family Phocidae; genus Halichoerus; species Halichoerus grypus. The sequence continues at coordinate 127,867,931 of NC_135716.1, read as the reverse complement.
CCAGCTCAACTCAACAGCAATGAAGTGGAATTGAATCAATTTGTTGAAAAAATATATGCTCCGAGAGCTTAGATAAGAATTAATGATGCAAACCTTTCTTCCTAAAAGGAGAAATACATCAAGAAAACATAAAATTCTAAATATGAAAATAAGACAGAGAGGTAGACTTTTGGTATTATCCTAAACGATTCAATTAAAATTGCCTAATGCCATTCATGTATCATAGGAAGATATTTGGTCTTTATGCCTGGTTCCTGGAGTGTAGTTCCAAATGCTCTTGGAATTTCACAGTGAGAAATGTAATAGGAGTGTCTTTTATTCTTTTATGTTTGGATGAGGTGACTCTTTGCAGGGCCCCTAGATAGCTTCAGGTTGGAGCCTGGTCACCAGAACTACCAAGCCTTGATTAGAAGTTTGGAACTTTCATTCCCATCCCTCAACCTCCAGGTCGGTAAGGTGAGGCTGAAAGGTGCACCCATTGAGGTCCTGAGAGGGTGGTTCTCCCATAAGGGGCATAAAAGCTCTGTGTACCGGCATGCCCCCGTCCCCATAGTGCCTAGGTATCTCTTTTATTTGGCTTTCCCTGAGTTGTATCCTTTAAAATAAACCAGGAAATGTAAGTAACATGTTTTTCTGAGTTCTCTAAATCACTCTGGTGAATTATAGAACCTGAGTGGGGGCTGTGGGAGCCCCCAATCTCTAACCCGTCAGTTAGAAGTAGTGAGGGCCCATGACTTGTAATGACACCTAAAGTGGGACACTCTTCTAGCACTGAGCTCTCTAAGATTTGGGATCTAATGCTGACTCCAGGTAGATATTATCAGAATTGAACTGAATCATTTGACACCCAGTTGGTGTCAGAGAGTTGGAGAAGTGGTGTTGGAAAGAAACATGTATTTGGTGTCAAGAGGAAAAAGAAAACCTCTCATCTGGCATCAGAATTAGTGTGAGTAAAAACAGAGGAGGCCAGTGAAGTGTTTCAATTTTTAGTGCTCTGTCTCTTTTCACCAAAGATGATAAAAGAAGACTACAAGTTCGAGGGACCTTACTGTTTCCCTTTCACTTGCTTCCATAAAATAAACTTCTTTCTTTTCACTGAAAGCAAAGCCCATCACCACCATCCCAGATCTCTCTGCCATGTTGCTCTACCACCAAGATAGTTGGCAGAGTTTATTAAGCTACTTTTCCAGTAAAAATATATAATATATATATATTATATATATTTTATAATATATGGTAATATATATTCTATATATATATATATTCTAACAGTTTTATAATAAATTTGGGAAAAATAAACCAGAATGACCTCCCTTAAACTATTGTACTGAAGGCTTTCTTGTTTCTTAACCCTAATCTCTTAAGGGACTCTTTCATTGTTATTTTTGCTTTTGTTATTATTCTTTTTGTTATCATTATTCATACTTTTATTGTTTTTAATAATTAAGATATCTAATTGGTTAGAGAGTGGTTGTCAGGAATAAATGAAAAGGTTTTTAAAGAAAGTAATCAAATTGAAAGGGAAAGCCATGTGAAATTTGTCTAGAGTTGAACTGAATAGGGATAAAGGACTTCACACACTTGGTAGAATGCCATCAACATTCTAGATGTAGACATACAATTTGGACACTGAAAACCTGAAGATGATCTGTTCAAACTCATTTTCCCACTCTCTATTCCAAACCTCTCACTGGGCTCTGTATGGTGCCCTGTCTGCTTTATCTCTAAAGTCCCTCAAGAGTAACAATCGGTTCATCAACTTTAAGGATGCTCTCCTTCCACACTGGCCCTCAATAATCTAGGTCTCAGTGGTCTAAGAATGTAAATTGGAAAATATCCCATTTCCATTTTTCATACATGCACTCCTCAAATTTGTCAAAGCCATCAAAATGAGTGAAACTGTCACATCTGTGACAGCTTTAGTTAATAATCTTGAATTAAGATTTGTTCATCAATTTTTACAAGTGTAGCATACTAATGTTAGATTTTAATAATAAGTAAACTAGTGGGGGTATATGGGAACTCTGTGCTATCCTAATAATTTTTCTGTAAATCTAAAGTTATTCCAAAGTAAAAAATTTTATTAAAAAAATACATGACCTTAAAATAAAAATACATGATCTTTGCTTTCAAGTAGCTAAGAGCAAGGAATGGAGACATTGGAAAGAAATATTTTTGGGTTGCCCATAGAATCTAGTTCCACCTTGGTTATGATCATGGAGTACAGCCAATAGGATATTTAAAAACTTGACAAAGCTGTTCATCTGATTTTGTTTCCATCGAGCCTCTGCTTATTCCTAGTGGTAGACATTGATTTAAATTCTGAATTGTTCTTATGTCATTTGCTCAGGAATTAAAGTTTAGAAGATGAATTATAACGCTTCCTCTTTCTAAGCTATGATCTCAATTAAGAGAATAGAAACTTCATATGCCATAATTAATTTTGGGTGTTTTCATCATATCTTAAATATGCTCTTGGGATTTTTCTGGTCATAAATACTGAAAAAAAAATGACTCTTCATCTATATCCATTCCCTTGAGTTGTCATAAACAAAGAAAGTCCTCAAGTACAAAACGAGAAGAGAAAAATAATGCATTTGGGAGCCCATCATTCTCCCTTCCATTCATTTTCCTAAATTGGATTTGGTATTAACAAATTCAGTGACATGATGTTTCTTATAAAAGGAATACGAGATTTCTACAATTAAAAAAGGTTTTTACTGCAGTTTGAGTAACTTATAAATTATGCTACAACTTTAGTCTCTAAATTTATGGTACTGTAGCTTCTTTCTCTTTAATAGTTTGCATGTTTCCTACTTCATTTTTAGTTCCAAGCCGCACTAGAATTTATTCTTGGTCTCTGTAATGGTAAATTGGGTGTTAGCTGTATGGAATGCATTGATTGATGTTATCTATTGCTATATAACAAATTACCCTAAAATTTAGCAGCTTAAATCAAAGAACATTTATTATCTTGCTGTTGTTGTGGGTCAGCAATTCAGTTACAGTGCAGCTGGATGGCTCTGACTCAGAGTCTCTCATGAGGCTATAATCAAATATTCAGCCAGGGCTGCGTCCTATGTCAAGGCTTGACTGGGGAAGGATCTCCTTCTAAGCTCATTCACACTGCTACTGGCAGGGCTCAGAAGATCCACTCCCACACCTACTCATATGTGGCTCTTCACAGTGCTACTTCACAACAAGAGAGCTGACTTCCCAAAAGTGAGTGATCAGAGAGAGAGAGTGAGTGAGTGAGAAAAAGAGAGAGACGGACAGAGAGACAGAGAAAGCTCAAGACAGAGCCATAATATTTTATAACATAATCTTGGAAGTGACAACCTGTTATTTCTGCAGTATTCTCTTTATTAGAAGAAAGTCAGTAAGTCCAGCCCACACTCAAGAGGAAGGCATTACCAAAGGACATGAATACTAGGAGACAAGGATCATTAGGAACCATCTCAGAAGTTGCCTGCCACAATTGACAATTAGTATCTTTCCCTTTCTTCTGAAAATGTTATAAAAGCAATAAGGAGATCACAAGTGAAATAGAACCTAACAAGGGGCGCCTTGGTGTCTCATTCGGTTAAACATCTGCCTTCAGCTCAGGTCATGCATGCTCCTGGGGTCCTGGGATTGAGCCCCCACACCCCGTGTCGGGCTCCCTGCTCAGTGCGGAGTCTGTCTCTCTCTCTCCCTCTGCCACTCCCCTTGCTTGTTCTCTCTCTCTCTCTGTCAAATAAATAAATAAAACTATTTAAGAAAAAGAAATAGAACCTAACAAAACACTGGAACTTACACTTTCCATGAAACTGGGAGACATTTAATCCATATGTTATGAAGTAACCATAAGGACTACCAAAATCAGGGGTGATCTTATAAAACTACAAGAAAAAAATAGAGAGGAGAAGTGAAGAAAATGGTAGGGAATGTAGAGATTGCAGCATTAATTAGGTTGAGTATATAATTGATCTACCAAACCAGAAAAAAAAAAAAATTGGTGTAATTTCACTCATTGTGAGAAATTCATATTTGAAGGGTATGAGAGGCCACTACTTATTTTCTTTATTGGCAAAATTATCTGAATTTGATAACTAGCATTTTCATACATAACTGATAAAAAGTTCAAATTGGCACAACCTCTATTAGTATAATATTTGAATATATATCAAAATTACAAATCTATGTACTTTCGGACTCAGTAATTCCACCGCTGGAAATTTACTTCATAGATACTTTATACATATATTGTGTTCTTCTCTGCAGCATTATCTGTAAAGCAAAGGTTTGGAAACCAAATGAATATTCATCAATGTACGGCTAGTTAAATAAAGTGAGATAGCTACCGAAAATGAAATCCTATGAAGCTGTTAAATAAGAGGAAAAAATATAGAAGGATGATGCTTCTGTATACTGACATGGGAAGACCCCCAAGATACATTTTTAAGTAAAAAAAAGCCAGGCCCAGATCAATATTTATAGTATGTTATGTTTGTGCAAGAAACAGGGATGCATTAGTCTTCTATTTTTACCACAGAATATTGACATAAATTTGGCAGGTTAACACCACACAAATTTATTACTCTGCCCATCTCAAATCTGACACGGGTCTCACTAGGCTAAAATTAAGGTCGACAGGCTCTGTTCCTCTGTTGGAGGCTCACAAGAGGAGTGTTTTCTTCCTCATTCAGGTTGTTGATAGGATTCAATTGCTCACATTTATAGGGACTATTTCTTCACTGACTGTCATCTGAGGGCCATTCCCGGATCTTAGAAGCTGCTGGCTTCCTAGGCTCCTGGCCCACTTCCTTCATAATCAAAGTCAGCAATGGCAGGTCAAGTTCCAGTCATGCTTTGAACCTCTGCCACCTCCTCTTCCCTGGTTGCATCTCTTTGATAGTTCTTCTGCCTTCTTCCTCTGTTTCTGAGGGCCCATGTGATTACATTGGGCCCACCAGAATAATCCAGGATACTCTCCCTATTTTAAAGTTTGTGGTCTTAATTCTATCTTCAAACTCTCCTTGGCCTAGCTGTGTAAGGTAATCTACTCATAGGGTCCAGGAATTAGAGTGTGGTCACCTTTGGTGGGGCATAAGAAATATCCATTCAAGTCTGTTGCATACACAACAAAGCTACGGGAAGATATTTAGGACACTGAGAACAATGGTAATGTGGAAGGAGCAGTTAGGGACTGGGCAGATGGCATAAAAAGAGAATTATGATGGGTGAATTATACTACATATCTTTTCACATATGCTTAGAACCATGTGACTATATTACCCATTTAAAATTAAATAAAAGAAAATGGATGCCTAATAAAATGGTGAAAATTGTGTAACCATACATTTATTAAAGAATTTTCATCTTCTCTTCCTGTCTGTGTAATTAAATTCTTATCCTAGGCCCACATTGCTGAGCAGTGTGATTTATAGTTTGCTTTAGAGATACTGTCAAGAACATCAGTATGATCTGCACTTTTTCTTCCTATGATGTCACAAAGGGACAGCCCCCTCTTTTTACAAAGTGTATCTTATTTTCCTTTGAAATTGAATTTCTTTTTTTAGTTTATTCAAGCTGGTTTTCTTTCTAGATAATTCCACAGGTCTGTTTTCTTTGGTCATCCAAAAAAAATATTCTGCCACTAAACTTTGTTAGTGGATTTAATTTATCAAACTCTTAAATTCAGGTAAAATGTGAATAGTCTTAGAGATTGATGCTCATCTTACAATTTGCGTTTGAGCTGAACCTCATTAAATTGGCTTCCTTTTCAATGTTACATTGTGATTTAGATTCCTCTTGATTGCTATATCCATAACCACCTGGGTTCAAACATTTTCGTTGCTATAAAACAGATACTGAAACACTCTTTTCATCCTATTGTACAGGGCAGTATTTTAAAATGCACTATCTTCCTCAAAAAGCCCAAATATGTCCTAATTTGATTCTTACAATCTCTCTACTGACGAATTCCATCATCCTTCAGTTTGATCAATTCCAGTAATCTCTTACGTAGAAACATGAAAATGCCTTGTGTCTGCCCTCCATTTTATCAAGTGAGTTTTCTAAATAGACTGGAGGCTGGGATGATCTTAAGAGTCACAAAACTGAAGCATCTACATACATGAATCACTTTACAATATCACCATCCCAGATGAATGGATCGTATTTACTGTGAATTTGGTAGTTATTTTATTACACCATTGAATTGAGTGAAAATGGAATAGTTCATTCTCACTTTTATGCTGCCATTCCCAGAACACCCTGACAAATGCTTTGCTACATCTTAAGGATCTGAACACCTAACACTATATACAATAACTAAGTAGCAACCAACCACACACACACACACACACACACACACACACACACACACACACACAGCTTCAAGTAGAAACTGTGCCTAATGGGGCTTTTAACAAAGTTATCAGTTTTGTATTTAAGCCACTAAAGAGGAAACACAGACAACAGTATGCATAAATTGAAAGGCTGTTACACAACACACTTGAAAATGTTATATTTACATGGCAAGCAGCTTATTATATTTACATGAACATCTGGTGCAGGTTCACTAAAATCTTTAAAACAGATGGACATGAAGAAAGAACTAGTAATTAACAAAGCTATATGTTGATTAAATCAGCATGTGGTTAATTCTAATGATTGCTGATCTTTATTAAGGATGGTGAGACTTTTCAAAAATCAAATCTCTTTAACTGACATGTCAATTGACCAAGGAAGCAGTGATAACTACTCTGGTCGTTAACATGCTATTTCAGTATTTTTACCACAAAACTATGTTATGCTGCACGAGGCATAGTCATAGAAGTAAAACTCAAAAACAATTCTCCTGCATCTGCAGCCCTCTGGTTCTTATCTTATCTACAGAGAGGAGCTGAACAGCAATATTATTATCATTTGGGAATAATCACATACAGAGATGTATGTTATTTGAATATTGTTTCCATGTTCTGAATCATTTCAGTCAACTCAGTGTCTCCTGCTGCCCTTCATCCATCCTGAAGTTACATTGTGTACTTCTCTGAGCTCTCCAAATAGGCACCCTCTGGTTGCCAAGCAACCACAGATTTCTACAAGTGCCTGTGCCGTGTGTACTTAAACTGCAGTTGGCCTTTTTTTTTTTAACTTTTCAAAGTTTAGAAAAATAAATATCTGACAAACAGGTAGAGCTATGTATGTTTTGAAGGAGGGTACTGAGAAGTCAGAAACCACTAAAAAGAGCAAAGCCCCTTTTGCGATGACGTATCCGTATCTCTTTTAAAAATGCCTTTAAATATATCTTATGTTAACAAATTAACCAATTCATCACATAAGTGAAAATAAAGCTGTCTCTTTTTCCTAAGATAGCAGATATTTTATATCTGACACCAAGTGAGTGGATAGCTCTTCCTGTGTTTTTCTATCAAACATTACAGGGCTTCAACGCAGACATATGCCATATCAGTTCTGACAGCCAATTTATAATCTATGAGCTCTAGCTGTGGTCCTTTTCTCCAGATGGAGTTTTTCTAGGTTGAATAGCCTTGATTTCCAGGGACAGTTATTGAAAACTTGCTCACTAGTTTCTTTTAACACCAATTTGCCAAGAAAGGATACATTTTAGAGAGCAGATCAGACAGTGCTGTGTCAGAGAATGGGTCTTGTGGAAAGCTTTAAAGAAAAGACTGAGGACTTAGACAACATTCAAAAAAACAATACTTCTCACTAAAAATTAAGTTTATCTCATTTAAAATCAAATTTATGTACATTATTTTACCTTTTGTAAATTTTTACCTTTTCAGGTCAAAATAGACAATATTATTTTCGTCTTATTATATGTTCCTGATGGGGTTCAGTATGTGCTATCTCAAAAGATGGCCTTTGGTATATTGCATATGTTAAACTGAAAGAATTTGAGGAAACAGCAGAAGCAGGAGTCACTCAGAGTGACCTTCCTCTGAACCCTCTGCCCAGAAACAGGTTATAAAAACCTCATGTAAGAGGTGTTCCTCCCTCTACCTGGAGGAAAGGAGCATCCTTACCTCTGAAGACAACGGGACATGGAGAAGAATCCAAACAAACAGGCAGGCATTCCTAAGTTTTCCCGTTTACTACACTTACCTCATACTCCTTGACTTACAATATTTCTTCACTATTGTCTGCTCTTCATCAAACATAGCATAAAAACACTCAAATTTCATCATTTCTTTCGGTCTTCATTACCTTTTGAACTCCCATGTCATGTAAAACTAATATTAAGTAAATATTTATGCTTTTCTTCTGCTAATCTGTCTTTGTCAGTCTAATTTGCAAACTCACCCAAGGATCCTAAGAGAGTTAAGAAAACTTTTTCCACTCCTACATCACTGAATTAACTATTTTCCCAAAGAGTGAGCAAAGACTAGTGTAACTGATAGTTATTCCTTAGAAATTTGGAGTCTTAAATAAAATTTGTTGGCTTTTTTTTTTTTTTTTTTAAGAAGCTAAACCTAACTGGGTAACCTGTGAATTTCAGAAGAGAAATGTATCTTTATCAGGTATGGTATGAATGGTTCTTATTGTGTAACTCAAGACAAGAATGACTGTGGAGCTATATTGCCTAGGTCAGAGTCTTGGCTCTATCACATACTAGCTGAGTGACCTTGAACAAACCCTTTTTTTGGTCATGACTTGGTTTTCTCATCTGTAAAATGGAGAAAATAATAGTACCTACCTCATGGATGTTGTAAAGATTAAATGACAATAAATGTAAAGTACTTACTACCTGACATATTGCAAGTAACATATATACCAACAATAACTATTCAACAAGAATCCTTTGACTCTGTCCCTGAATTCATTCAGCAGACTAAAGTTTCCAATATTAAGAATTTATGAGTGGAGTACTCTCTCTGGTCAGTCTTCTATTGGGAGCCTTACAAGACATTGCCTCTGATAGAAGCCCAAAGTGCTGAAAATGTGGAATAATTAGGAATGAGTCAGGGTACAAGGTTGTTAGGAAAAGGCCCAGGCTACTTAACTTTGAGGTGAGGGGTGTCTGGGTAGCTCAGTTGGTTGAGCGTCTAACTCTTGGTTTCAGCTCAGGTCATGATCTTAGGTTCATGAGCTTGAGCCCTGCATCAGGCTCCATGCTCAGTGGGGACTTTACTGGAGATTCCCTCCCTCCTCATTCGTCTCTCTCTCTCTCTCAAATAAATAAATAAATCTTTTTAAAAAATCAATTAAAAAAAAACACACACACATTGAACTGTTAGTACAACAGAAAATGGAGGCAATGTCACCATTTCAAGTGTAAAGTGGGTCTCTGTTGCTTCCCATCCATAACTTGCCTCAGTGTCATGGATGAACCCTGTGTAAACCACTGCATGAAAAAATACTCCATGAGAAACAAAAGAATCATTTGTTTTATCCATAAAACTGCATTATATGAGTTAATTCATGAGGATGAGAAGGGAGAAAGAAAGAAGAGATACAAACTGATGAGTAGATCTCCCTCTTAGACTATTTTCAGCATGCTTTTCACAATTTTCTATTTTTTTAGGTTTGATTTGCATATGTTGTGAAATGATTACTACAATTGGTTTAGCTAACATCCATGTTCTCATATAGATACAACAAAAAGAGAAGAAAAAAAGGAAAAACAAAGGTTTCCTTGTGATGAGGAAGAACCCTTGGGATTTGCTTTCTTAAGAGTTTTCCTATTTATGAAACAAACTGAGGGTTGCTGGAGTGGGGGGTGGGGTGGGAGGGATGGGGTGACTGGGTGATGGACACTGGGGAGGGTATGTGTTCTGGTGAGCGCTGTGAATTGTGCAAGACTGTTGAATCTCAGATCTGTGCCTCTGAAACAAATAATGCAATATATGTTAAGAAAGAAAAAAAGAAGAAGAAGAATGTAGCAGGAGGGGAAGAATGAAGGGGGGGAAATCGGAAGGGGAGAAGAACCATGAGAGACAATGGACTCTGAAAAACAAACTGAGGGTTCTAGAGGGGAGGGGGTTGGGAGGATGGGTTAGCCTGGTGATGGGTATTGAGGAGGGCACGTTCTGCATGGAGCGCTGGGTGTTATGCACAAACAATGAATCATGGAACAGTATATCTAAAACTAATGATGTAATGTATGGGGATTAACATAACAATAAAAAAATTTAAAAAAAAAGAAAAGAGTTTTCCTATTTATGGTGTAGCAGTGGTAGCGGTAGTCACCACGCTGTACATGACATTCCTAGTACTGATTTATCTTATAACTGGAAGTTTGCACCTTTTTACCACCTTCCCCTAATTCCCCTTTCCCCCCTCCACTTCTGGTAATCACAAGTCTGATCTCTTTTTCTAAAAGATTGCTTTAAAAAAAAGTTTAGATTCTGGGTGTTATACGCAAACAATGAATCATGGAACACTACATCAAAAACTAATGATGTAATGTATGGTAATTAACATAACATAATAAAAAATATAAGTGAAATCATACAGTATCTGTCTTTGATTTATTTCACATAGCATAATGCCTTCAAGATCCATCCATGTTGCAATGTAGGGTTTCACTGCTGTTTTGTGTGTGTGTGTGTGTGTGTGTGTGTGTGTGTTTGTGTGTGTGTCTGAATAATATTCCACTACACAGTTGTATCTTGGAGATATCACAAGTTCAACTCCAAATCACTGCAATAATGTGAGTCAAATGAAGTTTATGGTTTTCCAGTGCATATAAAAATTATGTTTACACTATAGTCTATTAAGTGTGCAATAGCATTAGGTCTAAAAAATGTACACACATTAATTTAAAACTTTTGCTAAGAAATGCTAAACATCATCTGAGCTTTCAGCAAGTTGCAATCACTGATCACAGGTAATCATAACAAATAATAATAAAGTTTGAAATATGCACGAATTACCAGAATGTGACACAGAGCAAATTCTGTTGGACAAGTGGTGCCAATAGAATAATTTGGTGCAGGGTTGCCACAAACCTTTGATTTGTTTTTTTAAAAAAATGCAATATCTGGAAAATGGAATAAAGCAAAACACAATAAAATCAGGCATATCTATATATAGATATAGATACGCAAAATGTAACTTCTTAATCCATTCATCTATGAGGTAGACTTAATTTGTTTCCCTGTCTTAGATATTGTAAATAATGCTCCTATGAACATAGGGGTGTGGATATTTTTTCCAAGTTAGTGTTTTCATTGTCTTTGGCCATATTCCCAGAAGATGAATTGCTGGATCCTATGGTAATTCTATTGCTAATTTTTGAGGATACTTCATACTGTTTTCTACAGTAGTTGTACTAATATACAATCCAACAGTACACAAGGGTTTCCTTTTTTCTGTATCTACAGCAGCATTTGTTATCTCATGCCTTTTCAGTGATGACCATTCTAACAGGCATGAGGTGACAACTCACTATGGTTTTATTTTGTATTTCCCTAATGATTAGTGATGTTGAGGATCTTTTCATGCACCTGTTGATCTCTCATATGTTTTCTTTGGTGAAATGTCTGTTCAGGTCCTTTACCCATATTTTTTCAATTTTATTTATTTATTTTGCTATTGAGTTGAATGAGTTCTTTATATATTTTGGATATTAACCCCTTATCAGATATATGATTTGCAAATATTTTTTCTTATTCCATAGGTTTTTTTTTTTCACTTTGTTGATGGCTTCTTTTGCCATGCATATTTTTCTTTAGTTTGATGTAATCCCACTTGTTTATTTTTGTTGTTGCTTCTGCTTTAGGCATATCTAAAAAAATCATTACCAAGACCCATATCAAGGAGTTTTGTTCCTATGTTTTCTTCTAGGAATTTCATGCAGTCAGGTCTTACAATTAAGTCTTTAATCCATTTTGAGTTAATGTTTGTGAATAGTGTAAAATATGGGTCTAGTTTCATTCTATTATATGTGAATATCCAATTATGCTAACACCATTTATTGAAAAAATTCTTTCTTTTCTCCACCAAGTATTCTTGGCCCCTTTGTCAATTATCAGTTAACCATATATGCTTGTGTTTATTTCTGGGCTCTTAATTCTGTTCCATTGGTCTATTTGTCTGTTTTTATGCCATACTCTTTTAATAAGTATAGCTTTATAGTATAGCTTGAAACCAGGAAGTATGATGTCCCTTGCCCTCCTGCTTTGTTCTGCTTTCATAGGATTTATTTGTCTATTTAGGGTCTTTGTGGTTTCATATAAATTTTAGTAAGTTTTTCTTCTACTTTTATAAAAATGCCATCAAATCTTGATAAGGATTAAACTGAATCTATAGATTGCTTTGGTAGCATTGACATTTTAACAATATTACTTCTTCCAATCCATGAATACGGAACACTTTTTCATTTATTTGTGTCTTCTTCAATTTCTTTCATCAATGTCTTACAGTTTTCAGAGTAGAGATCTTTTACTATCTCAGTTAATTTTTTTCCTAAGTATATTACTTCCAACATTTACATTGAATATAAAGAACAAAGGATCAAGATTACCCATAGCACTGCTAAAGAAGGACAGTGTAAGGATTGTTCTGGGTAAGATATAAAGATTTATTATAAAGCTATTATAAATTGTGGTGTCAGCACAGTGATAACAACTACCAGATTGAAGGGGCTAACTCAGAAACAGACCCACGCACATATGGGAACTTGATAAATGTAGTGGAAAAGTACAAGGAAGACTGAAAGATGTTTTGTAACCAGAATTCCCAAATTTCATGTGAATGATAAAAGAATGAATGTACAAAGAAATAAACAAATAAATATATGGTAATTAACATACAAGTGAAGCTAATCAAAATAAACAAAATTAGACTATGAATTATCTTTTTTGCCCATCTGAATAACAACTCAATAAACCAGGTAAACTAAATATCCACTGACTTTTTGCTGTGTAAACATAGTCTGAAAGACATTTTAAAGAAAGGAGGGTGTTGTGAGTAATTGACCTTTTCTCTGGAAAGGAAGTAGTGGTATTTTCAAGCACTACAGTAACATCAAGCAGGTCACACAAAATGAAGGTCACTTTTTTATTGAAAAGGGGAAAAAACACCACGGAGAAATTCATTTTCTTGTCTAGATAATGAAAAGTCCTGTATAGAAAACAAAAGGCATAAAGCTTTTAAGGGGACCATTATGCTTGCTTCTTGAGCTTCAGGACTATATCACATCATATTAGCATAGCATTATGTAGAAAAAATGCATCTGTCATCATTGACATTTGGGGCTGTGAGCCTCTCCATCTTAACTTCAAGGTCACCTGAACTTCCAGGGACGATTCCCTCTGATCCAGTTCAGCCACACTCTTTCAGTTTCAAGTATTATAAACCTCATCATCTATTTTAAAAGGCAAAGCTGTATTCTGCAGCAGTCCATAATAACAAAGACTGATTTTTTTAAATCTCTTAAACATAGTCTCGTCAAGGAGTGAACGTGCAAAACTGACCTTATCAGAGAGGCAAAATACAGCTCCAATTAAAATCGAACTGGGGAGGGGATATTGGAGGATGATCTCAAACTTAAAATGTAAGCCATATAGATAAGGAATGCTGCCCTATGCAACAGCATCTTTATTCTCATTCAGCGATTACAGGGATCAACAAAACATTGTTAGAAATCATTTCAGTTAGCATGGATGCTACTGTCAAGATTAGATTAATTAAACTGATAAATGCCAAGCACGGATCAAAAACACCTACTAACATGAAAGAAGTCAAAATATGAGACGGACTGCGCTGCCAAGAAGTTTTTCAAAGCTCCCACTGGCCTAGTATGATTGAAAAATCTACACTTTTGAAAAAAATAAAATAGATCAAATGCCAGGTAAGTATAAGTCTGTAGGTCTAGAATTTGCTAGAAATGAGGCATTGGAACCAAGAAGAGCTGATCATGGCCAAAACAGGAAGTATATCTAGGTAAATTAGCAGCTTCACTTTGATACCCAACCCCACAACAAATCACTCTGTGTCTTATTGGCAAGTGTTTTGTGCCTTCTTAATTGAATACTCTATGTTGGTAACTGACCATGTAATAGGAACAATGACCTAAGGATCTGAAGACAGGAAGAATTTAAATTATATCTGCATTTAAGAAAGAATTTATGCTCTTTGCAGTGAAGAATTAACTTTGAAATTATACCATGAAATCCCAAGGTATATTCTAAACATATTAATAAAAAAAGAAAAAGAAATAGAATTACAGCTGCTGACTGGAATTAAAGAAAGAGAAAAGGGATAGAAGGAAGAATAGATGGAAAGAGGGAAGAGCAATAAAGAAAGAAGGGAAGGAATCGTTGATTAATCTACAACTATTCTAGCTAGTGGAATATGCTTCATGTCCCATGAAGTACATATGCAACCGCAAAGGGAGCCTTCTATTTTATAAAAGTCATCATGGGCCCAAGAACTTGCTCATCTGGTTTTAAAATCCCAGTCTCTTGGAGGATCTTACAGGACAGCCCTTACTTTCAAAGTTTCCCTCTCAGGGATGCCCTGGGGTTACTTGTGCTCTTTGAGAATAAACCATAGAATCATAGTTTTCCAGAGCCAGAAAGAAACTTCAAAACCATACATCTTTTACCCAATGTCACAGATCGTGGAAAGGCTGTTCATTTCTGGGCCAATATGTTATATGTTTTTTTATTTACAGAGTTATTTTAAAAGACTACAGAACTATCACAAGAAGAGCAAAATGGTCCTCATACATGATACAGCCACCTCTCCAAAAATCAGTTTTCTCTTTATATCTATTATTGATTCTAACCTTGGGAAAGCCTTCCTATTATCCTCCAAGCCCTGCTAAAAATGAGGTACTCGGGGTCAAAAAAAAAAAAAAAATATCCACCAGTAATGCTCAGACTTTGGGAATAAATGACCTCTAGGACGCAATTAGCACAATCCTTCACCTGGGAGATGGCAAGAACCAAGAGAGAAAAAAAAAAAAAAGTACCTAGGTTCAAATGATGACTTTTAGAATAATTTTCTGTTCCGGCCACATTTTACTCTAATGACCATGCTAATCTAGTCTTGATTAGCATGACCATGAAAATAATTATCATTTATATGCAATTTTAAATCTTAAAAGTCTTGGTTAAAATGTTCTTTCCTGCTACAGGACATGCAATATTGACTAGAGTAATGAATTCATTATGATGTTTCTAACTTTTTTGTTCCTCAAAGTCTATAAATGTATATCTTATAATATACCCAAGTGCTAATATTAGCACATAGACTGTGTATTGAATCTTTAATGTGTCTTTCTGATAATTAATATTTTTAAATTTTAATTTATATGCAATTTTTCTGTGATATGAGGGGAGACATTTCTGTAATATATTTATATTGTAAACTTTTTACATAGAAAATTTTATTCTTCCTGGTCTTTGTTATATTTTCACGTATATCACTTTTTTGTGTCAAGAAAGCAAAACTTACTTAGACTTAAGTACTCACTGGCTATTTTGTTTTGAATATAGAAAAAAACGTGTTTGTCTTCACCAAATAATAACACTGAATAGACCCACTTTTATTTTCTAAACAAATGAACATATTTATCTCTTTTAATGCCTTAGAATTATACTACCAATACATGCATTTGAAGAACTGAAACTATGAGCAGATTTTAATGTTACAAAATATGTGCAACAACAACAAAAAGACAGTGATTCAAAGAGAGCAACTTGATATTTTAAAAGTGTTATATTACAACAGTTCTTCTTTATGAAAACTTAAAAATAAAACTACCTAGATTTGGGGTGGAGGAGTCAACTGGCAGACACCTTCAAATCTTAATGAGGAAGATTTAAGGTATCTTTCACATCTGTAAATATAATGTTTCTTCACAACTATTACTACTAGAAATTTATAGAAGACAATGTATTACCATGATAAGAATGTGTCTAAAGAAAGTAATCTTGGGACACCTGGGTGGCTCAGTCGATTAAGCATCTGCCTTCAGCTCAGGTCCTGGGATGGAGCCCCTCATTGGGCTCCCTGCTCAGTGAGGAGCTTGTTTCTCCCTCTGCCACTCCCCCTGCTTGTGCTTGCTCTCTCTCTCTCCCTCTCTCTCAGATAAATAAAATCTTCTAAAAAAAGAAAGTAGTCTTATTTTTTTGTCTAAATAATACAACTTTATAAAATTGTATGAAAATTAAGATATAAAATAACTAAGCTTCTAGATGTTCTAAAATTTTTTGTCTATTATTTTTATTTTGTCCATTTATTTTTTAAAAGAGAAACAAAGTATTACTCTTATAGAATACTAGCCTAAGGTACACAATGCTTTGAGATGCTAAGAATATCAGTTGCCTATTCTATTGTGCTTTTATTACTCTTAGGGCCTATAGGTTAAGCTTTGATAATCAAATTGGAGAAGACTCACTTGGGGACTGTTAGAAGAAATATAGTTTCTAGTATTCCATCCAGGAGATTTTAGTTTAATAGCTCTGGGGTGGAATCTGGAAACTACTTTAATGAGCACTCTAAGTACTTTGGTATAAGAGATCTACTGACTTGTATGTAGAATTCATAGGGTAGTTAAAAAATGATGAAACTCAGAATAAGTTGACATGGGAAGTTAGCCTTTACTCTGTTATTCCCCACCTACTTTTGTATAGGGATGTCACTGTGACCCTATAAACCTCAACTTCCTCATCTGTAATATGAGTTTACTTTAAGAATCAAATGAGACAAAGATAATATAAAGGCTAGGTAAGTAAGAAATTATGATATAAATACTAATTCTGCTTGAGTATCTTCCTAGCATATAGGAGGTTAAAATTAGTGAATATGGGGGCGCCTGGGTGGCTCAGCTGTAAGCGTCTGCCTTCAGCTCAGGTCATGACCCCAGGGTCCTGGGATCGAGCCCCACATCGGGCTCCCTGCTCAGCAGGAAGCCTACTTCTCCCTCTCCCACTCCCCCTGCTTGTGTTCCATCTCTCGCTGTCTCTCTCTGTCAAAAAAATTAATAAAATCTTTAAAAAAAATTAGTGAATATGTTGATAGGGAAGATGCTAAGTTATATATGCTAACAAAAGTATTGAGACCTTCATTTACTTACTGATCTCTTATGCAAGGGGCATTGTGTGATAATTAAAATTTCAAAGTCTGGTGTCAAACACACTATATCATACCCTAGCTCCACCGCTTTCCATTTTGCAATATTGGAAGTATTAATTAATCTCTCTATGCCTTAATTTTCTCATTTATAAAATTAAGATGCTAATAATATCCTACTTTATAAGATTATTGTGAAGAAAAATAAAAACAACACATGTGAAATATTTGTTATATTTTCTGAAATATATGAGAAGTAAAATATTGTTACTATTGGGCACCTGGGTGGCTCAGTTGGTTAAGCGACTGCCTTCGGCTCAGGTCATGATCCCAGGGTCCTGGGATCGAGTCCCACATCGGGCTCCCGGCTCAGCGGGGAGCCTGCTTCTCCCTCTGACCCTTTCCTCTCTCATGCTGTTTCTCTCTTGCTCGCTCTCTAATAAATAAATAAATAAAATCTTTAAAAAAAAATATTGTTACTATTAATATTATTATTTTATTATGCATCAAGTACTATAATGGATGCTGGTAAGCAAAAAAAAAAAAAAAAGTGTATTTTCCTGGACCTACAATCAAATACATTTTTAAAGTTAGAACTTTAATTGTGTTATAGTGGAAGGCTCCAGAGACCTATAAGATTTCAAACAAGGGATACCTAACTTAGTCTGAGGTCTGTGTGAGGCAGGAGTGGGGCTTTTCTTAGGTTCTGAGATTTTAAAAGGGTAAGGAAGGAGTTGCCCACAGGAAAGAAATAGATGGATCAAAAGAATGTTGTAAGTAAGAGAAGACAGTAGATACAGGGCCATGAGCAGCAGGAGAAACTGGTGATTATGCAGTGCAAAGGGAAAGTCACTTAACCGACTGCAGAAGCAAAACGAAGGTTGATATACCATAAAACTGTAGAAGTCAGCAGAGGAAAAAGCATGCAAGCTCTTGAGGCCCTATGAGTAGTATGTAATAATATCTTACTAATGAAAAGAAGATATAGAAAGAGGTGACTTGATCAGATGAGAATTATAATGAATTAAATATGGAGAATAGAGGTGGGGTGTAGAAATAAAAGATGAAGAGATAATAAACCTAAAAACCATACATATAAAGCAAATGAAATTATTGAAATGGAAAGAAGAAACATAATGGGAGACTCTAATGTACCTCTCTCACAAGCACATGAAAAAATTAGGAGCATAGAGAAGATCTGGAAAAAAGGACAACTAGCAAATTTGATCTAATTGATACATAAAGATACACTGAAAAGGAAAAAAATGCATATTATTTCAAATATATGAAAAAACATCAACAAAATTTGCCATATGCAGGGAAATTAAGAAAGCCTTAATAAAATTCAAAAGAGTCTCTGATTCTGTGGTGGTAAGCCAGAAGTCTATAACAAAAAGATAGCTAGACAGTCCCTATTTTCAAATTAAACAATATAATACCAAATAACATGACTCAAAGAAGTGATAAGGAAATTTAACATTTTGATTAAAAAAATATGACATATATAGGTGCCTGGGTGGCTCAGTTGGTTGAGCGACTGCCCTCGGCTCAGGTCATGATCCTGGAGTCCCGGGATCGAGTCCCGCATCAGGCTCCCTGCTCAGCAAGGAGTCTGCTTCTCCCTCTCCCGCTCCCCCCTCTTGTGCTCTTTCTCTCTCTCACTCTCTCTCTCAAATAAATAAATAAATAAAATCTTTAAAAAAAAAAAATATGACATATAAAAATTTGACAGATATGATAAAGCTTTGTGCATCAGAATATTTATAGCACATATTTGAAAAGAAGAAAGACTTAAAATCAGTAATCTAAGTAGTCATCTTAAGAAATTAGAAAAGGGGCTCCTGGGTGGCTTAGTTGGTTAAGCATCTGACTCTCGATTTCAGCTTAGGTCATGATCTTCAGGTGTTGAGATGGAGCTTTGTGCTGGGCAAGGAGCCTGTTTGATTCTCTCTCTGCCCCTCTCCCCCAACCCTCTCCCTTCTGAAAGAAAAGAAAAGAAAAGAAAAGAAAAGAAAGAAAGAAAGAAAGAAAGAAAGAAAGAAAGAAAGAAAGAAAGAAAGAAAGAAAGAAAGAAAGAAAAAAAGAAAGAAAGAAAAAGAAAGAAATTAGAAAAATAACAGTAAATTAAAGCCAAATAAAATAGAATACAGGAAGTGAAAAGAAAACATAAGAAATTAATAAAATAAAAATACATTATAAAATAGAGATCAGTCAAAAGTTGGTTGACTGCAGGATAAAAGTTCAATCAGGAGAAAGGAGAGAGGAAATAATTTACCAATTTCAAAAGTAAGAAGTCTATCACTATAGATCTCAGAGATACTAAAAGTTAATAGGATATTATGCATAATTTTTTAAAGATGTATCTATTTATCAGAGAGAGAGAGAGGGAGAGGAGCAGAAGGAGACAATTTTCAAGTAAACTCCCTGCTGAGCACGGAACCCGACACAGGGCTGGATCGCGGGACCCTGACATCATGACCCCAACCGAAACCCAGAGTCAGACACAACAGACTGAGCCCCCCAGGGGCCCCTACCCAAAATGTTTATAAACTTGAAAATATGAATAAAATGGACACATTCCTTGAAAAATATGCTTACCAAAACTAAAAAAAGCATTAAAAATATGAATAATCATGTATTTATTCATTATATATCCAGATACATGGATAAGCACATTTCTGTATATAAATTGAAGAGAAAGAGAAAAAGGAAAAGGAAGAAACAAAAGTGCTAAGATCTCCGTGACTGAGCAAATTAGTCTTTTAAAGAAAGTCCTTAGTAAATATATTAAGTCAATTAATAGGTTTGTTTTATTGAAATAACTCTTAGGTCTTTTAAACAGAAAATCTAATACAAGTGGTTATACAAGAGATAGAAAAGCTGAAAAATGAATCAAGCACAGTAAGACAACACAGAGATTAGCAATATCAGGAAAGAGTTACACCCTTAGGGTGGAAAGGACAAGGAAGGAGACAGAATTGTCAGAGCCCAGACCCAGGCTGTCCAGCCGTGCTGAGATATGGAGGAAACAACCTGCTGCCTGAGTAAGTAGAGGCAGAAGGGAATGCATATCTGGTTTCTCCCCTCATCATGCACCCCCGGTCTTCTGCCACAGCTTCCCTGGAAATCAAAGGGAAGTGAGAATGGTCAATGTTGGGTCTTATAATCTACAGGAAAGCAGTGGAAGGGTAGAACATGGATCTGAGAGCAAACAGGGAGTTGACCAGCACAGGAATTTAATTAGGCTTTCATGATTAAAGACCTAAAGCAACATGTGCAGTAAAGTCTGGAAACTAGCTTTCTCTGAATAGACGTACTGTTGGTAGGCTTTCAGGTAGGAGGGAACAAGGAATACTTCCTTAAAATGGTTAATGAAGGGCGCCTGGGGGGCTTCGTCCGTTAAGCATCTGCCTTTGGCTCAGGTCAAGATCCCAGGTTCCTGGGATCATGCCCCGCATAGCGTCTGGCTCCCTGCTCAGTGGGGAGTCTGCTTCTTCCCCTGACCCTCCCCCTTGCTCGTGCTTGCTCTCTCTCCCTCTCTAATAAATAAATAAAATCTTTTAAAAAATCATTAATGAATTGACTGAAAGAAATAGAACCAGAGCACCAGGTTTTGGTCCCCACTCTGGCTCTGCCACTTTCAAGCCATAGGCTTTCTCCAAGCCGTAGATTTTTAATCTATAAAATGTGGATAGTAATATTTGCCTTACCAAACAGATACAAATAATAAAAGAAATAATGAGTAAAAGTGATTAGCACAATGGCTTAGCTGATAGCACCCAATAATGGTGGATTATAATATTATTGGAAATTAGAAAAAAAATTGTGTCTTAAAAATAGCGTTATAGAAATCTTGCTTTAATTTCTTTTTTCTATGTTTATCAGTATAATTTTATTACTATAATTCATTAAATCTAGATGCCATCTAATGTAAGATGTCATTATTTTATGTACCTCTAAGAGAGAAACACACTCAACTATGACATAATATTTCATTATCTTTCTCACTGAATTGCATGTCACTAGAAGTTAAGCAGTTTTTGTTTAAAGTCAGCAGGAAGTTCCTGACAAAGGGAATAGGAGGCCATATCAACATAACCCTGTACAATGCGTGAATTGATCATATCAGCCTCATGCTGCTTTGAAATTTTTCATCTGCTCCATGGGATTATCGATTTCTCCTGCCTTCAAATTTTGCTTAATACATGGTAGATGATCTTTTTGCACGGATCCCACCAACAAAATGTAACAAAGCCTCATCTATTTACAAATCAAGTAAAACTGAGAAGCTAAGTAAAAAGCTTCTGTACAGCATAGGAAACCATCTATGGATGGCAACCTACAGAATGGGAAAAATGCTTATAAACCATATATCTCATAAGGTGTTAATATCCAAGATACATAAAGAACTCCTACAACTCAATTAAAAAAACTCCAATTAAAAATGGGCAGAAGACACTCTAGAAAACAGTATGGAGTTTCCCCAAGATGTTAAGAATAGAGCTACCCTACAACCCAGCAATTGCACTGCTAGGTATTTACCCCAAAGATACAGATGTAGTGAAAAGAAGGGGCACATGCACCCCAATATTCATAGCAGCAATGTCCACAATAGCCAAACTGTGGAAGGAGCCGAGATGCCCTACAACAGATGAACGGATAAAGAAGATGTGGCCCATATAAACGATGGAATATTACTCAGCCATCAGAAAGGATGAATACACACCATTTGCATAGACATGGATGGAACTGGAGGGGATTATGTTAAGTGAAGTAAGTCAAACAGAGAAAGACAATTATCATATGGTTTCACTCATATGTGGAACATAAGCAGTAGCACAGAGGACCAAAGGGGAGGGAGGGAAATCCAAAGGGGGAGAAATCAGAGAGGGAGATGAACCATGAGAAACTATGGACCCCGTGAAACAATCTGGGAGTTTCAGAGGGGAAGAGGGTGGGGAGGGGGGTAACAGGGTGATGGGTATTGAGGAGTGCACGTGCTGTGATGAGCACTGGGTGTTATACTTAACTAATGAATCATTGAAACTGCATCAAGGACTAATTATATACTACTATACAGTGGCTAACAAAACATAATAATAATAAAAAAAAATGGGCAGATCTGAACAAACGTTTTTCCAAGAAGATATATGTATGGTCAAAAGGTACATAAAAAAGGCATCCAACACCATTAGTCATCAGAGAAATGCAAATCACAACTATGATGAGATAGCACCTCATACCTATTACCCAAAAAACAAAAAACTCAAAAACAAGACTAAACAAAATTCCACAAGGAATAACAAGTGTTGGCGAGTATGTAGAGAAAAGAGAACCTTGTGCAGTATTGGTGGCAATGTAAATTGCTGTAATTACAATGGAAAACAACATGGAAGCTCCTCAAAAATTAAAAGTAGAACTCCCATATAACCAGCCATTCCACTTCTGGGTATTTATCTAAGGGAAATGAAATCACTCTCGAAAAGATATCTGCACCCTCATGTTCACTGCAGCATTATTTACAATAGCCAAGATGTGAAAACACCTGTTTCCTTTCATGGGAAACTGGATGAAGAACCTGTAGTATATTTACAATGGAATATTATTCAGCCATTAATAAAAATAAAACAAGGAAATCCTATCATTTTTGATAACATGGATGGAATTTAAGGGCATTATGCTAGGTGAAATAAGTCAGGCAGCAAAAGACAAATACTGTATGATCTCACTTATATGTGGACTCTAAAAACAAATAAGTCCAACAAAAACACACACATAGGTACAGAAAAGACATTGGTGGTTGCCAGAGTCAGGGATTGGTGGGTGGGCAACATGGGTAAAGCACTCAAAAGGTATAAACTTCCAGTTATAAGTCTTGGGGAGATAATATACAACATGTATACAACAGTTAACAATACTGTATTGTATATTTGAAAATGGTTAGAGAGTAGATCTTAAAAGTTCTCATCACAAGCAAAAGTAGATTATAACTAGTACGGTAATGGATATTAACTAAACTTGTGGTAATCTTATTGCAATATAAACACATACCAAATCATTATGTTGTATACCTAAAATGAATACATTATTTCAATAAAAAATTAAAATAAAAGAAAGTACATTGGGACACACAATTTTTCCCCCCTTGGGTATCCTAAAGTATTTGTGTGTCACTTTCAAGGAAATGTAGAATTGTGGTCATTTCTCGAAAGACAAATATTTCTTTCAACCATATGAAATTAATGTTACATGGCACTCTTCCTGGAGCTTTCAATATATAACATAACCTTTCAATATAACATAACCTTTGTTAAAACACTGAGTCATAGCAAACTTCTTAAAGCTATTTGAAATGTCAACTAAACTCCAAATGAGTTATCGTGAGAAATATACAAACTCTACTGATGTGATGACGGTATGATAAATATGCTCAAGTTAACACACCATGCCACAGCTGTCATCTGATCAACAACAGCTGTAAAATAACAGTGATTGAAAGATTCATTCTAATTTCAGATGTGATGCTCAGAATCTATAAAACATGATTATATTTACTCAGGTCCCAAGGCAAATCATGAGAAACTGAAAAGGACAGAAATTAAACAAAAGGAGAGTCGAGCACAGACTTTGCTATGAAAAAAGTCAACTTTTAATACATAGAAAGTAACGTTACCTACTTAAGGATTTATCAAAAGCCAGAATATATTTTCTATTTAACTAACGATTGGACACTTATAATTTATACATTACCAGAGAAATGTCTTTTTATTTTAAAAGAATTTATAAGCATGAGTTTTATAGATTTTTTCTAAAATCAGCAATTCATTTTTGTCAAAAGTTTGGATGAAAAACTGCATTTTACAGCATAGCTGGGATGAATAAGAGTTAAAATGTTTTATTTTAGGGGAATCATCTAAGTCATTATAAACTAAAGAAAAGGAAACATGACACATGATCACTATTTGCTCAGGAGTAGTGAACAGGCATGAAGATTCTAAAATTGAACGTAACGTGGGCGTGAAAAAAACATCATTATCAAAGCAAAGAATAACTACGATGTGTGGTAGAATATGATGACTCATGGAATTAGTAATATGTTGCTAACGGTACCTAATATAGCATCAAATTACATTTTTTTATATCCTTTATAGTCCTAGTTAAACCATTCAACACCCCTGAGAGATGAATCAATGCATTTATCTCTAGTTTACGGAGGAAGAAAAGCTTCAATAATTAGCTATTTTCAGGGGACCACAGAGTGGTAGAGATAAATTAACAAAGAGGGTTGTGGCTTCTATCTGATCTTGGTTCATCCTGACTCCAGGGTGACACTAACCACAAGTAGTTACAGCTCCGCTTTAACCAGGTGTAGCCACAGAGTCTGACAGACAGTGATGGAGGACGATCTACTAAATCAACCTGAAGCAAAGAATGAATGTTTGGGTTATGATTCACAAGGCAAAGTAAAACCTCAATGGGGTTCCAGAGGGAAGGGATGTTAACAGAGGCCTCGGTCTTTGATGAGGATTGTTGTATCTAACTCCAGAACCAAAACTGTAAAGAAACACCATAGCATCTGGGAGCGTAAGAATCTAATGAGGATAAAGATTTAATTCTGAATTTCCAGATGTGGCTAAGAAGCTATTAACTTTCTAATCACTAAGAAGTCAGGATTGAATAGGCCTAATAAGGAAGCTTTTATAGAATACTGCTCTCACTCATATTGGGACTGATTGGACCAGAGGGAAAATACACATTTCCCCTCCTTAGAATATGTTAAAATATCAAGACCTGAATTCCCTCCATTTTCCAAAATTTCCTTTGTTTGCATCACTCTGTCCACTTCTAACTAACTTTCTCCAATCATACAAGAGATCACACATAAGTTAGAGGTAGGCCTACTAATGGATTAACATATAAAATATATATGTTTATTTAACTTAGAACCATTTGCATCACAATTTATTATGGTGATTAATAAAGCAATCTGTGGTAATCAAAGCCTTATGAGAAGACAAAAGTGAACACAGATTAAGATGTAGCTCTGGGGGACCATACAGACTAATGGAGAAATTGTGTCTATAAATATGTAATCATAATAAAAGTAGGATAGAGTAAGTGCTAAATAGAAGTTGAAATCCTATACTGTGGCAATCAGAGAGGGAAAGATTAATTGTTGTTGGAGGATTCAGCGTCAGTGACAGCTTTTCTAAGGAGATCGTATTTAAGTCTCTTTTGAAGGATTTCAATAAATAATGTAGGAAAGATAACTTCAAACTGAGAGACTGCATGAGTAAAGGCAAAAAAACATGAAAAGTGTGTGTTGTTTTTGGAAAACTGAGAGGAGTGAGTTTTTCAAAGGGAATGTAGGTTACAAGGAAGAATAATTTGCTTCAACTTTTTGAGCTTCTCATGTGTTGGCTGTTCACTTCAATCAGCTTTGTGTTGTATATTCTGCTTACTTGTCTTTAAATGTAGATTATGGTTGAGTTTACTTGTCATTTGCAAAAATCTAGTGTTTCGTGTGGCAAATTTCTTTCCTAATGATGTTCACAATATGCTCCATTGCATATTCTCTCCTACAGTGTGACATTGCCACACTTGAAACAAGTGGTGGAGTCTTATTTCTCTCCCACTGACTCTGGGTTATCCCTCTGACTTGCTTGTAACCAATAGAATAGAGGAAGTGATGGCACATGACTTCTAAAACTAGGCCAGAAAAGGCCACGTAGCTTCTGCCTGGTTCTCTTACTGCAATCACTCTCAGAATACTCTCTCCTGGAACCTAACTGATAAGCTGTGAAAGGCTCAAGTGATATGGACAGGTCACATGTGGGCATTCCAGGGGCAGTATCATGTCATCCCAGCCAGAGTCCTCCCAGCCCAGAGGTCAGACATGGGACTCAAAAGCCATGGTAGAAATAGATCCTCTAGCCTCGGCTGCTTCAGCCTCCTTCTCAAGTCACCTACAGACATTTGAATCTACCCTGCTGAAGTCTCAGACATTGTGGGCCATAGGGTAGATTTTCCTTTAGTTTATCCTGTCTGCTTTAATGATATACCAAATTTGTGAGCATAATAAAATGCTGTTTTTTGCCATGAAGTTTACAGTGCTTTATTACAAAGCAATAATAACTGGAATACTTTTCCTTCCTGAGTAAGGAAGTATTGCTAGGATATGGTTTTCCAGTTAGTCTCTACATCACAGCATTCCCTGCAAACTTAATGGGGGCACGTGATTATGTCCTAGACGATGAAATATGAACAGAAATGATGGGTGCACCTCTAGGCCTGTCCCATAACATCCTGCAGTCAACTGTTACATATTCATGGACAGTGCTGTGACTCAACTTAAACCATCAAATAAAAATAATGCCCTTCGAGACAGCAAAGAAATAAGACAGTAGGAACCTACAACTTTGAATGTCACTCTACTTAGACGATTACAAGAGTGAAATAAATATTTATTATTTGTTAGAGCTGCCTAATCTTATACTAACTGTGACATAATGCAATATGTCATTTTCTTCTCTAAAAAAGAGACTGAAAGGCACTGCAAGCTATCACATAGAATTGTAAGATAATTTGTTTCAGCCAGCTTGTTTTGGATACTGTTTCTCAGCATTATATACAAAGATGGCAACATGAGAAAAGAGATTGGAGTTTAAATTTAAACTCTCAAGGAAAACCTTGATTGGACCTCAGACAATTTTGAAAATAGGTGCAGTAAAAAGATGGAGTAAGGACTTACTACTTCCAGGCGTGTTGAGAACTTGATGCCCACTTTCAGTTTCAAGATAATAAAGATGATTCTCTTTGCTTTCTCAACCTAAGAGAAAGAAACAGAAGCAAAACCTCTATTTTAATGAAACAAAGAGGCATTTATAAATCGGAAAACTATATATAAAAATTGAAAAAAGAGGACCATTAAATAGCTAGCAAGGAAAAGAAAAGTCAAGCCTGTGTTAACTAGGCTTATAGTGCAGATGGAGTGAAAAGGATTGGTTTCAACAAGAAGCAAGGCAGCCCAAAATCATAAAACGAATGGCAAGAAACAGTATAGATGGATTCTATAGTATATTGCATACTGGCTTCCATTTTTTGAAGCTCATCTTATCAAGAGTTGGCATCTATCCCCCACCCCTTAAATCTGGGCTAGGCTTACAACTTGCTCTGGTCAATCAAATGTAGTGGAAACAACATTGTGTGAGGCCCAGGACTCAACAGGTTTAAGCACTTCCCCTCTTGCTGTTGGGATTCTGCCTTCCAGACTAACCTGTGGAAAAATGAGGGAGAACATAGGCATAGAGATGGTCTCAGCTGAGCTGTCTTAGTCCAGCCAGCACCCAACTGTTGAAGCGGCTGACTCCAGACACATGTATAAGCCCAGTCAACATCAACCAAGCCTACTATAGATCATGAGAGCTGTACTCCGTTGACTCTAATCTTGAAATAAATAATAAATGGTTGTTTTAAGCCACTGAGTTTTAGGGATGTTTGTTACACATAAAATAGTGACAAATCCCAAAAGAACTGACAAACCCTTGACATAATATAAGTAAAAGTCATTGCACCAAAAATTGAGTTCCTCTAGGAAGATACTGAAATAACCCCAAATTACAGGTAAACGGAACTGAAAGAAGGAATGCGATGTACTTGGTTCATTGAAAAATAAAATAACTAAAGGACAGTGGAATGTGTCATAGTCAGTTCAGCCTACAATAACAAAACACCATAGACTGTGTGGCTTAAACAACAAACATTGGTTTCTCATAGTTCTCAAAGCTAGAAAGTCTAAGATCAAGATGCTGGCAGATTCCATGTCTGGCAAGAGCCCTCCTTCTGGTCTGCAGATGGCCACCTCTTGCTCACCTGGTAGAGCAAGAGAGGTCTCTTGTGTCTTTCTCTTCTTCTAGAGGCACTAATACCATCATGGGGGCTCCATCCTCTTGATCCCATCTAAACCTAATTACCTTCCAAGGGCCCCATCTCCAAATACCATCACACCAGGGGTTAGGGCTTAAAATTATGAATTTGGAAAGACACAAAAATTTAGTACAGAGCTAAATGGTTGTATTAGTCCCAAGATTTTAATGTTACTAACATCTATATCTGCCCTCAAAATAGAGTTCAATGAACAGCCCATAAAATACCTACCAGAGTAGTCATTAGATCATATAAGGCAGGGGAATATAAGATAGCACAATGGTTTTGGAGGTCAATTTTATTAATTCTACCTTTAAACAATTTTGCCTTTAAAATATATCCAGCAGATGTATACATGCATGTTCATAAAAATATATTTATAAGAATTCCTAGAAACATTATTAGTAATAGCAAAAAGAAGAAGGAGGAGGAGGAGGAAGAAGGGGAAGAGGGAGGCAGAGGGAGGAATTAGAGAAGGGAAGGGAAGGAAATGTAAATATCAATTAAAAATGTGTTAAGAAGGGCATCTGTGGCTCAATTGGTTAAGCATCTGACTCGATTTCCTCTCAGGTCATGATTTCAGGATCCTGAGATCAACCCTCTCCCTCTGTCCCCCTCCCCTGCATGTGCTCACTCTTTCTCTTTAAAAATAAATAAATAAGTCTTTAAAAATGTGTTAAGAAAGATGTATAGAACATAAGGATATCTATGATATATTTCTGAGTTTTAAGAAGTTTACAAAATTGGTAATATATAGAATAGAATATATTCTGTAATAATGTAATTCAATAAAAAAAATACCTTAAATTTTATGTGCACATAATTTCTGAATTTCCTTAAGAGTTTCAAGTACTGTTGATTTAATAATAATTGAGAAGAGGAGGGAGAAAAAAATTAAAAAAAAGAAGTACAAAAATAATTTACTAATTGAAACAGTATCAATTCAACCATTCAGTTAAACATCATATTCATTTTCAATGTCATGACAAAGATGAGCCTATGAATCTAATCCAGCTCCCAGTGATTTCTCTGAATCACCCTGGACCATCAGAAATTACACATGGAGACATGTAAATTTTTCATGACCTCTACTCAAAAAATTAGCTTTTTTTGCAAATTTAGAATTGATATTTTAATTTCAAGGTCTATCAAGAAAAAAATAGGGCTTATGTAAAACAACATTTGGCTAATATTATAGTTGTAGGTTTTAAAAATTATGTTTAATATGGTGGGACTATAAACCTCTTCTTTTAAAACTTAGCACTTATCTGTATATGAATAGAAAACAGTTGGAGGAATATATGCCCAACTATTAACAGTAGCTACCCTAGAAGAGTAAGAGTGGGAAAAAACAACAACAACAATACTAGGCATTCATTAGATTCAATTTTTAAATATACTTTTAAAATTTATACTAAAATATACATTTAATATATAGTATGTTATCTATTGTTTAAATACACTTTTACCATACACTTGGAATATTTTATACATTATTTTTGTGTGAGCATAATCAATAGAAGAAAATTATTCTTCATATACAGAAGGGAGAAAGGATAATAAAATTTGGAACACATGATGAGGTCAGAGACAATGGCAAGTATAAACATTCCTAAGAACCTTAAAATGGGAATAAAAAAATGACTAAAATGATTATGATGTAGAGACTCTTAAGAACTTTACCAAATCAAATAATTCTTCTTTTATGGTTTAAAAAACTTTTAAAAAGGAAACATAATCAGTATCTAGAGATGCATTAGAAGAAACTTGAGGAAGAACATAGATGAAAAAAACAAACAGGTAATATCTCTCTGCTCTCATAGGACCATTTAACCGTGGAGTGAATATGCCAAAAAGTTTGTAAATATCCCATATACAGGAAGAATACTTTCACAATTATTTTATCCTCCCCTGGATAGGAAAACTGAAGCAAATGGATGTTTCTCCTAAAGTCTCCTTCTACCCTCCTCCCACTGCCAACGTCCTTAGAATCCTATCCATGCCATCAGTATGGGGAAAAAGTAGGAGGGATGCACTAGGAACCATGTGTAGAAATGGCCATGCCTCAGTTACATGGCCACACCTGCTCTAAGAGGGTGGGAAAATACAGTCCAGTGACAAGTCTAAGAAGAAGAGAACACAGCTATCAATGAGCAATGAGAGCCTCCACCACAACGGCCAAGCAGAATATGACCCAGCAGTTCTGACATAGGGCCTAGAGCCAGAATTTCCCCTCCTGGATTTCTAAATCCTATGTGATGACTAGGGTGGAAATTAGACAAAATGTAAAATTATATGATGCCCTCCCTATTCGTTTTACCTTCAAGAGAGTCATCTGCCATAATTTTTTTTAATGTTTGAAACTTATAAATTACAAGTAACATAGAATATAGTAATATGACTTTTCTATAAAGCATTTCTTTTTTAAAGATTAATTAATTAATTAATTTATTTATTTGAGAGAGAGTGTGCAAGCAGGGGGGAGGGGCAGAGGGAGAGGGATAGAGAGAATCTCAAGCAGACTTCCCGCTGAGCAAGGAGCCTGATGCCTACCTGGCTCCATGGATCCCAGGACCCAGAGATCATGACCTGAGACAAAATCAAGAGTCAGCCGCTCAACTAACTGACCTACCGAGGCACCCCTATACAGAGTTTCTTAAAGGATAGAATTATGCTGTAGATCACAGACTATCTGCATATACAGTGATTTGTAAAGTATTACTCTCATTATAAAGAACAACAGAGCTTAGATATTCTCATCCTTAGGTACTAACATTGTAAAAGTATTTTACAGTGAATAGACATAGGCACTATATTAGTTATACCATTGCTAGTACAATATTCAGGCACTGTACTAGTAATAAAGGATGAGGAAGAAAACTAGAATTTACCATATAATATATTGATCAAAAACATTTTGGCTTAAAATGAGGTTGTAAAATAAAAGTAAAAGGAGAGCAATAATTATAGAAAGGGGTATTCTTAATTGGGGCTAGGATAGGTAGGTATTTCTCTCCTACAAGCTTTTAAATTTTGTCTTTCCCAAACACTGGGGCAAAAAAAAAAAAAAAAAAAAGGTGAGAATTAGTGTGTCTTCTCTTACCTAGGATGTGGAAGAGGGAGCTCTATTACCCAGCCCAACACCAGTACTTTAAAACATATGGAACAGCAGCTGGCCGACAAGAAAGAAAGAGATGAGTCTTATTCTGACAAGAAAACAAGAATTGAAAATAGGCCTCAAAACCAGATTTTGTTGAAAGAGAAAGGGTTTTCTAAGTTACTTTGTGCTAAAGTCTGTTTGGGCTACTATAACAAAATAGCATAGACTAGGTGTCTTATAAACAATAGAAATAAATCTCTTACAGTTCTGGAGACTGGGAAGTCCAAGACCAAGGTACCAGCAGATTTCATGTCTAATGAGAGTCTGTCTCCTGGTTTATAAATAGCCATTTTTTTCCACTGTGTCTTCACATGGTGAAAAAGGGAAAGGAGCTCTCTTGGGTCTCTTTTATAAGGACTTTGCCCCCATGACCTAATTACCTTCCAAAGGCTGCCTCTCCAAATACCATCACATTAGGAGAATAGGTTTCAACATACAAATTTGGGGGGAGGGGGGCATAAATATTCAGTCTATAGTATTTTGCCACCCCCTTTAGTATGTCAAGATGAACACCAAATTGATGGTAGAATTTTACATAAGGGTGATTGCATTATCCAGATGGAATTAAAGGATTAGAGATAAAGGCAGAGACAGTGGATGATGAGGCTATGGCCCCAACCTATGTGTTTGAGAGGTTTCAGGAGGAAATGCTGATGGAGATTATGGTTGTGTTTCCTACTAGGAACTCTGGGAGGACAGATCCTCTACCCAAGCCTAGAAGAGGCTATATCTAAGTAAACAGAGCAGTACATCATAGTTAGACAGACTGAGGGTGTGAGCTCAGTTCTGATTCCTGTGTGGAATAAGTGGAACACAGATTTGCATGCATATCCCCAAAATTAGGCATATTAATTTATAGAATACCTAGTTGGGGAGCTCACAGAAGCAGTGACCATTCCAGAGGCAGAGACAAAGGTCATGGTAGACAGTGTGCATCACTGTATATATGAGTTACAACCAGAATTTTAGAAGCATCTAAACACCAAACACCAGTCAAAGCCATAGGAGGGCACTGGGTTTTTAAATCTCCCAAGGCGATTCTAATGTGTAGTCAAAGTTGAGAACCACTGACTTTGGGAAAATTTGCTAACAGACATGAAAATTTCCAACTTCAAGAAAGCATTGTGTAATGCACTTTCATATATAATACGTTTAATTTCATGCTAATCCCGAGAGTAGAAAGAATTGACCTTTCTGATGGTAATCTTGAACCTTAAAATAAATGACTTGCTCAGATGAGTTGGGCAGTGGGGATGGGATTCAAATGGACTCTTTATTTAAAATTGAACTTTTTTCTCATTTAACTTCGCCTTTAACACACATTGTTTTCTGTGCTTTCTATCCTTGTATAGGCTACATACTTTATGAAACACTTTTATCCATTCTGGCTATACCTCTTACTCCAGATTTATAAGTGGATATGCAGTTAAGGACATGATACGGGTTTTTAAGACTACCATTGCCCTGAAATGAACTATTGGGACTTCAACAAGATAGAAAGCTTTTACACAGCAAAAGTAACAGTCAACAAAACCAAAAGACAACCGACAGAATGGGAGAAGATATTTGCAAATGACGTATCAGATAAAGGGCTAGTATCCAAAATCTATAAAGAACTTATCAAACTCAACACCCAAAGAACAAATGATCCAATCAAGAAATGGGGAGAAGACATGAACTTCTTTTTCCAAAGAAGGCATCCAAATGGCCAACAGACACATGAAAAAGTGCTCAACATCGCTCAGCATCAGGGAAATCCAAATCAAAACCTCAATGAGATATCACCTCACACCAGTCAGAATGGCTAAAATTAACAAGTCAGGAAATGTCAGATGTTGGAGGGGATGCAGAGAAAGGGGAACCTTCCTACCCTGTTGGTGGGAATGCAAGCTGGTGCAGCCACTCTGGAAAACAGTATGGAGCTTCCTCAAAAAGTTCAAAATAGAGCTATCATATGATCCAGCAATTGCACTACTGGGTGTTTACCCCAAAGATAAAAATGTAGGGATCCGAAGGGGTACGTGCACCCCAATGTTTATAGCAGCAATGTCCACAATAGCCAAACTATGGAAAGAGCCAAGATGTCCATCGACAGATGAATGGATAAAGAAGAAGTGGTATATATATACAATGGAATATTATGCAGCCATCAAAAGGAATGAGATCTTGCCATTTGCAATGATATGGATAGAACTGGAAGGTGTAATGCTGAGCGAAGTAAGTCAATCAGAGAAAGACATGTATCATATGACCTCACTGATATGAGGAATTCTTAATCTCAGGAAACAAACTGAGGGTTGCTGGAGTGGGGGGTGGGGTGGGAGGGATGGGGTGGCTGGGTGATAGACATTGGGGAGGGTATGTGCTATGGTGAGCGCTGTGAATTGTGCAACATTGTTGAATCACAGATCTGTACCTCTGAAACATATAATACAATATATATTAAAAAAAAGAAGAAGAAGATAGCAGGAGGGGAAGAATGAAGGGGGGAAATCGGAGGGGGAGACAAACCATGGGAGACGATGGACTCTGAAAAACAAACTGAGGATTCTAGAGGGGAGGAGGGTGGGAGGATGGGTTAGCCTGGTGATGGGTATTAAAGAGGGCAGATTCTGCATGGAGCACTGGATGTTATACACAAACAATGAATCATGGAACACTACATCAAAAACTAATGATGTAATGTATGGTGATTAACATAACAATAAAAAATTTTAAAAAAAAAGACCCCCGTTGCCCTGAAATAGGATTATTATGCGTCCTACTTTGATATCACTCTTTAAAGATATTCCAAGGGACGCCTGGGTAGCTTAGTCAGTTAAGCGTCTGCCTTTGGCCCAGGTCATGATCCCAGGATCCTGGGATGGAATCCCGCATCGTGCTCCTTGCTTAGCAGGGAGCCTGCTTCTCCCTCTGCCTGCCACTCCCCCTGCTTGTGGTCTCTCTCTCTCTGAAAAATAAATAAAATATTAAAAGAAATAAAGATGTTCCAAGCTAAGGACTTTCCATGAGTTAAAAGGAGATTCTTGGGATGCCTGGATGGCTCAGTCGGTTGAGCATCTGCCTTCAGCTAAGGTCATGATCCCAGGGTCCTGGGATGGAGCTCAGCATTGGGCTCCTTGCACAGCATGGAGCCTGCTTCTCCCTCTTCCTCTGCCCCTCCGCCCACTTATGCTCACTCTCTCTCTCTCCCCCCACCCCCGACAAATAAATAAATAAAATCTGTAAAAAAAAAGGAGATTCTATCTTGGACAGATTAGTTTAAGCAATAAAACATTTTACCACCATTTTTACCTAAAAGATACTGAGATCTATAAGAACTACGACATCATTAAGTTAAGCCAAGATTTATAGAGATACTACTGTATGCAAGGTGCCATTCCTGACACCAAGAATTGCAAAGCCTTGTAGAAGAGCCAAACACAATAATGGTCATAAATCACCATGTGTAGATACCATGCCAGAGACTCTACATGCAAAGTTCAATTAACCCTCAGAGCAGAGTTATGAGTTAGGGGTCATTATTTCTATTTTACAAATAAGGAAACTGAGGAAAGGGAAATTAAATTACTTGTCCATAATCACACAGCTAATAAGATATAAAGCCTGAATATAATGTGATATATGTCAAGATAGTAGAAATAGAGTTGGATATGTTTATCTCTTATTTAAAACAAGGCAGGGAAAGCTTCAACATAAACATGACACCTGAGCAGATGTCATTTGAAGTTTAAATGAGAGTGTGACAGACAAATCAAAGACCACGCACAAAATGTAACATAATACATGATGTATCTTGCATATTAGACACGTTTTTCTGCTGTATGTACCAATCTTAGGGATCCATCCAATCCATCCTGGTTAACCACTAAGATGCCAAGCCAAATCAAGTATATTCTTGGAACATAACTTTAAATTCTTTAAAAAGGCACATTTTATTTTGGGTGAGTGGGGAAAGGTAGGATAATCTCTGGATTAGGCACTATCATATCCTTTGATAAACTTTCCCTAGTAAGAGATGCTGGATGCCCATGATGAGTTTGAGAAGCACTGCAAGCCCACAGAGGGGCCAATGCTGTGGTTAGCAGTCCAGGTCCCCAGGCTTCATTCCCTGCACAGAAGTAGCACAGAGTCCAACCTAGGTGCTACTCTGATTTTCAGACACACACTTCTTCCAGTTCCCATCTTTATCTCATAGATAGCATTTACCATGTGATATTGCACTTATTCATTTATATGACTGATTTGCCCACTATACTACAAACTCCTACAGGGCAACAACTGCATTCCACAGCACCTATATACAAGTTCTGGCACCCACTATTTTATGTTGACTTTAATAGAAACAGTATCACTTTGTGATAGTAAAGATCATCCAAAACTAAAATTACAGCCTATTAACCTAGCTTGAAACACCAAATCACTCCCTCACTCCAGAGGATCTACTGGCATTTCCATAGTGACTCGGAACAGAATGTGGCAGTAGATGCCAAAAGAGCCAGATGTACTTCACTATCCATTTTCCTTAGGCTTTTTAGGCCATATGGCTCTTACCATGCCTATAATGAGACTTCAGGTTTAAGATTCAGAAGTCCATCATTTCCAGAATGCATAGCCCAGACACAGAACTCAGGCTATTTTTTTCCCAAGTTGACTTGGCTCTGGATAATGGTGTGATGAATTTCTTATGTATAGCAGCAGCATGGTGCTTTTTAAAAGCAAAGTTCCAGAAACAGAAGCCCATTGATAAAAAAAAAAAAAAAAAAAGTCAAAACTTTGCCAGTTTTCTCCAAATATCATCAGAGTAAACTATCATCAAATACAAGTCATTTTCCCCATAAATAACAGCATGGAACAAATTTATTGCATTCTCAACTCCTTTGAAAAGACTAAAAATAACCTCAGAAAGCTTATCTAATTATCCTGCATATATACAGCAACATGTGAACATTAGAGTATGTTATTGGCTAACTGAACAGCTACGACTACTGAGAACTTTACACAGAATCCAAGAGTACATGAGCTAATAATGATGACATTAAAAGGATGTACTGATCTTTGCAGTATAGTTTGAAGCCCATAGAGAATTACAGATGACAACAACTACATTTTGATGTGCAGATAAAGGTCTAACATAAGGGAATTTTGCCTTCAAGCCTTTTATAATAATGTACCATAAACTCAAGGGATCCTCTTCCATTTTTTCTATAGAAACACAGATTTCCTTAATTTCCTGACCCTGCACCTTTGATTACTACAGAAATGTCTTTACTTCTATGACACTCTACTAAACCTAATTATACTACCATTTTCCAATTTATATTGGAAGCACTACCATTAAAAGTCTGGTTTTAGTTGTAGCTCTTCTCTGCATAAAAATATAGGTAGAAAATATGTCTAATACCATAAAATGTGAATGCTAGCAAAAGAAAATAGGTAGCCAACCAGTGATTTCCTTTAAAACTTGCTATTAAATTTAGATGATTAAAGCACTAAATACCAACACTGATGAAGTTGGGACACTAGGCAATACTGTGTAGGAAATGAAACATCAAAACCACAGCACTAACCTGAATACAGACCATTGAGAATAAACACACAGTCTTTAACATGTTATGAAATCCAACCCTCTGACATGTCATTGGATTTTTGCTGTTAGATTTTCCATTTCATTAGCTAGGCAAAAACATTTAATTTTTTTCCTTACTGGAAAGTATTGTTTATTCTGTGGTATGGAAAGGAAGCAAAGCCACAAACGCCAAAAACACTTCACTATTCTTCACCTGTACTTATCTCTGTTTAACTTCCCAAAAACATTGTAATAAAAACAAAAACCACTTTCTCCACCAATGCCTCAAATTTTGCAATTAAGAGCTGGTATTTAATTCCACTAGCAAAGAGCTATATTGAAAGTTCATGAATAACATAAGATTGATGTGAAAAAGAAAGCTAATCTGGTAGTAAAGCAAGGCATCCATGGAAAGGACAAAATCTTGAAGAGGTAAGATTGAATAAAAACATAGTACAAAAAACCATACTAATAAATTATACTGTCTAGTAATTGCAGTAGGTAAGGATTTGAAAAGTGAAAATGAATTGGCTAAAACAGAGTTTTGGGATCAAAAAAGGGTTTCAAACTGTAGGACTTGTCTTGAACACAAGTATATAAATATATTGAAAAAATGAAGTATTTTGAGATCTTGACCAGGCTCAGTAGGAAAAAAAGAGATCATGATAAGTTCATAATATAAGGTAATATAGGTGCTGGGTACCTGACATCCTTAGTTTACTTCAAATTTTGTGATTGCATAATTGTTTCTAACAATGTCATAGGAAGTTATAATAAAAAGGCAAATATATATGGATACATAAAGATTAGTACATTACTATTCAGTGCAGAGATAAACAGAAAAAATCTAAATGTCTAACAAACTGAGAACAAATAAAATATCTTTAAGATTATATTATAAAGCTGTAGTGATAAAGACAGTGTGGTACTGGAACAGAAACAGACACATAGATCAATGAAACAGATGGAAAACCCAGAAATGGACCCACAACTATATGGTCAACTAATCTTTGACAAAGCAGTAAATACCCAATGGAAAAAAGACAGTCTCTTCAACAAATGGTGTTGGAAAAACTGGACAGCAGCATGCAAAGAATGAAACTGGACCACTTTCTTACACCATACACAGAACTAAATCCAAAATGGATAAAAGACCTAAATGTGAGATAGGAAACCATCAAAATCCTGGAGAAGAAAACAAGCAGTAACCTCTTTGACACTGGGCTTAGCCTTAACTTCTTAATACATCTCCTGAGGCAAGGGAAACAAAAGTAAAAATAAACTATTGGGACTTCGTCAAGATAAAAACTTCTGTACAGCAAGGGAAACAATAAAACTAAAAGGCAGCCTATAGAATGGGAGAAGATATTGGCAAATGACATATCTGATAAAGTGTAAGTATACGAAATCTATAAAGACCTTATAAAACTCAACACCCTAAAAACAAAGAATCCAGTTAAAAAATGGGCAGAAGACATGAATAGACAGATGGCTAACAGGCATATGAAAAGATGCTCAACATCACTCACCATCAGGGAAAGACAAATCAAAACCACAATGAAATATCACCTCACAGCTGTCAGAATGGCTAAAATTAACAACACAGGAAACAACAGGTATTGGTGAGGATGCAGAGAAAGGGGAACCCTTTTACACTGTTGGTGGGAATGCAAACTGGTGCAGCCACTCTGGGAAACACGATGATTCCTCAAAAAGTTAAAAATAGAGCTACCGTATGACCCAGCAATTACACTGCTAGGTATTTACCCAAAGGACATAAAAATACAGATTCAAATGGATACATGAACCCTGGTGTTTATAGCAGCATTATCAACAATAGCAAATTATAGAAAGAGCCCAAATGTCCAATGACTAGTGAATGGATAAAGAAGATGTGGTATATATATAAAAAATAGGATATTAGCCTAAAAAAAAGAATGAAATATTGCCATTTGTAAGGATAGGGATAGAACTAGAGTGCATTATGCTAAGTGAAATAAGTCAGTCAGAGAAAGACAAATACTATATGATCTCACTCATATGTGGAATTTAAGAACTAAAACAGATGAACATAGGGAAAAAAAACAGAGGCAAAGCATAAAACAGACTCTTAACTACAGAGAACAAACTGAGGGTTGCCAGAGGGGAGGTGGTCAGGAGGATGGGTGAAATTGGTGATGGAGATTAAGGAGTGTACTTGTGATGAGCACTGAGTGTTGTACGTAAGTGATGAATCACTAAATTCTACACCTAAAACGAGTATCACACTGTATGTTAACTGGAATTTAAATAAAAACTTGAAACTATAAAAAATATTTTTAGATTATTTAATAATGTGAAAATGCATAAATAATGTTAAGAGGAAAAAAGATATGATCGCATTTAAAAAATAATATAGATTAGAGATTGTTAAGAAGTATCTCAAGTTAGCAGAGATTGAAAAATGAGACTATATATAAATTTAATTTTGTTCTAAATTTAACTTTCTAAACACTCTAAAATTATTTTTATAATAAAAATACATTTTAAAAGCTTTAAAATCTTTAGAAGTCTAAAAGAACTCCTATAGAAATTGTACTTTTTTTTCTATACAGAGGCACCATTTTAGCTAGTCTTCTAAAATTTGGGTATATCCATACTATTTCATGCTATAGAAGGGAATTTCAGATCTTCTATGTTTCACAATTGTTTCTAAAAGAATCGTTTCACCTTCCTATTTATTAAGAAACATAGATTCATCTTGGGTAGTGTGAGATTAAGGATGTCACCCTAGTTTCCACGGGTGAACTATCAACTCTAGAAAGATGAGGGACAGAAAAAATGACTAGAATGTTCTTTATTCATTAGAAGTTTACTCTTTTGAGGAACAGGTCAGCTACAGAACAGGAACCAAAAGTCAAAGGGCTTCAATATGATTAAAAAATAATCATTGCTGGGTCTTTTTATGTGACTGAACCTGTGCCAGGCTCTCTTTAAAAAAAGGACCACGAGAAGGACTGTGATTCACTTACATCCTTCAGTTCCAAACAAGTCAAGATATATCTACTGAGCTCCAATTATGTGCTTGACATGGGCACTGGGGAAAAACATCTTTTGCTTGCTTAAAATTATCAGAAATAAATGTTGTAATTGTAATTATGTAAATGCAACTGTGAGAGTTAAGGGCTGAGGGAACAATTCCCCAAATTAAACATGAATAAACAATTTTCTGAATCCCCTTTAGTCTGACAATGAACAGCCCAGTGGAATATAAACTGTGGATATCATCTTGTCCCCAGGGTGGTTTTCTGTCATACTCAAAAGACCCAAACCCTTATGAATCTGTTTCGGTTCTATCCAGTTTTAACTCAGCTAGCTTAGAGCTGTTACTAATCCAATTGTGTGTGTGACCTGGCTAAAGTGGACAGCATAATAGAGCTGTAGCTGTTTTGACAATGTTATTTCTTTGATAGGTTCCAGTTATGCAGTTTCATCTATGATTTAGATGCCAGGCTCTCCATGCTTTAGTAATAATTCAACTGTTTTTATGATGCAAGGGGAATAAAGGACACCCTGGGATCAATTCATGCCCTCCAGCTCTGCTGTACTTTTTAATACTCTCAGAAATACTATATTGCACTTCATACAAGTCCTGACCAAGAAAGTTTTTGAAGAAGAACAGAAGCTCAATTCAAATAAAACAGAAGGGTGACCCAAAGGGGATTTTTTTTTTTTTTTTATGTACTGCAATCTAACTTCTCATAACTGAGGCACAATACCACTTTTCTGCTTAATTGAAACTGCAGAGCCTGACATAAATTCCTCTCCCATTCTATTCATTCTTAACTCTATAGTCACATATCTCATCATATTTCGCCTCTCAGCTAATGATCCAGCCATAGGAAGCTTCTTACAATTTCTTAAATCCATATGCTCTCTTAGACACTGTTACTCCCCCTGCTTTCTGTCCAGAGAGTCATGATCTTTTGTTCTTCCCCACCATCACGCCCCAAAACTCCAAGATTTCTCTGAATAATCCTTACTCACCCACCAACAGTCAACTTAGGTTATAGGATGAATAAATGACTAAATGCCCCTATTCAAAAGGAAAATTTGGATATGCCCTAAGATCCATCAGCCTTACAGTCTCTTTGACAATTTAGTTGATTAAATTTGTATCTGTTAGTAATATGGTAAAGTTGTCATCCAGGGTTCACTAAAGACAAACCGTCCTGGCCTGGTCACTGATACAGCCAGAATAGACAGGCAATTTGGCACATGCTAAAATCACAGAAGCACGTGTACTAAAGACAGAATTTTTTATTTTTTTTTCGACTGCTGTCTGGTTAAGCATAAATTTTAGGGGGAATTTAAAATAATTGTTTTTGGTCACTTCCAGATTGGTGGCATGAAGTTTTCCATGGACCAGCTCTCTAGAGAAAAATCATAATTGATGAAAATGATATGTAAAAAAAAAAAAAAAAAAATTAAGTTCTCCAAAAGTTATCCCAAGGGCACACACAAAAATAAGAAACATATAATCAAGAAAATATACTAAATCTGAGTAAGAACAGTAAGAATCTATTACACTTGAACCTTTACCAGCTCCCTCCTTCCCTGGCACCAGTCAGCATGACGAAACCTCCAATCTTGGCAGATGTAACCAAGAAGATGCCCCCCCTCCCTGCCAAGCTCACAGTGGATGGGCAGGCCACCAGCACTTCTCATAATCCCAAGCTCCATGCTACTGAGGCTGAATTACAGACAAGTGCAGCCAAGGGTTTGGGGGCTCCAATTTCTCCCAGTTACTAATCACCAGGCAGAGGTTGTACTTCGTATGTGACAGAGAAGACAGAGGCCCCGATCACCCTCTAGCAGACTAGAGGTTCAATGCCAGCAAGCTACCACCTCTTCCCAGTGTGCTGATCATAAAGGAATAATGTCACTTTGGGGAAAGTAGGATGCTGTCCCATACCCAAGTATGGAATAGTGGCTCAGAGACTGTCCAGGGGGAGAGAGGTAGGACATAAGAACAGAGTGTGAGAAAGTTAAAGACCGAGAGTGCTCTCAAAACAATGAAGATTTTGGTGGTGAGCAGTTAAGAGGAGGCTGGTAGCTCTTGTTAAATCATAGGCCAACTCATTCACCAAAAGAACCAAAAAAGAGACAGCAAAGAAGAGTCCTCTTAGTCATAATCAATCTCAGAGACTGGCCTTAAAATTAAATCTGCAAAGGAGTTTGAATTCCATTGGATCCGATTGTGGAGGAATTTATGCCTCAGGGTTTTGTTGGAATAATACTCAATGAGATAACAATTAGTAGAGCCTAAGAGCCAAGTAGGATACCAATAGAGGCCTCTGACTTAATAGAGTGATCAGGGCAAGAAATAGTCAAAGAGCACCCTGCTAAAGAACCATCACGCAAGTGTGACTGTGCATAGGCAAGATTTCCCCCACTGAGGAGTAATGGCAGAGGCTTCATACTGTGGGGAAACAGACTTCACGAAAATCATCAGGCAAAGCCTCAAAACAAATAAGCAAACAACATCAACAAGCTCTGGAGTGGAGGAGAGAATTCATACAATTTATTATTCAGCATTCAATTAAAAATTACGAACCATGTAAAGAAACAAGAACAGGTGACCCATATCCAAGGGGGAAAAAAACAGAAATTATCTGTGAAAAGGCCCAGATCTTGGACATAAAGAAATCAAATCAGCCATTAAAAATATATTCAAAGAACTAAAGGAAACCATGCTTAATGAAGAAGCAAAAACATCACGACAATGTCTCACTAAAAAAGAGAATTATCAATAAATAGATATTATAAAATTAATAAAAATTAAAGTATAAAATTATAAAAAGAACCCAATGGAAAATTTGAAGTTAAAAAGTATAATAACTGCAATAAAAATTTCACTAGAGGGCTTCAACAGCAAATTTAAGCTGACAGAAGAAAAAAATGACCAAATTTAAAGATGGATCAAGAGAGATTTTGCAACCTGAAGAATAGAAAGAAAATAAATGAAAAAAAGTGAACAAACCCATAGAAAAATGTGGGACACTGTTAAATGTACCAACATATGCGTAATGAGAGTACCTGAAGAAAAGAGCAGAAAATATTCAAAGAAATAATGAGTGAAAGCTTCCCAAATTTGAAGAAAATCTTTAATCTATACATCTAAGAAGCTAAATGAATTCCAAAGAGACCAAATACAAAGTGATTCACAACCAGACACATCATATTAAAAATAAAGAAAACCAAAACCTAGGAAAAAATCTTCCAAGCAACAAGAGAAAAAGAACTTGTCATTATAAGGGAACTCCAGTAAGGCTAATACCTAATTTTTCATCAGAAACAATGGAGGCCAGAATGCAGTGGGATGGCGTATTCAAAGTGCTGAGGGAAAAATAAAATAAAATCTCATATTCGGCAAAAATACAATTCAGGGTGAAGGCAATATAGACTTTCTGAAATAAAAACTGAGAGAATTCATTTCTAGCAGATATGTCTTACAGTAAGTACTAAAGGAAGTTTTTAAGGCTGAAAGCAAGAGAACGGGATAGTAATTAGAATATACACACACAGAGACATAGGTAAAGATAATTATGGAATTATTAAATACAATATAAGTACATATATCTTCACCTCTTTTTTCTTAAGTAATTTAAAAAGGAATTTTATAAAACAATATGAATATAATTATATTGTTGGGATTACAGCATATAAAAATAAATGTGATAATAATGCAAAGGTGGTGGACACGAACACAGCTGTATTGAAGTATGAAACATGACATTAAATAATAAACTGAATCCAAAAGAGTAAAAGAGAACCAGAAATGGTAAATTAAGAGATTAATAGCAAACTCTATAAATACATACTGGTTCTCCTTTTTCTCTTAACTTTTAAAAAAACATAAAAGTATATAAAGTAATTATTGTAACAATAGATCATTGGTTTTGCCACATGTATAGATGTGAAATGTACAATGATAATAACACAAAAATGGGGAAGAAGAAATAGAGCTACATAGAAGTAATTTTTGTCTCACCAGAATTAGAATAAATCAAAAGTATGTTCTGGTAAGGAAACTGCATATAGTAGGTCCTAGAACAATCGCTAAGAAAATAACTAGAAAAGCATAGACAAAAACACATCAAAGAAATTAAAGTGTTATACATTAGAAAATACTCACTTAATACAAGGGAAGTATAGAGGAATAAAAGAAGAATGGAGGAATAAAATAGATATGAGATTTATTGAAAGCAAGAATAAAAGGGCAGACATAAATTCAACTATATTAATAGTAATATTAAATTTGAGTGGGTTAAAAATCCAATCAAAAGACAGATTGGATTAAAACCAAGATCCACCTATATTCCATCTACTGGAGATACACTTTAGATTCAAAGAAATAGGTTGAAAGTAAGGTGATGGAAAAGGATATATCATGCAAACAGCAACCATAAGGAAGACTGTGTGGATATACTAAGACAAAATCAATTTAAAATGTGACTCGATAATGTAACTGGCCTACCATTAAACTACAAGCTTCTTATACTGAAAGTAAATAAATATATAGATAAATAAAATGTTACTAGAGATAAAGAAGAACATATTAAAATGATAAAGTGACAATCAATAAGGAAGATATATATATGTATATATATAATATGTATGTATAATATATATATGTATGTATATATATATATATGTATATATATGTATATATATAACAGCAGAGTCCCAAAAGACATGAAGAAAAACTGACAGAATTTAAAAGAAACTAGATAATTCATAATAGTAATAATTGGAGACTACCATAGCTAATTTCAGTAAAGGAGAAAATAACTAGGTAGGTAAAAAAAGAAAAAGAAATAGAAGACTCAAACATTGTAAAGCATCTAGACCTGACCAACATTTCAACCAAAAACAAAAGAATACAAATTATTTTCAAGTGCACATAGAATATTCTCCAGTAGAAACTTTATGCTGGCCATAAAAGATTCCTCAACACATTTTAAAGGATTAAAATCATACAAAATATAATCTCTGACTACAATGGAATGAAATTAGAAATAAGCAACAGAAAGAAATTTTGGAAATTCACAAATACATGGAAATTAAGCAATACCCTTTTAAATAACTAATGGTCAGAGAAGAAATCCCAAGATTAATTATAAAGTACTTTGAAAAGAATGAAAACGAAGACAAAACATATCAACAATTATGAGGTGCAGCAAAAATCATGCATAGAAGGGAAAATAATACCTATACTTACATAAAGAAAGAAGAAATATATCAATTCAATAACCTAGACTT
Source organism: Halichoerus grypus (assembly GCF_964656455.1). Lineage (NCBI taxonomy): Eukaryota > Metazoa > Chordata > Mammalia > Carnivora > Phocidae > Halichoerus > Halichoerus grypus. The sequence continues at coordinate 127,822,935 of NC_135716.1, read as the reverse complement.
CCATCATAAAACAGTAAGAGAAAAAAAGAGCAGTTTAAACATTATAGCAAGCAGAAGAATGTAGTAAAATTTTGGCAAAAATTAATGGAAAAGAAATTATTTTTGAAAAATAGAGAAAATAAGCAAATCCAAATGTTAGGTCTTTAAAAAATCAACATTAGAAACTCTTAGTTAAGGTAAAAAAGGAAAAAGGGAGAGAGAGAGAGAAAGGACTCAAATTCCTATAAAATCAAGAATGAAAGTGGGATATTACCACTAACAATTGTATGGCAACAAGTTTGGTAACTTAGATGAAATGGATAAATTCCTAGAAAGACACGAAATACAAAAACAAGAATAAAAAGAAAATCTGAATAGATCAATAACAAGTAAAGGGATTGAATTAGTGATTTTAAAGCTTCTCACAAAGAAAATCTCAGCCCCAAGTAACTTCACTGGTGAATTCTACCAAACATTTAAAGAAGAATTAATACTAATTCTTCAGAAACTCTCACAAAAAGCAAAAGAGGAAGAAAAACTTGCCAACTCATTCTATAAGACCAGTATTACCCGGATACCAAAACCAGACATAGACATCACAGAAATATGAAAACCACAGAGCAATATCTATTATGAATAAAGGCACAGAAGTCCTCAATAAAACACTAGCAAATAGAATCCATCAATACATAAAAATGATTATACACCATGGTCAAGCATGATCTATCCAAAGAATATAATGTTGATTTAACATCCAGATTCAGTTAATATAATATGCCACATCAATATGAAAAGGAAAGAAATATAATCATCTAAACAGTCACAGAAAAAGCTTTTGACAAATTCTGATATCCCGTCATGAAAAAAACCACTCAATAAACTAATAATAATAATAATAATAAAACTTCCTCAATCTGAAAAAAGGCATCTGTAGAAATCCCACTGCTAATATCATAATGGAAAAGACTGAATGTATTTCCTCTAATATTCGGAACAAGACAAGAATATCCACTCCCACTACTTCTACTCAACTCACACTTTCTTTTTTTTTTTTAATTTTTTTTATTGTTATGTTAATCCCCATACATTACATCATTAGTTTTAGATATAGTGTTCCATGATTCATTGTTTATGCATAACACCCAGTGCTCCAAGCAGAACATGCCCTCGGGCGCCTGGGTGGCTCAGTTGGTTAAGCGACTGCCTTCGGCTCAGGTCATGATACTGGAGTCCCTTGATTGAGTCCCGCATTGGGCTCCCTGCTCGGCAGGGAGTCTGCTTCTCCCTCTGACCCTCCACCCCTCTCATGTGCTCTCTCTCATTCTCTCTCTCTCAAATAAATAAATAAAATCTTTAAAAAAATTAAAAAATAAAAAAAAAAAAAGAACATGCCCTCCTCAATACCCATCACCAGGCTAACCCATCCTCCCACCCTCCTCCCCTCTAGAACCCTCAGTTTGTTTTTCAGAGTCCATCGTCTCTCATGGTTCTTCTCCCCCTCCGATTTCCCCCCCTTCATTCTTCCCCTCCTGCTACATTCTTCTTCTTCTTTTTTCCTTTCTTAACATATATTGCATTATTTGTTTCAGAGGTACAGATCTGAGATTCAACAGTCTTGCACAATTCACAGCGCTTACCAGAGCACATACCCTCCCCAATGTCCATCACCCAGTCACCCCATCCCTCCCACCCCACCCCCCACTCCAGCAACCCTCAGTTTGTTTCCTGAGATTAAGAATTCCTCATATCAGTGAGGTCATATGATACATGTCTTTCTCTGTTTGACTTATTTCGCTCAGCATAATACCCTCCAGTTCCATCCACGTCGTTGCAAATGGCAAGATCTCATTCCTTTTGATGGCTGCATAATATTCCATTGTATATATATACCACTTCTTCTTTATCCATTCATCTGTCGATGGACATCTTGGCTCTTTCCACAGTTTGGCTATTGTGGACATTGCTGCTATAAACATCGGGGAGCATGTACCCTTTCGGATCCCTACTTTTGTATCTTTGGGGTAAATACCCAGTAGTGCAATTGCTGGATCATATGGTAGCTCTATTTTCAACTTTTTGAGGAAGCTCCATACTGTTTTCCAGAGTGGCTGCACCAGCTTGCATTCCCACCAACAGTGTAGGAAGGTTCTCCTTTCTCCGCATCCCCGCCAACATCTGTCATTTCCTGACTTGTTAATTTTAGCCATTCTGACTGGTGTGAGGTGGTATCTCATTGAGGTTTTGATGTGGATTTCCCTGATGCCGAGCGATATTGAGCACTTTTTCATGTGTCTGTTGGCCATTTGGATGTCTTCTTTGGAAAAATGTCTGTTCATGTCTTCTGCCCATTTCTTGATTGGATTCTTTGTTCTTTGGGTGTTGAGTTTGATGAGTTCTTTATAGATTTTGGATACTAGCCCTTTATCTGATATGTCATTTGCAAATATCTTCTCCCATTCTGTCGGTTGTCTTTTGGTTTTGTTGACTGTTTCCTTTGCTTTGCAAAAGCTTTTTATCTTGATGAAGTCCCAATAGTTCATTTTTGCCCTTGCTTCCCTTGCCTTTGACGATGTTTCTAGGAAGAAGTTGCTGCGGCTGAGGTCGAAGAGGTTGCTGCCTGTGTTCTCCTTTAGGATTTTGATGGACTCCTGTCTCACATTGAGGTCTTTCAACCATTTGGAGTCTATTTTTGTGTGTGGTGTAAGGAAATGGTCCAGTTTCATTCTTCTGCATGTGGCTGTCCAATTTTCCCAACACCATTTGTTGAAGAGACTGTCTTTTTTCCATTGGACATTCTTTCCTGCTTTGTCAAAGATTAGTTGACGATAGAGTTGAGGGTCCATTTCTGGGCTCTCTATTCTGTTCCATTGATCTATGTGTCTGTTTTTGTGCCAGTACCATACTGTCTTGATGATGACAGCTTTGTAGTAGAGCTGGAAGTCTGGAATTGTGATGCCGCCAGCTTTGCTTTTCTTTTTCAACATTCCTCTGGCTATGCGGGGTCTTTTCTGGTTCCATACAAATTTTAGGATTATTTGTTCCATTTCTTTGAAAAAAGTGGATGGTATTTTGATGGGGATTGCACTGAATGTGTAGATTGCTCTAGGTAGCATTGACATCTTCACAATATTTGTTCTTCCAATCCATGAGCATGGAACATTTTTCCATTTCTTTGTGTCTTCCTCAATTTCTTTCATGAGTATTTTATAGTTTTCTGAGTACAGATCCTTTGCCTCTTTGGTTAGATTTATTCCTAGGTATCTTATGGTTTTGGGTGCAATTGTAAATGGGACCAACTCCTTAATTTCTCTTTCTTCTGACTTGTTGTTGGTGTATAGGAATGCCACTGACTTCTGTGCATTGATTTTATATCCTGCCACTTGACTGAATTCCTGTATGAGTTCTAGCAGTTTTGGGGTGGAGTCTTTGGGATTTTCCACATAAAGTATCATATCATCTGCAAAGAGTGAGAGTTTGACTTCTTCTTTGCCAATTTGGATGCCTTTGATTTCTTTTTGTTGTCTGATTGCTGTGGCTAGGACTTCCAATACTATGTTGAATAGCAGTGGTGATAGTGGACATCCCTGATGCGTTCCTGACCTTAGAGGGAAAGCTCTCAGTTTTTCCCCATTGAGAATGATATTTGCTGTAGGTTTTTCATAGATGGCTTTTATGATATTGAGGGATGTACCCTCTATCCCTATACTCTGAAGAGTTTTGATCAAGAAAGGATGCTGTACTTTGTCAAATGCTTTTTCTGCATCTATTGAGAGGATCATATGGTTCTTGTTCTTTCTTTTGTTAATGTATTGTATCACGTTGATTGATTTGCGGATGTTGAACCAACCTTGCAGCCCAGGGATAAATCCGACTTGGTCGTGGTGAATAATCCTTTTAATGTACTGTTGGATCCTATTGGCTAGTATTTTGGTGAGAATTTTTGCATCCATGTTCATCAGGGATATTGGTCTCTAATTCTCCTTTTTGATGGGGTCTTTGTCTGGTTTTGGGATCAAGGTAATGCTGGCCTCATAAAATGAGTTTGGAAGTTTTCCTTCCATTTCTATTTTTTGGAACAGTTTCAGAAGAATAGGTATTAATTCTTCTTGAAATGTTTGGTAGAATTCCCCTGGGAAGCCATCTGGCCCTGGGCTTTTGTGTTTTGGGAGATTTTTGATGACTGCTTCAATTTCCTTAGTGGTTATAGGTCTGTTCAGGTTTTCTATTTCTTCCTGGTTCAGTTTTGGTAGTTGATACATCTCTAGGAATGCATCCATTTCTTCCAGGTTATCTAATTTGCTGGCATAGAGTTGCTCATAATATGTTCTTATAATTGTTTGTATTTCTTTGGTGTTGGTTGTGATTTCTCCTCTTTCATTCATGATTTTGTTGATTTGGGTCATTTCTCTTTTCTTTTTGATAAGTCTGGCCAGGGGTTTATCAATCTTGTTAATTCTTTCAAAGAACCAGCTCCTAGTTTCGTTGATCTGTTCTACTGTTCTTTTAGTTTCTATTTCATTGATTTCTGCTCTGATCTTTATGATTTCTCTTCTCCTCCTGGGTTTAGGCTTTATTTGCTGTTCTCTCTCCAGCTCCTTTAGGTGTAGGGTTAGGTTGTGTACTTGAGACCTTTCTTGTTTCTTGAGAAAGGCTTGTATTGCTATATACTTTCCTCTTAGGACTGCCTTTGCTGTATCCCAAAGATTTTGAATAGTTGTGTTTTCATTTTCATTGGTTTCCATGAATTTTTTTAATTCTTCTTTAATTTCCTGGTTGACCCATTCATTCTTCAGTAGGATGGTCTTTAGCCTCCATGTATTTGAGTTCATTCCGACTTTCCTCTTGTGATTGAGTTCTAGTTTCAAAGCATTGTGGTCTGAAAATAGGCAGGGAATGATCCCAATCTTTTGGTACCGGTTGAGACCTGATTTATGACCTAGGATGTGATCTATTCTGGAGAATGTTCCATGGGCACTAGAGAAGAATGTGTATTCTGTTGCTTTGGGATGGAATGTTCTGAATATGTCTGTGAAGTCCATTTGGTCCAGTGTGTCATTTAAAGTCTTTCTTTCCTTGTTGATCTTTTGCTTAGATGATCGGTCCATTTCAGTGAGGGGGGTGTTAAAGTCCCCCACTATTATTGTATTGCTGTCGATGTGTTTCTTTACTTTTGTTATTAATTGCCTTATATAATTGGCTGCTCCCATGTTAGGGGCATAGATATTTACAATTGTTAGATCTTCTTGTTGGATAGACCCTTTAAGTAGGATATAGTGTCCTTCCTCATCTCTTATTACAGTCTTTGGTTTAAAATCTGATTTGTCTGATATAAGGATTGGCACCCCAGCTTTCTTTTGGTGTCCATTAGCATGGTAAATGGTTTTCCACCCCCTCACTTTCAATTTGGGGGTGTCTTTGGTTCTAAAATGAGTCTCTTGCAGACAGCATATCAATGGGTCTTGTTTTTTAATCCAATCTGATAGCCTGTGTCTTTTGATTGGGGCATTTAGCCCATTTACATTCAGGGTAACTATTGAAAGATAGGAATTTAGTGCCATTGTATTGCCTGTAAAGTGACTGTTATTGTATATTGTTTGTGTTCCTTTCTGGTCTATGTTGCTTTTAGGCTCTCTCTTTGCTTAGAGGACCCCTTTCAATATTTCTTGTAGGGCTGGTTTCATGTTTGCAAATTCCTTTAGTTTTTGTTTGTCCTGGAAGCTTTTTATCTCTCCTTCAATTTTCAATGACAGCCTAGCTGGATATAGTATTCTTGGCTGCATATTTTTCTCATTTAGTGTTCTGAATATGTCCTGCCAGTCCTTTCTGGCCTGCCAGATCTCTGTGGATAAGTCTGTTGCCAATCTAATGTTTCTATCATTGTAGGTTACATATCTCTTCTCCCGAGCTGCTTTCAGGATTTTCTCTTTGTCTCTGAGACTTGTAAGTTTTACTATTAGATGTCGGGGTGTTGACCTATTTTTATTGATTTTGAGAGGGGTTCTCTGTGCTTCCTGGATTTTGATGCCTGTTTCCTTCCCCAAATTAGGGAGGTTCTCTGCTATAATTTGCTCCATTATACCTTCTGCCCCTCTCTCTCTTTCTTCTTCTTCTGGGATCCCAATTATTCTAATGTTGTTTCGTCTTATGGTATCATTTATCTCTCGAATTCTGCCCTCGTGTTCCAGTAGTTGTTTATCTCTCTTTTTCTCTGCTTCTTTATTTTCCATCATTTGGTCTTCTATCTCACTGATTCTTTCTTCTGCCTCATTTATCCTAGCAGTTAGTGCCCCCATATTTGATTGCACCTCATTAATAGCCTTTTTGATTTCTACTTGGTTAGATTTTAGTTCTTTTACTTCTCCAGAAAGGGTTTCTCTAACAAGTTCCATGCTTTTTTCAAGCCCAGCTAGTATCTTTAAAGTGATGATTCTGAACTCTAGATCTGACATCGTACTAATGTCCGTATTGAGTAGGTCCCTGGCAGTCGGTACTACCTCTTGTTCTTTTTGTTGAGGTGATTTTTTTCTGTCTTGTCATTTTGTGCAGAGGAGAATAGATTAATGAGAGAACAAAATGCTAGCAGGGTAACAACGTCCCCAGAAAATATACTCTAAACAAATCAGAAAAGAGCTGAAGCAGTGGGAAAAGAAAGGGAAAGAGAGAAAAAAGAAAAAGAAAGAAAAAAAGAAAAAAGAAGAAGATAAAGATAAAGATAAAAACAAACAAAAACAGAACAAAACAAGACAAAACAAAAACAGAATATGATCAAATATGATCAGGCTGGTGCATAGATCCGTGCCACACACTAGATTTTGGGTGTATTTTGGTCTGTTAAAAGAAAGTGCCTCCCAAAATTTTAAAGAAAGAAAAACTTATATACGTACAAAAATAAGGGTTGATATGATGAAGGGATGGAATATGACTGTAAAGATGGAAATTATAAAAAATTTTATAAAAGGAATTGATAAGTTGTTTGAAAAAAGAAAGAAGAGGATTTAAAAAAAAAAAAAAAGAAAAAAGGGAGAGAATGTGATCAGGCAGGGGAGTAGAAAAAAACCATACACTAGAGATTTAGAGTATATTTTGATCTGTTAGAAGAAACTATCTCAAAATTTTAAAGAGAGAACAACTTATATATATATGCCAAAAATACGGGTAACTACTATGAAGGGATAGAATATGACTCTAAAAATGAAAAATAAAAATGTTTTTTTTAAAAAAGGGATTGATAAGATGTTGGTTGAAAAAGGGAAAAAGAAAAATTCAAAAAAAAAGAAAAAAAGAAAAAAGAAAAAAAGACAGTTAAAAAAAAATAATTTACTTTGAAAGACTAAAGAATCATGGTAAAAAAGCCATGAATTCTATGTGCAGTATTCCCCTAGCGCTGGAGTTCTGCCGTTCTCACTGATCGGTAAACCTGGTCTTGGCTGGCTGTTCTCGCTGATCTTCTGGGGGAGGGGCCTGTTGCCGTGGTTCCCAAATGTCTTTGCCGGAGGCGGAATTGCCCCGCCCTTGCCCGGTCCGGGCTAAGTAATCTGCTCGGGTTTGCTCTAGGGAGTTTTGTTCCCTGCAAGCTTTCCGTACAGCTTTGGAGGCGGAGAGTGAAAATGGCGGCCTCCCAATCTCCGCCCCGGAGGAGCCGAGAACTCGGGGTCCCGCTCCTCAGTGAGCCCCCAGAGAAAAGCAGTCAGTCACTCCTGTCTCCCCGGTCTCCGGCCGCACTCTGTGCTCACCCGGCCTGTGACCGCGCGTTTCTGTCTCTGGCACCCGACCTCGGGTGGAGTCTCCAAACCCAGCAGATCCCTGCGGTGTGCTCCCTCACCTCTCCTCCCAGGGGAAGAAGGTGAGTCTCCCTGGATCTGCCGCTTGTTGGGTCCCTGCTGGAGGAGCAGTGGCCCGACTGTGTCGCGGATCACGGTTTATGGCAACCCCGAGCTGAGAGCCCGCGCCTGGGCTCCGTCTCTGCAGCCGGCTTCCCCGCTCCGATACCTGGGAGCTCTGCCGCACTCAGGCACCCCCGGTCTTTCTGTGACCCCGAGGGTCCTGAGACCACACTGTCCCGCGAGGGTTCCACCCCCCACTTAGCCACCAGAGTGACGTCCCTCCGTGGAGCAGACTTCTAAAAGTTCCGATTTTGTGCTCTGAGGCTCTATCACTTGCCAGAAGCAGCCGATGGAGGCCCCTCCCCCGCCGTCTATCCTCCCGAATATCGCCTCGGATTCACTTCTCCGCACGTCCTACCTTCCAGAAAGTGGTCGCTTTTCTGTTCAGAGAGTTGTTGCTATTCTTTTCTTCGATCTCCTGTTGAGTTTGTAGGTGTTCAGAATGGTTTGATCCCTATCCAGCTGAATTCCTGAGAGGAGACGAAATCCAGGTCTCCTACTCCTCCGCCATCTTGCTCGCCTCCAACTCACACTTTCTGATTTCAAAATGTATTACAAAGCTACAGTAAGCAAGACAGTATGGAACTGGAATAAGGATAAATATAAATATCAAAGTAATAGAACGAAGAGTTCAGATAAGGCCTAAATATAAGAGCTAACACTGTAAAACTCTAAGAAAACAGATGTGTAACTTGTTGACCTTGGACTAGGCACAGTTCTTAGTTATGACACCAAAAGAACAAATCAGCAAAGAAAAAAATAGATAAATTTGACTTCATCAAAATTAAATTTTTTTGCATTGAAGGATCCTATCCTGAAAGCTAAAAGACAATCCACATAATGCAAAAAAAAATATTTGCAAAGTATATATATAAGGCACTGAATATGCAATATATAAAGAACTATTATGTCAATAACAAAAAAAATTTTTAAATTGACAAATCTGAATCTGAACAGCCACTTTTCCAAAGAAGATAAACAAATGTCCAAGAAATACACAAAAAGCATAAACATAATTAGGTCAGAGATGTAATCAGAGAAATGCAAACCAAACCACAACAAAATGTCACTGTACATCCATAATAATAAAAAAAAGACAGACAATGACAAGTGTTAATGAGGATGTGGAGAAATTAGAACCCTCATTCTTTGCCTGTGAGAATGTAAAATGAAGCAACTTTGTTGGAAAACAGTCTGGCAACTCCAGAAAGATTTAAACACAGAGTTAATATATGACCCAGCTCCACTCCAAAGTCTATCCAAGAGAAATGAAACTTTTATCTACACAAAAACTGTTACACTAATGTTCATAGCAACATTATTCATAATATCCAAAAAGCAGAAATTGTCCAAATTTTCAACAACTGATGAGCAGATAAAAAAAATGTGTTATATCCATACGGTGAAATATTCAGCATAAAAAGGTATGAAATACTGATACATACTACAAAATCAATGATCCTTGAAAACATTATGCAAAGTAAAAGAACCCAGTCACAAAGGTCCATATATTTTTGGTTTGTAAACTGGCCCCATATGAAGAGTGAAAGGAGAGACCCAGGAAAGAGGCAAACCAATCCAAATTGGTAGATGGCAAGTTTAATGAGCAAGGAACTTAAACAAGGCTTTTCTTGGGCAGCTGCAAGAAGAGTAGATGTGCACACCTGCCCACCAGAATCTTAGAAGTTTATATGGAGGACTTAACTGGGTTCAGTCACACCTCCTGTCCAAATGGCCCAACAACATTTTACTCTCCAGGCTATGTCCTTGGAACAGCCCCCACTGTGGAAATGGTGTGCAAAGCATACATTCCAAGGACAGGGGTAGGGGTTAGAATCCTGATTGCCTGGGTCCAGCTCATGGGTCAACTGGTTGGTGGTCATGTTCTCTAATTACTCCACCAAAGATATTATATAATTACATTTATATGCAATGTCCAGAATAGGGAAAGCTTTCCAGACAAAGAGTAGATTAGTGTTTACTTAGGGATGGAAGCAGGGAATTGGGGGAAATGGTGAGTAACTGTAAAGGATACTGGGTTTCTTTTGCAGGGTGATAAAAAATATTCTAAATTATGGGGCACCTGGGTGGCTCAGTCGGTTAAGCGGCTGCCTTCGGCTCAGGTCATGATCCCAGGGTCCTGAGATCGAGCCCCGCATCGGGCTCCCTGCTCAGCGGGGAGCCTGCTTCTCCCTCTCCCACTCCCCCTGCTTGTGTTCCCTCTCTCACTGTCTCTCTCTCTCTCTGTCAAATAAATAAATAAAAATCTTTAAATAAAAAAATATATATATTCTAAATTAAATTGTGGTGATGGCTACACAATATATACTTACTAAGAATCACTGAATTGTACACTTTAAATGGATGAGTTGTGGCTACGTGAATTATGTCTCAATAAAGTTGTTATTTTTTTAAATCACTGTTATTTCTTCCTGGCCATATATGCAGTATTAAGATTACCTTCCATCACCTTAACAGTCTAAACTACAGAACTAATAGATCACTGAGGAAGAGCCTTACAACCTGGGATGTGACATTTTTTCAAAGTGTGCAGAACAGTACCAACACAGGAGCTCTTTCCAACAAGCAAGTAGGTCTGTTTAAAATTTACAGTGGAAATTTGACAAAATATCTAAGAATCAGTGTTTGAATTACAGAACACCTGATGGAGAGAGTGCTTTTGCTTTTGAGCATATTTTCATTACTAGTTATAAGCTAGAAGCCTGGGAGATTACCTCCAAGAGCTTCCACAGACATCCTTCCATAATACAATGTTCTGTAGTTACTGAATTACATTTGTTCACTTACGGATTGTCCTAGCAGAAAATCTACCTAATAAAATTAGTTGAAGAGTGTTTGGAGAGAAAAAGAGAGGCATAAAAATTTTAAGAAAAACAGAACCTCAATAGATTTCACAAACTATTGAGAAATTGTTTACTCAGAAGTGTAGTATCTGGAGTGTAAACTCAATTTACTTAATTAACCAGTGGAAAGAGTTTATTTTTTGTGAATATAATAAAAATGTGTTCAGAAATAAAAAAAAAATAAAAGTTATCTGGAAGTTGGAAGTTGACATTACTTTTAAAGGTATATAAGAAAAGCTCCTTATTAAAAGATATATATTTACTTTTAATTACATAATTTAAATATTCAGATTAAATAATATCCCTTTCAAACAACTAAAACAATTGGAAAGAACTGTTCTTTTGCTTATACTTTCTTGTATAATCTAACCAACTCAAAGAAAAATGTATCAAAATGAGGGTTTTTTTTGGTGTCTTTGAGTGTAGTTTTTGTATAAAGAAAATATTATTCAGTATTTATATAATTAATATTTAATTCTACAATTTTAAAATCCTAATCCTTCCCTATACTTTTAATTTAAATATGTGAGTCTTATTCTATTTATAAATCTAGCAAATTTTAGCAATTACTTTTAAGAGGCATTTTATTTATTTAAATGCTCTTAGGTATTTTATCCTGCATTTATAAATTTAGCATGTTGCATTTTACCTTCAAGTACATTAATTGTTTAATAAACAAACCTTCCCAAGTACTTATGTAGTTCTTATAAAAATTTAAACTTATAGTCAATTTTAATTTCTCATTAAAATATCAATACTTTTTACAAATTTAGGAAAATCATGTTATCCTGTTATAAAAAATTCACAATTACTAGGTGACAAATTTTTAATTGGAACCACAAGTCTAATCTGTTAGGAACTCAAATTGCCAAATTATACTCTCAAAATGCCAAATTCTTTTAAATGTTACAAGTACTCAAAATACCAAACATGCACAGATTATTTCCAAATATAACACAAAACTATGAATACTATGGATTTAATTTATTTCATCATCTTCTTAAAATTTAAGGTTAAATCTTCCCAAGATTAAGTATGATCATTCACAGAAGACACAATTATGTGTTTTCAAGCAATTTAGGTTTATCATGCAATACAGTTTGGGGTTTCCTTCCCTAAAATGTTTGGGGTCCTCTTCTCCTCTAGCCAAGGCTGCATGTCAACCATAGATTTGGATTTGATGTAATTGTACGGACATGCAGGGCTATTTTTCTTACCTCAGTAAGAGACAAGTAGGTCTGTCTTCTTGTCTCACTAAACCATTCTGCCCTTTAAATGGAGTCATCTCACAATCCACATTCCTGGAACATAATACAGACATCACCTAATTCTCAAGCATGATTATGTTCTTGACTACTGTTTCTATTCTTTGATTGGATCCAACAAATCTTGTTGCTGCTGGATGCGTGTCTGATTTATTTTCATAAACTTTTTTCCTGGAAAAGCCAAAAATCTTCATAGATATTTATAGATATTTAAATGCTATACACTATGATTCTGAATGTCTCTCATGGCCTTCTAACAGTTTTAGCACGAAATCATGTGAATAACAATGAGGGCTTTCCCCGCTTCCTCACCCCACAGCATTATAAACTTATCCATTCATTTAATAAATCCTTAAGAAGTCCCTATGAGCCCTAGGCAATTATCATATCATGCTGTAAGTGTGTATTTACATGTTACTTTCCAGCATAGCCACCAGATTTTACATAATTTGCAAGCAGCCCAGTGCCTGGTAAGCAATAGACACGAAACGCCTGGAGGGATTAAAAGTTGCATGATATATATGGCAGACACTTGACTTCTCTTACTCCTTCACTCTCTACTCTCAACATCAAACAGAAACAACAACCTCAATAACAGAAATCTTTAGTCATTTTAATATGTTCCAGTCATTTTGATGCACCAAATTTTGAGCATTAGAGGTCTGAGAAGTAACAGTTCTTACCTCATAGGGTCCTACATATATAGTGCTTGGCACGGTGCTCAGCACATAAGAGGTATTTATAAAGTAGTAGCTATTTTGATAATACAAAGAACAATCAGATCAAAGAAATATCAGATCATTCAGGAATCACTCCAAAAGATAAAAATTAGTGACCAGTATGGATGATTTTCCACTTCCAATCTCGGTTTTATTTTAATTAAAGTGGAGCTATCATTTTCGAGTCTGCTGCTTTTGACACAATACATTAATAAATGGCAACCACATGGCTGTGGAAAGCAAATATTTTTGCTGGAGTCAGTGTTGATTTATCTAACATTGGCTCATGAATATCTCTTCTTTTGTTATCCCAATCAAAATAAATTTTACCAAAGAACAAAGAGGAAGTACTAAAACATTGAACATAATCTAATTTACCAGCACAAAAAACAGCCCATAGAAAGTACAGTCAGAGCTGCGTTATACCCTGAAATATAAAATGCACATATGTCCCGTTCCTCAAAACACCTGACTGGAACAGTATGTGGACTGCAATAATAACAGAAAAAGCACTTAGTCTACTTTCTTTTCTTCAGTGGTGTGGTTTCTAGCAACTCCTCTCTGTAGTTCCTTCAGAAATATTTGCTGCATGGAAGAGCATTATATGCTCATTTGATGATTACAGACTATTGATAAAAGACAACCTTGAGATGAAGGAAGGGCTAAGAATATGTACAGAGAAAAAGGCATGTTAAATGTTAACACCCAGGGGAAATGCCTTATGGTAGAGCAAATAATGCACAGTTAAGGTTCCAGCAAATCTCTGAAACCAGCCCTCTTCCTCAGTACCCCAGGCACAAGGATTCAGGAATGTAGTTGTGAGCATCCATCAGGCACTGCTTGGCATGCCAAGGACAAAATTGTTTTCTGAGCTTTCACCTGGGGTTATTGTACACCTCTTGATGCAAAAAAAAAAAAAAAAAAAGTAGAATGCTAACTAAAACACGAAGTAGGAAGTACTTAAATTTTGATGGATGCAATGTCTCTCTTCAAACTTCAAGTTTACTCCAGTAATTCCTTGGAACTCAATGTGTTTTAAGTGCAACAGAGGCTAAACAAGCAGCTGTTATATATTGCTCTATCTAGGACTCAAACTTGCTGTGTCTCTCAGTAAGACAGCTGTTATGCTCTAATTCCTTCCAAAGTTCTAAACTATATTAGAGAAAAAGGAAGGCCTAGATGATCATCATGTGGGATGAACATGTGAAGCAATAAAGCTATTAAAGGAAGAAGTATGGAGAAGAAGAATGTATCCTCAAGATGTTGGGGATAAAAGCAGGAGAAACAACATCTTACACAATAACAATATACAATAAACATGTGGTTTTGTTATGTGTGTGTTTATTAGGGCAGGTCTACCTTGTTCATTGTTTATGCCCAGTTCTTAGCTTGATGCCTGGCATATTTTGGGCACTCAGTAAAGATTTTGTTGTTGTTAATGAATTAGTGAGTGCTCCACAATTCAGAATTCCGAGCATTATTTTTGGGCTGTTCTCAAATGTTTATAACTTGGGTTATATAAATACGATGCAAGCCAATACATTTGTACATCTTTCAAGTGAAAATTTTTTAGCATAACCTATCTGAAATCTTCGTAATAAGAGAATTACAGTTTGAAAGATTTTCTTACTTTACAGACCAATCCAAAAAGGAGTGCTCTTTCAAATGCCTGTTTCTAAAAGGAGGGCAACATAAAGATGGCTTATTCTGTGCCATGTATTATTTCATTATAGCACACAATCTTTCTCAGTGAGGTGTTATTATTATCCTTTCATAGAAGAGGAAACTGAGGCTTAGAGAAGTTAAATAACTCACCCAAGGGGAAAAGCTAGTAAATGCGACTATTTGAGCTTTAAAATTCAGTATGTATGGCTCCAAACCTGATGCTCTTTAACCATGACACCAGAGACTATAAAGATGGCAGCTTGTAAGACAAAACATAGCTATTTCAAATCAAGAGAAGCTGCCCTATAGTAGACAAATCTTAACAAAAGATTAATTTCCTTGATGTCTTCTCTATTTTAAGGCAGCAACACTTTTAGAGTATTTATAAAGTGTTACTAAAATTGGTGGGTGTATTAAGAAATTTACATTGCACTCTCCAGAAAGTCTAAATGAATCTTATCCAGCTTTCCAATTGTTTTCGTTTGAGGATATGAGGCAGAATGTATTTTCCAGAGGCAGACATACAAACGTAGATAATTAGATGGATAGATAGAAAGATAGGAAGATAGATGATAGATAGATAGATAATAGATGATAGATAGATAGATGATAGATGATAGATAGATAGATAGATAGATAGATAGATAGATAGATAGACATAGATATCCCATCCCTTCCTACCATGGAATTTTGACACATTTTCATTAACAGAGGATGTCTATTTTTCTTCCTCTTACAACTTAAATGGGGGTAGAGTTTTATAACTGCCTTGGCCAATAAAATGAGGCAGAAATAATGTTATGCAACTTTGGAAAGCAGGTAAAAACTGGCAATATGGCTTCCATCTCACTCTCTCAGGATGCTTGCCCTGGAAGCTAACCACCTATTTATGGTGAGGAAACCCAGGACACATGGAGAAGCCCCACGGGGGGTGTACTGAGCAATGCTTTCATCCAAGCCTCAGCCAACAGACAACATCAGCAATTAGACCTGTAAGAGTTATGTCTCTTCAGATGATCCCAGCCCCCAGTCTTTGATTCTTCGGTTGATAATCTTAAGTATCACAAAAGACAGAGAAGCTCTCTGTCTGAAACCATAAGAGATAATAAGTAATTACTGTTGTTTTAAGCCACTATGATCTGGGGGTAATTTGTCCCATACAGAAGAGGAGCCATCAGGTCATGATCATGGAGTCCCAGGATCGAGCCCCACATCGGGCTCCCGGCTCGGCGGGAAGCCTGCTTCTCCCTTTCCCACTCCCCCTGCTTGTGTTCCCTCTCTCGCTGTCTCTCTCTCTGTCAAATAAATAAATAAAATCTTTAAAAAAAAAAAAAAAACAGAAGAGGAGCCAGGTTTCTCATTAAGTGTAAAATCTTATCATTGAAATGCTAGGTGTTCAGATGTTTCTTATAAATGCTTCTAGATACATTAACCAAACTTACCTTTGAACCTGGACAGACAAAGCTTATTATATAACAAAACTACACTGTGGGAATGGGATAACATATTACAGTGGAAAATATATGGGCTATATGGTCGGACAATCTAGATTCAAATCCTAGCTTTGCCACTAACTGGCTGTGTGACCTTGAGAAATGTTCTCACTTCTATGCACTTCATTTCGTCATAACTACAGTCATTACAATAGCTTTCTCCCTCTATCACCGCCATAAATTACTTCCACGTGACAAACACTAATTTTTAAAGTGCCACACAGCTTTGGAAGGTAAAACAAATAATCTGAGCAACTTCGTAATTTGAGAATGCTTATGTATATAAAACAAATACATATCATATATGATTTATGTATATATTCTTGTGTATTGGTATACATATGTCTATGTACATATATACATATATCCTGTGTATATATGTGTGCATATACATACATATATACATATATATACACCATCCCATGATTATATATATTATATAATATATATATATATAATCCTGTGCTAATACATATGTGTATGCATGGATATTTACATAAACCACAAGGATAGAGTGAGTGGGAGAGTACCAGAAAGCAGAAATGAAAATGCACCTCTCAGATCTCCTATGGTGCAAAGTATAAGTGACCAACAGCTCAGCAGCTATACTCCAAAATGCATCCCTGCCTTCACCCTGAGGCCACATTTCCCATAAACTGCTCTTGGCCAGGGAGTGAGCTTTACAGGAATACTAATGGCAGCTTAAGTCCTGGGAGATGTGGGACTTCTCTGATGGGTGACTTTGGCTTGATCAATCCCATCAATTTTACTGAACTTTCTAAGGACTGCATTGCTGTTTAAGACTCTTCTACTTGGGGTGCACTGGGCGGCGCAGTCAGTTAAGTGTCTGACTCTTGCTTCGGGCTTAGGTTGTGATCTGGGCATCGTAAGATCTGGCCTTGGGTGGGGCTCCGCATTTGGCGGAGTCTGCTTAAGACTCTCTGCCCCTCCACTCCACATGCATGCGCATGTGCTCTCTCTCTCAAATAAATAAATCTTAAAAAAAAAAAAAAAAGAAGACTCTTCCACTCAACCTTCCTCCAACCTGCAAAATGATTTTACAGCCTCCCCAGCCTTCCTCAGGCTTCCTCCCCATTTCTCCTCACAGGCATTTCCTACCAGAAGCAATATACTTCTGACACATCTAAGGCCAACATAGTGTCTGCCGCTCAAACTCAACCTCAAACTAACACAAGCAATAGCAAAGCCCAGAACACTTTGGAAAAAAGAAATAATATAGTCTTAACTCACATAGCAAAGTTAAGAAGCCTGCACAAGAATGACAAAAAGACACAAGCCAGTTCAAATCACACAACCATTGAAATGTGCACAAATTAGAGCCATAAAGCATCAGGAAAGATGGTGTTTGGGATGTGACTGAAGCCAGACTGGTGGTTGAAAATGAAAATCTAAATAAGGGACTTTGTAAAACCAGGTCCCATCCTCACTACTTGCAACCAGAAGAATACCCTTCCCTCTCCCCAGAGGAGAGTATATGGGTGAGGTGCTGAACTGAGAATGAGGGGAGAAGATATTTTACAAATGATCTTTATTTAATCTCCCTAAAATGAGTAACAGGGTTTTCTACATAGTTGAGAGAAAGATTGAAGAGGGGCAGAATGGGGGAGAGAGGGAGGGAGGAAGGGAAGGAGGGGAGGAAGAAAGGGAAGGAGCAGGATGAATTATTCTGAGGTACTAGGCTTGGCAGATTCAGCAAATAAAAATATAGGGTGTCCATTAAAATTTAAATTTCAAATAAACAACAATCTTTTAACGTAATTATTACATGCAACATTTAGGAATACTTCTATGAAACAAGTATTTGTTATTTATCTGAAATTCAAATTTAACTGGGTATTCTGTATGTTATTTGCAACCTTATGAGGTACACCACTGAAAAATTTCAAAACACCAAAAATAAAGAGAAGACCTTAAAATCTTCCAGAAAGAAATATATAAGAATTGGGACAGGAAAGAAATCTGACTTTCCAAAAGCAACCACAAAGGATAAACAAAAATTGAGTCATGTCTTTAAAATTCTGTGGGAAAAAATTATTTTCATCCTAGAATTCTATGCCCAGACAAATTGAGTTAGGATAGATATTCTCAGACATGTGAAATCTCAAAATTTTACCTCCCATAGCCATAACGATATAAATTGAGCAATGATCTAAATAAAACTGTAATATAACCATATTGGACAGACTGAGGTAAATAAGAGAAATTGGGAGTGGCTAGAGGCACAGAGAGAAGAGTGTTGCAAACTATGATAGTCAGCCTCTTGGAGCGGCTCCAAGGCCCCGTCTCCTGCTGTTCACTCCGTCATGTAACTCCCTCCCTCCCGCACTACACTAAAGTTTGTCTGTATGACAGAGAGTATGTAGCAGAAATGATAGTATGCTATGCCCAAGATTAGGTTATAAAAAGGTACAGTATCTTTTATAATCCCAAAACACCTGTGCCCATGTTGGGGTAGTCAACCGCTAAACCTTAAGAACACTCAGTATCCTGTGGAGTAGCCCATGTGGGGAAGAATTCAAGCTTCTTTCCAACAGCTCCAGGAGGGAGCCGTTCAGGAGTCAGACTGTCCAGCCCCCATCAAAGCTTCAAGCCAGGCAGTCCCAGTGGACAGCTCAGCTGCAACTTCATGGGATACCCTGAGCCAAAACCCCCCAGCTATGTGGTTCCCAGATGCCTGGCCCTCAGAAACTGAGATAATAAATGTTTGCAGTTTTAAGCTATTAGGTTTGGGGGTAGTTTGTTATAAAGTAATAGATAACTAACATGAAAGGTAACTGCAAATCCTAGTCTTCCACAATAGAAAGTCAAATAGAGCAGTGCAAGTTTATTTTTTTAATTTCTTCGTTGGCATAAATACCCAAAGAAATACCTAACAGATTACAAAATCATTTTATCTGTGGAGCAGGACTCAAGCTTTGTGGAAGGAAGGAGGTAAATGACTATGATTTTTTTCTTATAATTATTTTTATAACCCGTTATTATATTTTAATATTATTTGATTTTTAGAAAGAAATACTGTGTATGTAGTACAATACTAAATGTATATGTTCACTTACTACAGGAAATGTAGTTGTCCAATGAAATGATCTGTGTTTAACCTTTTAATATAGACAAAATTTTGCTAGCTTTTACTCTAGTAAGAAATCCACATACATATATATTGAAGAAATGAAGTAGAAATAATCAGATCTTCTTTCTAACTATATATCTGGCACAAAATAGGTATTTAATAGATGCTAAGTATTATTAGTGTTTTTCCCATTGATATTATTATTTTACATTATACAAAGTGATGTTTAACTCCCCATCCAATCGGCATAAAGGAAGAGGAAAACAGTTGAATTCTGAAAGAACTGAGCAGGGTAATTTTTAAATTCTCTTTTTTTTTAAAAAAAAAGATTGTATTTTCATGGCAATCCACTGATTTTTTTTTCCCCCTAGTTTTCGATCACTTAGGTCACTTTTCCCCTCCATCAGCATAGATAATTGAGCTGACTTCATGTTTGGTTGAACCAGCAGTAGGGATCTAACAGAATGAATTATGATCTTTCTCTCTGGATCCTTGCCAGAACAATGTGCTGATTCCCTGCCTTCCTGTTGAAGAGTGCAGCTCTGAGGCTGGTTTGGATAATAAAATAAAAATTCCACATTTTGTTTTAGAAGTAACACCCCTAATACTATTTTAGTACAAATAGCAACAATATGACTTTTAAGCACCCAAACTGGAACATTATATTTCAAATATTTCAAGCCAATTTATAGTCTGAATTCAGATATGAACAGTATATATATATGCAGTATAATTTAAGGACCCTGGGTAGGCAATTCTATTCCAACTATCTCCTCTCATACCACCAATATCTGACATTTCATTATCAAAAGGTATATTGAACAGGGTCATAGTAAAATGCGCATATCCCTGGGAAGCGTCATACTTTAAACAGAAGTCCCCATGCCTCAAAATTATATAAGCCCTACTGAAGAAAGAAGATACTCATGGTAAAAGCACTGACCCATACAGTGGAAGGACTGTACTAGCTGTAATAAGAAACATGTAGGGAGCAGAGAGCTTTCCTAAACTGCAAGTAACCAACCGCTACCTGACCTTGTATTCTAATTAGGCAGATTTTCCATATGGTTAGATACCTTTTCTTTTTCCCCCACAAACTTCCTGAATTGATATTGTGAAAAAAAAAAAAAAAAAGAATTCAATATCAGTTGGAATATCAGGATCAACTGTATGAACACCTGGGATATAATGCAAATATGCATAAGTTAAAATCATGCCTTTGTTAAAAGGCCTCTCCCAACACCGTGCCATTCTGGTTCACTCCCTCTATCACAGCCATACATCAGTTTTACTCAATAAATCCTACTTTTTAAAGTGCCACACAGCTTTCAAAGGTAAGGAAACAATCTGAGAAAACTTCATAATTTGGAATGCCGATGCGTTCTTTATTGCCACAGTGGCTTTTCTCAACTGGGAGTTAACAGGTAGTCTGAGACCCTATAAGCGCCTTCCAAAATGCTACATGTCGTCCTTGCAGTTCAATATGGTAGACAGACCATGTTTGTTTCCTTTCTCTCCCTGCGAAGGCACAATTAAAATGGCCAGTCAGGGTCAGGGGTGTCACTCTGTCATCTCTCAGGGATCTTTTTCCCTTGTCCTTGCAGAGTGGAGTTTCAAAGTCACACTGCAAAGGGCATAAATATACAGAGAGGAAGAATTGAGGCCATTTTTGCAATCAATCTATTATAGTTATTTGATTATTTTTTTTAAAAAGTGAAATAAATACCTGGGAATCCACCACCCAAAAGAACAACCAGTACTTTGGCAACAACCTATGTCTAACAATACATTTCCTAATCATTCCACTGTCCTTCTCCCCAGCCCAAAGTAATCATGATTCTGAATCCCATGTTGATCTTTCCCTAGTATCAATTTTCTTTTGCATATATAAAGTTAATTTTGACCGGTTTTCATATTTAAAAATTTTATTTTTAAGTAATCATTACACCCAATGAGGGGCTCGAACTCACAATCCAGAGATCAAGAGTCACGCACTCTACCAACTAAGTCAGCAAGGCGCCCTGATTGTTTGTAATTTTTAAGCTTTATCATGCGGTATTTAATCTTTGAGAACATTCTTATTTACTATTACGTTGCTAATATTCAGCCATATAGTTGAATTCATTGGAATTCACTCCTTTCAACTGCTATATAATATTCCAGAATATGACCTAATTTCACTTTCGTATTTGTTTTTTTGACACTACCACTAAAATTATCATTCAGTTCTAACCTTAGTAATTTCAATATTTCAGTGTGAAACACATCGTGGGATAGGGTCTTTCAACCAAATATTACCTCTCAACAATGACATGGGCAAGACTGACTTATTCTCTTTCCACAGAAACATTCCCACAAAAACTGAGGTAAAAAGAAGGATGTTCATTGTGTCTCCCTTTCATTAACGACAACAACAACAAGCAGAGGCAAAACAAATCAGTTTTTAAGCAATTCAATGATTTTAGTATCAGGTTGTCTTTTGTTAGGAAAAAACAAAAAATGAGGTTACTTTTTCAATCTTCACTTGTGAAATGTGGCTTCAGGCTTAAAAAGCTGGATTTTTTTTTTTTTTTAAATGGATCCTACTTTATAGAGGCCTTATAGTTGGTAGACACTGTATTTATGAGCATACAAGTATGAGCTGCTGTTTCTGAAATGAAAGGCATTAAAAAGCTACACAAACCTCCTGCCAGTGCAGGACCAGCTCCAGATGATTTTATGTGCCAGTGGGCAATGTGATTTAGTGGCTTGAATACACAGGATCCCAGCTCTCTACTATTTGAGAGCTAATCTTGCTCATCTTGGATACAAAACAAGGTCCCACCAGGCTCTTTGATAAAATTGATTAGCATTTCTCTCTGCCTCATCTTGTTAATTGAGATTTTACAAGCTATCATATTGGCCATCATTATAAAAAGCAGGACAGAGCCTTAGCTCTCAGTCCCTTTATCCTCCCCCCACCCTCCACATTACTGTATTTACAGAAACATAACATGCTGCAGTAAGTAGGACACCTCCCTCTTCACATACTTCCTACTGAGCCAGGTGTGCTTCACATTCCTTGGGGCAGGTACTATTTCTCCAATTATAATTTTACACTAACCGATGATGTTCTATGCATAGTGAGAGGAGAGGGAAGAAAAGAGGTGTGGGGGAAATGCAAGGAGCAGTTCTGAGTAGATTGTATAAAATACGGCAGGTAACCCAGCCTGGGAGTTGAAAATCCTGGGCTGTGGCCCTTATCAGGCAATGTCTAACTATGTGAATTCCAGGGAAACACATACCATTAGGTCTCACCTTCTTGAACAGAAAGTCCGCAATGAATAGCATTGGATTCCGTGAGATGACTTCTTTCTTTTCTTTTTCTTAAGAGATGCTGTTCCTACAGCCTAATTGGCCTTCCTTCAGACCCTTGAACATGAAATGCTCTTTCTCAGAGCTTTCAGAGATGCGGCTTCATGTAGTCTAACATCCCCCCACCAACTCTTCTCTCCCCCTATTCCCTCACACAGCCCTTCCTGTGGTTAACCCCGACTCATCCATCAGAACTCAAATCAAAAGGCACTTCCTAAGGAAAGATTTCCCCGCTTGCCCTTAGCTACATGCTCCCATAGCACTCATCCTTCACCTTCATTACACTTATTATGCTTAAATCATCCCCTGTAGTTAAATAATCATGTGTTTCATATTGACATCCTCAGCTAGAAATTAAGCTGAGGGCAGTGGCCACATCTGTCTATATTTACTTTTGTGCTTTGCCTGTAATATTCATGCAATCACTGTTCACAGAGTGAAATAGTACATGTACGTACACTAAATGTTTCATATAAAATTTCAGGAGATTTACAGAATTTCTAGCATCTAAATCTTTTCAATAAGAATCTCTGGTGATGATTAAATTCCTTTTCAGCTGACAAGAAATCCCATGTTTTGCACTAGAAATAAACAAACACACAGATTTAAGAAAAGATCAGAGAACAGGAAAATATAAAAGAAAAAGGGAAATATTTTTAAAAATAATTGAAAGGAGGCCCTTGGAGAATTGTTGAAAGTTGCATGCTTATGCCAACATAGATTTCAATTGCTTTCAGCAAAGAGAAGATACTAATTAGTAGAATAATCTTTGTTTCCCAGTTTGAAAGATTACTGTGATTGCTTTCCTCTAGTGTATGCCAGGCCTTAATGGTTTTAAAGATTGACAGCATGTGAAAGCCAACTAGCCAATTAATGGTGGCATGTCACCTAAGTGTGCTGAAGAATATATGTTCACATTGCTTAGGGAGTTAGGTCTGATGCACTCGTTTATGCTTGTTTTTGTCATCGCCATGTGGATATTCTGCATATCTTTTCCTCTTACATAAACTGCTCACCACGTATCGGTTGTTCCTCATAGCAAATTTATACATTAAATTTATTTTTTGTTTAGTAATGAAAGGTCTACCTACACCAGTTAAAATTCCTAGCACTTCAAAAACTATTATATCATTTTATTAGATATAACATTCACTCAGTATGTGAATTTCATGTCTTAATTTTATTTTATGGTAAATTAAAAATGAAGATTAGTTACATTAAACTTGCTTATTCAGACAGTTGTATGACAAAGGACAAGGCACTTGATCTCAAAGTGCTTCTCTTATAGGAAAAAAAAAATTAGAGTATTGTAGCCACAGGATCAAGAAAAACTGTTTTCAGGTTTGAGCATCTTCTTTGCTACAGACACCATAAATCCTCTTATTGATTAGATAGTATTTTTTTCATGGTTACATGGAGCTGGAAAACACATTTATATCTCAATTTTATTAAACATACAATATTTTATATTTAACATTTTGGGGATTGCCTCATCACTGCTTTATTTTATTCTGCCACCTTCATTTTTCTTTATGACCCCAATTCCTAAATTGTTTCATTATCTTCTTATGAATTTATCCCTGGAAATTGCCTAAAGTCCTGTGGAGAAAAACTATGAAATAAAAATAAATGAGTGAATGAACGAATGAATGAATGACAAGTAAAGGCAAAACCATTTTCTGTAAGTAAATTCTCTCGTTCTATAGTAAAAAGCACTAAAGCACAGAGGTGAACTGATCCATTTCCCAAATTCCATTTCCTCAGGTTTCTAATTTTCCTCAGGAAATATTTTGAGCTTTTAAAAAGGTCCCAGGACATGAAATAGTCATATGCAAATAACCAGTGAATAACCATTGTAGCTGTTAATTTCAACATGTCAAAATATTAGATTTACATCTCTCTATGGATATCAGCATTTAAAAAAGAGGGATGACATCCCTGATTTCATTCTATTAAGGCATTTAAAGCAAGCAGTCCCACACTGCTCGCTAATCATTCAGGAGGAAGAAGGTTGAGCTATGAAGGCTCAGACTAAAATCCGTTTTTTCTCTCACTGAAATACTAGGCAGGCCAAGCATTGCCAACCACTGCAGACCTCTTTGAGAGCTTTGCTATTTCTTCACCCAATGAAGGGAGCTCTGTATTGAACTCCATATCCATGGAGGTTTTACCTGGCTACAGTCCGTGCTTGCCTTAAATCTCTGTCGCATACTGCTTTCACTTGCTACTCATTTCCTCTGGAGCAATGCGTCTTAACTAATTGGAACAGCAAAATCCTTTCTCCTGTTCCAAAGAATGAAGTTGTCTCTATTATATTATCATCCCAGTCCCTACCCTGTTCAGTGACTTCTGACACAGGCCAATGAAACACAACAGGGGTAAAGGGCACACCCATTGGAATGTTCATGGATGTAAAGGAAAAAACATCTGGATCCTGGCTAGGTTTACAGGTACTAATTGGCCATGATCTTCAGGCTGTGGTTTAACTTCTCTAGGTCTCAATTTCCTTACCTGTAAAGTAAAAGAGGTTGGTCTACAGTAGGAGTTGGCAAACTTTCGTGTGTATATAAATCCTATAGGGATCTTACTAAGATGCAGTTCCTGTTTCAACTGATCTGGGACAGGATCCAAGATTCTGCATTTCTAACAGTCTCTGGGCTGATTCTGCCATTGCCGGTCTGGGAAGTACATCTGAAGAGCTAAAGAGAGAATCACAAAAGTTCCTTCACTTCACCAGACCATCTAATTTAAAGATGACTTACGTACGTAAGTAAGAGAACTTTTTCCACTACTACTATTGAAATTCACTTTTCCATTTATTGTGTTTCTGTTATATTTAATTGAACTTATTTTAAACTGTTCCTCCTTCTCTCTAAAACTCTTTTGCCCTCAAGGAATAAAATTGATGTGTATTGAACATCATGTACCATGTACTTCCAACATACCCTATGAATTATGAAACTGCCCTCAGACCAGTCACAATGACAAAGCTGGATTCAAACCCAGGTCTTCTAACAGTGATATCCCTTAGGAGTTTGGCCTTCCCCATCTCCAAAACAAGGAACCAAGTGACTCCAACAAAGCTGCTTTTATCCAAACCTCTAGTTATATCATTACTGTGTTCTGAAAAACTAGAATAGCCATCTTATTCAGAAACAAAGAGTTTAAAAACGCATCTAGAGGAAAACACTGGGAAGCAAAACTGCTTTGATGGTCTATGGACATTTAAGATGTAGAACAAATGCTGTCCTTGGGAGTAGTGCTGGTAATTAAAGATGCAGGCCCACCCAGGGCACATTCTGATTCCAGGGAGTGCCAGAAGCTATTCTAGAGGGGATTCCAGGAGCAGATTCAGGGCCAAGTCCCTGTTGTACCTACACGTTTAGCTCTGACTCATTTTAAGTGACCACATAACCACTTCTATGCATCAACAAGAACTTATTTCTATGAGCATTATTTGGGGGAAAAAAAAAAATGAAACTCTTCATGGTTCTCTTGATGAATTAACCGACCCCAATTTAAAATTCTACATATGTGTAAGTATTCCTAAATTCCTTTTAGTGAAACATGTTTTAGCTAAACATGAACAACTATAAAAGCATGTAATGGATTATTTATAAAAGCACTTCTGTAGAACTGCCATCCTACCCATAACTCCAGGACTATCCCTGCACTATCCCAGCACTATTCCTGAGGCAATTCCTGCCTGCTCCTCAAATTCTCCATCTCTCCCTATTTCCACCAACCTTACTCCCTAAACTGGCATCTCACAAACCTTCTGAGGCCACAGTGATCTGTAGGTATTTACGTAAAGCGAAAGGGGGAAATACTCCTCCTTCTGTCCTTTCTTTTATTCATTTATTTAACAAACAGCTAACAAGCACTCATTTTGCCCCAGGCAATGTGCTAGATACAAGAAAAAGGAATATAGCTTCCTCTTTATTGTTCACCAATGCTATGGCATAAGTCTCATTTAATCCAGATACGTCCTCATGAAATGATGCTAATAACCCTCATTTGCAGGTTGATCAAGGAAAGTGACTTTGTAAACATCAATCTCTCCATAGTGGCAGAATGTGAACTCTTACCTATATCTTCTAAATCAGACCTTTGTTCTTAAACCTTGTATACTTCCTACTTCACACTCTCAATTTCTTGAGCTGGGAGAATTGCAGCATCCAGGACAACTTTTGCAAAAACATTTTTCACTGTTACTTCTAGAGGTACACTGAAACCTGTACCCCAAAGGAGAACCGCAAGCAGCTTGTGCTACTAGAAGTCTGCAAGGAGCTGTGTAGCCAAAGACAAGCCCAGCAATTTTGCATTCTCTCCATCTTTCATGAAATAGATAGGAATACTTTCAGATAAGCATCTACTCTTTGGAGCATATCAATATCTTTGCTAGTGAATCCTCCTCAAGCCCATGATTCCCTCCCCTCTCTCCCATGAATGTTCTGTATTAAACAGTGCAGAGTAAAGCAAACCAATACAAGTTGCCTAGTCCGTTTATGAGAATTTTCTGAAAATATTAGGTAGATTTCTGGTGAAATAATTTTTAAAAATTGGTGCTAGCTTTATCTGTCAAGTTCTCTTTTGCTCACCACAGAAGAGCTGATCACAGAAAGACTTGCATTCACCACCGGAGCCTAGTGGCCTCAGTCATTTGCATTATCCTGACAGCAGCAAAGGGTAAACAATATACTGTCTTCCAGTGACTATGCCCTTCCCCATTGAGTCAATTTAATATCATAGAGTGCAAACACAGTCAATATTTAACTGAATTGCCTATCCTTCTAAACATCACTGTGGCATAACACCTGTTTTAACTCTTAGTAATTAAAAACTCCAATAAATATTTGCTGAATGCCTACTATGTGTCAGGAAATTTGGTAGACTCAGTAAGAACAAAAGGAGACAATCAAACCATAAAAGAAGACTTATAAAAATGACTAAATGAGATAGAGTATTGAAAACACTTTGTAAATGACATGTGGAAATGTAAGAAGTTATTTCTGCAAAACATTTATTTTCTCAAGTTTGAGAGGAAATACAGTTTCAGGCATGTTAGCATACACCTTACTTAAGGGAAAAAACTGTTTCATTCTTATGAACCAAAGGCCTGTTTCCTACACTTGTGAACTACCTGGCGTCTGCATTGTTTTAATTACTGTCGTGAAGAAAACTCATCTGGTGTATGCTACAATATTTTGTTGAATCTAATCTCTTGCCTAGAGAGAGGAATCTTCTTTGAATACAAGGTAGTGTTTAGAAGCAGTGTTGAATAGGACAAAGCAAATGCAAACTGGGTCTACTTGCTAAAGACTTTTCGACTTTTTAAGATGTTCAATTGAACATTTAAAAGGTTTAGTCTCATATCAGTTCTAGAAAGCCCTCCTGGGGCGGGCTTAAGTAACTATGCCATTAGGCACTCAGCTGCAAATTGCCTATTAAGTCTGACTGAAACTGTAAAATTGCTTTTCACAATGCAAATTAATGTAAATAAGAACAATTGGTTACACATATCACAGGCTATCAAATTGTCGACAGATGATGCATACTTCCCCCCCCCCCGAATTAACATTACTTTAAAGTTATATTTAGTAGGTCTTCACAGGCTTGGGTGTCCCTGTGATAAATTCCACAAATTTATTATAAGCAGTACATGTGTCCTATGTATGTTATCTAGTATATGAAATATAAACCTCTTTTTATCAATGTCTGAAGGGCACTTATATTCAGGTTCAGTGGCTATATCACAAAATAATCCATTTAGCCTTAGCTCTTAGGTTACAGTAGCATCATTCAGTTACTAGCCATTATTAAAAGCATTTATCTTGTTTTAACAAATGCATTGCAAGAAAAAAGTATAAGACTATAAAAAAGGCAAAAGTCTTCTTTGAATAGTAATGTGCACAGAAGAACCTTATGGCTCCCATATTTATAATTATTATTTTGGAAATTTGCAAGTTATTTAACCTTTTAAACCCTTAGTCTCCATATCTGTCAAATGAAAGTAGTAACATGCAACTAATAGAAAAAGAGATTTCGTATTATAATTCCAAGGCTTACTGAGGGACACTTCTAAGATGTCACCAGAAAAGGCATATTTACGCTAAGCAAAATAAGTTAGTCAGAGAAAGACAAACATATGATTTCACTCAGATGTGGAATTTAAGAAACAAAACAGATGAACATAGGGGAAGGGGAGGAAAAATAAAATAAGAAATCAGAGTGGGAGACAAACCATAAGAGACTCTTAACTATAGGAAACAAACTGAGGGTTGCTGGAGGGGGAACTGGGTGAGGGATGGGGTAAATGGGTGATGGACGTTAAGGAGGGCACCTGATGGAATGAGGACTGGGTGTTGTATGCAACTGATGAATCGCTAAATTCTACCTCTGAAACTAATAATACACTATATGTTAATAAGCTGAATTTAAATAAAAATTAAAAAAAAAAAAGACAAGACTTTTTTTTTTTTTAATTTTTTTTTTTTAAGATTTTATCTATTTATTTGACAGAGAGAGACACAGCGAGAGAGGGAACACAAGCAGGGGGAGTGGGAGAGGGAGAAGCAGGCTCCCCACTGAGCAGGGAGCCCGATGTGGGGCTCGATCCCAGGACCCTGAGATCACGACCTGAGCCGAAGGCAGACGCTTAACGGCTGAGCCACCCAGGCGCCCCAAGACAAGACATTTTTAACCCTACTTCAATTCAAATACAATCTGTGGCATCTTAGGGGTTTTGACCATCTTCTGATGCAAGTTCTGAAAAGACAGTCTTGCACCTCACAAAAGAATATAAAAATACTCACTACAAATGTTTGGTTTCCAACCTTTAAGGATTTAGCCAAAAAATGAGAAAAAAATTACTTTTAATAACCTATTACAATATCTATAAATTTTTCAATCAATCAATAGTTATTTTAAGTACCTCCTATTATATCTATTCCATTTTCAGAGTTTCTCCTGTTTGCAGTTTCTAAAAATAACCAACTTAAAATGATCAATATTGCAAAGAGACATATTTTGGGGTGGCAAAATTTGCCCCTCTACATCCCTTATCTTGCCTTCCATATATTTTTCAGAGGATTCTGGTAAGTTGACTTGCACTGAAAGAAAAATAGATAAAATTGGGGGTTGGTAATGTTTAATAACCTGAAGAAATTATTTGAGAGCATGGAACTAGGTTAAAGGTAAAACTGAATCAATTGGTAGAACAAAAGAAAAGCTTTATTTTCAGGTTTCATACTTAGAGCATTGTCATTATATCTTCCATTGTTTGGGGAAGAGGATGTTCTCTGAGGACCAGAGATCCTTGTTAAAAATCTATAGGAGGGTGGCTCAGTTGGTTAAGCACCTGAGTGGCTCAGTTTGTTAAGCATCTGCCTTCGGCTCAGGTCATGATCCTGGAGTACCGAGATTGAGTCCTGCATCGGGCTCCCTGCTCAGCAGGGAGTCTGCTTCTCCCTCTGAATCCCCTCCCTCTCATGCTCTCTGTCTCTCACTCTCTCTCAAATAAATAAATAAAATCTTAAAAAAAAAAAAACAAGAATCTATAGTAGGGTCAGTTCCTTAATCTTAATAATCTCTTAAAGCATAAATCTTTAACATTTTTACCCTTTTTGTGACCCTTCTTCTAGTCAGGAATCCATCCACATTACTTAGAGAAGGATTAAGATTGTTATAAAAGGGGGACGCCTGGGTGGCTCAGTCTGTTAAGCGTCTACCTTCAGCTCAGGTCATGATCCCAGGGTCCTGGGATCGAGTCCCACATCTGGCTCCTTGCTCAGCAGGGAGCCTGCTTCTCCCTCTGCCTGCTGCTCCCCCTGCTTGGGCTCTCTCTCTCTCTCTTTCTCTCTGACAAATAAATAAATAAAATCTTAAAAAAAAAAAAAAAGATTGTTATAAAAGGAATGAAAAAAGAATAAGTCAATTATTTTTAAGCTTCCAAATAAGGCTATGGGAAGCCAATAGGGATGGCCTAGTGGGAAGTCAAGTGGGAGTTCATGTCATAACAAAAAGATAGATTACACTGGGAATGAAACTAAAGTTCACATCCAAATTTTACTAATTTCAAGCTTTTACACCACTCCTGTATTTAGTTAAAGGGCTGGCCTTGCCCTTATCTGGGAGTGCAACCATCCACATCTGTGTGGTGTTGTCTACAAATCATCCAGGAGAGACAACAGACGGTTCCCAAGATGTACTATGCCCCAACCGATGAACTGAGCCCCAAGGAAACATGGCCCAGAATGGTCCAAAACACCCCCTAGTCCTCGAACATTGAAAATGGGAAAATTGAAAACCATAGGCAAGGCAGGGTTAGACAGAGAAAGCCCCCAGTTTCTTAAGGGAGACCATCCAGTGGTACTCCACTTGCCACCATTCTCACCCCCAAACAGTATTACATTTTTACTATTGTGATTTTCAAGGTAACACAGTAGTCCAAATTCTGAGTTGGATTTACCTTCTGGACCCTATTTCAAAGACAGAACTGTATTGTTCAAATCTTCACTCAAAAACCCTCCTCAATGCCAAATAACTCATTTGAAAATGCTTTCCATTTTTAAGCCAAATATTTTGTCATATGCCATACTGACAGTGACGTTAAATGTTTCTGATTATTTTTTAAGGTAATTCTCATTATATACAATCTAATCTTGCTTTACCCTGACATTTCAATATTAAAGATGTAGTTTATTACTATGTTGTCTTCTGGGAATAGTTTATTTTCAATTCTAGAGAGTTTCCATTAGTTTACTCTTATTAAAAGAAGTTTTATTTTCCTCTGATAAATTTGGTTTTATTTATTTATACATGAAATTTGCTAATATAATAAAGACAATTTCAAATAGCTTCTTTCTCACATGTCTATCCTTAAAAGAATATAGAAACCTGAATTTAATCCAGAGTTAAAAAATGACTGATTTTAGCAAGTGTGAAGTCACTATCAAAGTCTGGGGCAATTTGCGAATTGATTAGCATAAGCATCATTTTAAAAATAAAAAATGAGCTCTGACACATAATTTGTATCCATTTTAACATAAGAATTGAAAATGATATCTTATCTTTTAATATTTAGATTTTAGAAAATGTAGGAAATTCCCTATAGCTGTCTCTTACTCTGAAAATCAACTAAATGCCATTCCTACCCATTATTAACTAAATAACAGTCCAAAGGATTTTACTTATAGCTATATCTTATTTTTCAAGATTGTATCTATTTTGCTTTGTTGTTATGGTCTTCTGTAACTCCTCAAGTTTAGCTAATTGTCATTATTAATGAGACATATTTTTCTCTGGGTATTTAATTATTCCTCTCATGTAAACTTTATTCTCACATAACTAATACTTTTTTTTTGTAGAAAATATGACAGTACAAAGATAGAAAAATACAAATCATTGATAATACTAACACCCAGAGGAAAACTACTGTTAATTAATATTACATATTCCATACATTTATATAACATAAATGGAATACATATACATTATATCATATAAATGTATATGTACAGATATCTTAATATACATCAATACATATATATGTGTACATGGCAAGGTGAGATTAAATTCCACATGATGTTATTTTCTCTCCTTTTAAAATCCTCATTTCTGTAACCTCCAATGAGAGAATTAAGCAAATGTATGGCTTATGATATATATGAAACCCTTAAAAATGTAATCCATTCATCCAACTACTATTATACAATAACACAACATTGTGCTACATTTTCATCCAATATAAGTGATATAAAAATAATAAACTTTCCAAAAATACAAAGATATTAATTAGATATTTTGAAACATATAATTTTATTTTCAAGGAAAGATTATTAAGAAGTTTTATGTTTCAATATATTGGCTTGTCTTGTCTGATAGAGATTTCATTGACTTCTTCATCCCTCCCCTATTCTTGGAAAAGTCAACTGGGGAACTACCTTCAAATTGTTGATTTTTACCAAACTTTCAATTCTTTCAGTTTTCTTCCATATCTGGTTACAACCCTCCAAATTAACTTTTCTGATTTTTCTCCCTCCTATTTGATTAGATGTCACAGATAACTAAAACCTGACTACCTAGATCCCACTGGAACTTTCAGCTGGCCTTTTTCTCAGGACCTCAAGAAGGTTTGCAAGTTGAAGCCCAATGATCCTGAAGGTTTCACCACTGTAGCAGACCTTATAGAGACTGGTGTTCTCTCTGGACCAGTCACTATCTGAGGCACTAAGAAAGTTTGCTGAAATGCTCAGATATGCACGTTCTTTTATAAGAAATAACAAAGACTCTGGATGACTGCAACAAAAGCATTATCATCCTAACTTCAGAGCTTGAAGAAACTCAATAATCCATGTTGCATAACAAAAGATTTTCTGTTACCAACCAACATCTTGGAATTCACTGGACTGCTTATTCTCAGGATTCAATACCTGGATATTTTTATAATATTTAATGTTAATGTTTCTCTTTTTCATTTTAGGCATCCCTCTTCTAGGATGTCTGAACACACTAAAAGAGCTGATCTTTGTCACCATCTGTTAATGAATGGTTCAACTGGTTTTATAGGAACAACTCCAAGAGTCCTCCAGACACAATTTTTTAGAGCCTGTTTTGACCCGCTCAGGAGGTTTCTGATCACCTTTGAATAGATCAGCAATAAATGACATTGCCTTGAATAACAGAGGAGACTGACAAACTGAACTTTATGGGAGCCCAGTACTCCAAGAAAGCAGGACTATTAAGAATTCTCCTACCCTCCCATATGCACACCTCTTGTGTTCTAAAAAATGCTAGCAGGCTCATCAGTTAACCAGCTAACTGAAAGGACTGTACTGCCCTGGAGTAGTCCCAGGAAGCTTCACCTCATCCTTTTCCAGTAACTCAGATAAGAACTTTCTCCTCCTTTCCTCAAGATTCCTTTGTTTATTTGCCTCTACAAACCTCAGTCCCCTTCTTTTTATGAAATGTTCCTCATAAATGAACGTTATCCCTATTTTTGCAACCTAAATGAAATCATCTCCTAATTGTCCAGTTCACTGTGTATGATTTATAGTCAGAAGGCCACAGTCAATATACAGTTCTGTATCCTGTTAACATAACCCTGAGGTTACATCAGGTACTGTTTTGTTCTGCCACTCACTTGTCATGTAATCCTACCATGAATATGTCATCTTCAAGTATAACATTTGATAAAAGTGACAAAGGAGTGTCCATTTGTCCAATATACCCACCCAATTATCAGATCTTTTCCAGCAGTCTAGTCCTCAATACTAGTAGTCATTCTTTATTAAATATGCACTAAACTCTAAATCTTTTTAGAGTATTTTCTACTTAATCTTCATTTTTTAAAAAACAGACACGAATCACTTTATATAAAATTGAAAGAACTAAGGATTTTTTTCTGTTCCCACCCTTTTCAAAACATGATACGAACGAACACATTCCCTCTTACTAAAATCTTGTTTATGACAAAGCCAAGATTAAGAAGGAGGCAGTAGGCTCTAAGACTCAAGGTAAAAAAGAAACCAAGTCACTTTCAGTATAATAACCAAAGACTTTTTAGTATCATAATGCCCAGGCAACAGACTGAAAGAGGATACATCTTGGCAGGAGTAAAAATCAAACTATCTTGCAAATGAACTAGCCACAAAACTGAAAGCATTCTAAATAGGCTCATCTTTATCCTAAATTTAGGGCCCCGATAGACAAAGTAGACAGAAATGACCTGGAGCTAGAAGTTGAGGCAAATCACAAAGGCACTCTAGAGCAGAGCAGAGGAATTAAAAGAAACAATAAGTGCATTGAGCTGCTTTGCAGGTAAGGAGGGTGGTACTGAGTCTGGAGACTGATGGACTCAAGAAGAGCTGAGATAAAAAGTGAATAAAATAGAAAATCTATTTCAGAAGCCCAAGTTCCCTGAAGACTCCTTATGAATAGAAAGTTTCACCCCAAACCAAAGGAAGGCTATTGTGTTTCTTCTGGATTTCTGTGTGTGCTTTGCCAACTAACAATAAGAGTATTTAATAGTAAATAGTATCATTACTCCCTTCCACTAATCAGAGTATTAGTAGGGGATTTTCAGTCCATTCAGGCCTGCTTCTAAAACATGATCCATTCATTCATTCTTCTTTCTTTACCTTTCTCTCTCTTCTTTCTCTTTTCTCATATGCATGCTCTCTCCCTTATTTCTTCTTTCTTAATTTTTACTGTTTTTTTCTCTTTACCATTGGTTATTCCGTCTTTTTTTTTTTTAATTTTATTTATTTGACAGCGAGATATAGCGAGAGAGGAAACACAAGCAGGGGGAGTGGGAGAGGGAGAAGCAGGCTTCCCGCGGAGCAGGGAGCTCAATGCGGGGCTCGATCCCAGGACCCACCCTGGGATCATGACCTGAGCCGAAGGCAGATGCTTAACGACTGAGCCACCCAGGTGCCCCGGTTATTCCATCTTCTGTCTCAAGAAGTCAGCAGTTACTAAGTCACCTGGTTTTAATAAAGAATAAGTGAATTCAGAGTTCACACAAGTAAAACCAGCAGAATAAATTCTATTAGTTCTCTTATGAAAAGTGCTTTGCAGTCCTTGAGATGCACATTTCACAGAGCAGTTTTCTGCACAAAGCTTGTGATGTGTCAACGTAGGGTTATTTATTTACAATCGTATTTCCTTGCTAAGGTGAAAGGTAAGCAAGGAATGAAAGCAATTATCACAGTTTTTTTTCCACTAGGGCTGTCAATGCAAAGTGCCCCTGTGACACAGCCTGACACTTTTAATGAATTCCCAGGGTTATGTGACAATGTTACTACCACCCACATCTGTCATTCAGAGATAGGGATTTTCCTTCCGTTCTTGAGCTTGGATGCTAACATTCTTTGTCCCGGTTAATGAGGATCTGACTTTATATTCTGGAACAGGGCACTTTAATAATGTGTCTCCACAGATCACATTGAACAAACAAAGTGTGATTCGGTCAAAGCTGATTCCAAATACAAAGTTTAATAGTACTTCACTGGAACATGCTTAGAGGCTTTTTTGTTTGTAGATATAGTTGCATGTATTGAAGAACGGAAAGGCCCATAGTTAAATTTACTACTTTCTCTTTACAACCGCAGTGCTTTCCCATAAGTCCATTTCTATTTGCGTGCTTGTTCACCTCTTTACTGACAGGGATTTCTGAAAAATTGTTTTGTTGAACTCTGGCAGAAAGGCATGGCTGCCTAGCACTATTTCACAGTGCTGGGAGAGGAAAGGAGATAGCCCTCTAGGAGTGATAGGCTCTTGGCTTCCTACTCAAATCTGGTTTTAAAGAGTCTCCACACAACCTGTTTTGTTTTGAGAGACCAAAAAAGTGATGGGCAGGATACAAGGTATGAGCAAACACAGGAAAACAGGGTTTTCAGGATTTAAACTCATGGTATGAGCACTGGATGTGGGCTCCAGCATGAGTTATAATAGATCTTCAGTATCTTAAGAAGGCACATAGTATAAGGAAGGGAACTGCCTACAAGCCTGTCTCTGGAGGGTAGGTAGCTAGAAGCCTCAGGCCCTGGGTGCGGTCATAAAAGAGTGGTAAATGCAGTCTTAGTTTGAAAAGTTGAATTCAGGAGATTCATTGCAGTAGGTGAGCTAGGGCAGGGAAAGTCCAAGTAATGCATAATACTAACACAGATGTGCAGCCCTTGTCAGATTTTAAGTTCTCAGTCCATTCAGAGCAGAATAGCACCCAAGAACTGGAGGGATCACAGCAAGTAGGATCCAGTTAGAAACAGTTGTGGAGAGTGTCTAACCCCAGAAACTGGACTGAGGGCAAGAAAGGGACTTCAGTACCAGTGGAAAACTTCAATACCACATTTCAGAACCAAGTTAGAAGCCCAGCGATGATACCTTGATGAAGAAGAGGCATGAGAAAGGGCAAAAGAGAGTGGGCAAAGTGGGTTAAATTTTAAATAAGGTGCTCATTAAGCAAATTGATCAGTAAGCAAAAAGGTGTGAGGTTAAATGACTTTGGCAAAGTGGACTTTTCCCAGGTGCAGAGAGAGAAAAAAGGCAGGCTGTAATTTGCCAAGCCCATGGGTGCCTGGAACAAAATCAGATCAAAGGGAGCAAAATAAGTTCCATGCTGCATGGGTTGAGGTGCTCATGATCTTAATAGGTTGCTTACTATGATCAATGTTGGTAAGAAACTGAGGGAAGCTCAATGTACTGGTGGAAGGTATTCATAATTAGAAGAAAATGGTGGGAAGGCAGGGACTGATTGACAACTGAAGTCATCATATGATGTTCAGAAACAAACTCTAGTCGATCAGTTCAGATATAGAAGCGTTGTAAAGACATAGGCTCTGCTGCCACTGTCTTTAGGACAACACAGACAGGGTACTTAACATCCCCCCTCCACACACACACTTAATTTCCTACATTCACACCATGTTTATTACCTTTATTTTATACATGAGAAAAATCAATGGACAGAATGTCTTCCCGAAGATCCCATAGCAGAACCGTGATTTAACATCAGGTAACCTAACTTCTGGAAGGCGGCCTCAAAATAAAACCAATTAACAAATAAGAAAATAGGAAAAATAACGTTAAGGTCACACATTCAACACAGTGAAAGAAGCTACAGTTTTGGTTTCCATGACAATTCAAGACAAGTTTCCTATATTCCCCAAGTTGCTGGCCTATGAAACTGGAATGTTCTGTAGACCCCACCATGAGTTGTAATTAAAAACACTTTTCCCCCAAGGGATAAGTAAGAATGTAGTGGTGATGAATAAAGGCAGGAAAAGACTTGTCTATTAGTCGATGCGAGATTTTGATATCACTAAAAAGGTAACAATTTCTACTTTCTAGGTGAAGCATGAGCATGTTATACTTGTATAGAACTATTCCCTCAGCTTTCTTGCATGAACACCACGATAAGAATTTGAGTGTGATGGTGAACTTTTGTCATTGAAAGTCTCTAGCTTTGGAATAGACGACCTTGAGCTTATATCCTGGGTCTACTACTGGGAACATCACTTGTACTCTCAAGCCTTAGTTTCCTGATCTTTGTAACATGCATAATTTAGTCTAACTCAAAATTTTTGTGGGAGGATTAAATGAGAGATTATAAAGGGACTAGTTTTATCCCTGGTAGGTAGTAAGTAGGTAGGTATTAAATAAATGTGAGTTCCTTTTCCTTGCCTCATCTCCATGAAACTTACTTGAGGTTTTAGCAGTCCGTACAAAGCTGGAAAAGTTCTAAAAAACCTGACGCTTGGTACAAACTTCCAAGTTAGGATCCCTTTTTACAAGGTGAGTTATTTGAGAAATTTTCTCCCATTCAGGGGCTACTCTATATGGTTGCACAGTTTATGCCCTGCAGACAACATCACATCTGAAAGGGAATCAATCACTCATATGGTAGACCTCATCCATTTGTTTATTTATGGCAATTTACTGACAGATTTAACAGCACTGTCTTGTTCCAGCAAAATATATCACAACAATTTTCCAACAGATAGAAGTAAAATGTCTTGAGAAATGGGTGTTTTAGGTGTCCAAATGTGCTTTATGTACAGCGGAGACCTTGAACGCTGCTTTGCCTGCATGCTTTACACTTCGTTTTCCATACAGCCTAAAATTCCACCATCTAGAGATTCACTTGGTTTAATACATACTCTTTAAAATGCTTATGTGTTGAGAAGTATTAACTCTAAGTCATTTGTACCGCTGCATTTAGGCTTTGTGTTTACGACCCTGGGATATCTTAGGGGGGATACATCTTTAAATCTCTCTGAAGGATATATTATCTCTAGTTTCCAGGGCTACTTGCTATTCAAACAGATCAGAAGGCCCAGACTATGAAGGAAGATGAGAAATCCATGGAGAATGGTCTTTCAGAACCAGCCACCATGAAGTCATGCAGTGTAATAACACTATTACAGAAGAGTAAAGAATTGGGACTAATAAGTTCAATATTGTGCACTCTGCCTAATATTCCTACCTGGTTTAAATAGATATGACTGTAAAAATGTATGAGAGATTCTAGGCCATGATAATTTTAGAGCCCAAGTACAAAATGTTTTTTAACTTGCTACTTGTCCATGTGGTTAAATATAAGATACTGTAACTACCCATGAAGAAGTATAGTGTTATTTTAAAGTCATTTATTTTAATGATTCATTGTAAATGTATACGGCCAACTTTAGGGGAACCATTAAAATATTTTTTAAAGAAGTGTAATGGATAGACTAAGAGAAAAGAGAATTACATAAAATGCACAATTAAAACCAGAGAAGGCAGAAAAACAATGGAACACCAAAAAAAAAAAAGAGATAACAAAAAATAAGACAGATATTAAATCAACTATATCAATAATCAATCTAAATGTGAATTGTTGAAATATATTAATAAAAGGCAGAGACTATCAAAATGGGTTAAAAAAAAGCACAACCCAACTGTATGTTGCCTATAAAAAAAATCATATGAAAACATATATTGGATAAAAGACTTGTATCCAAATGATACAAAGTGATCTTAAAACTTAATGAGAAAATAAACAAGCCAAGAAAAAATGGATGAAAGATATGGATATATCTTACCAAAGAAGATATATGATGATAAGTAAGGATATAAAAAGATGCTCAACCTCATATGTCATCAGAAAATTGCAAATAAAACAATGAGATACCACTACACACTTATTAAAATGGCCAAAATTCAGACACAGACAATATCAAATGCTGGCAAGGATATGGAGAAACAGGAATTCTAATTTACTGATGGTGGGAATGCAAAATGATTCGGCCGCTTTGGAAGATAGTTTGGAAGTTTTTTACAAAGCTAAACATACATTTATCATATGATCTACCAATAGTGATCATAAGTATATATCCAAATAAGTTAAAATTTATGACCAAATGAAAGCCTACACATGAATATTTATATTAACTTTATTCATAATTTCCAAAAATTGGAAGCAACTGAGATGTCCTTTAATAGGTGAATGAATAAACAAACTGTGGTACATCCATGAAATGGAACATTACTGAGTGATAAAAAGAAATGAGATATCAAGCTACAAGATGTCATGGAGGAACTTTAAATCCATATTACTAAGTGAAAGAAGCCAGTCTGAAAAGGTGATATACTATATGATTCCAGCTACATGACATTCTGAAAAAGGAAAATCTATAGAGAAAATTAAAGATCAGTGGTTGCCAGGGGTTTGGGGATGAGCCAGGAGTGATAAACAGGTGAAGCACAGGGTATGTTTAGGACTATTAAATTATTCCATATGACACTATAATGTTGAAAATATGACCTATATTGGTCAAAACCCATAGAACTGTACAACACAAAGAGTGAACTCTAAACTATGGATTTTAGTTAATAATAATATATCTATATTGGTTCATTAATTGTAACAAATACACCATACTAATGCAAGATGTTAATAATAGGGGAAACAGTGGTAGGGAGGAAAGGGGACATATGAGAACTCTGTATTCTTTCTACACAATTTTTCTGTAAACTTGAAACTATTCTAAAAGTTAAAAACTATTTAAGGGATGCCTGGGTGGCTCTGTCCATTAAGTGTCTGCCTTTGGCTCAGGTCATGATCCCAGGGTCCTGGGATCAAGTCCTACATCAAGCTCCTTGCTCAGCGGGGAGCCTGCTTCTCCCCCGTGCCCCTCATCCCACTTACTCTCTCTCTCTGTGTCTCTCAAATAAATAAATAAAATCTTTTAAAAACTAAAATAAAATTATGTTAAGCATATATTTTAAAAATTATTTCTTTAATGTCTCTCCCCTTCTAGACTATAAGCTAAATAAGGATCAGAACTCAATAGTTGATAAATAAATATATGCTGAATAAATTAATAAAAGACCAAAATGTAACATAAATATCAGTTATTCTATACAGGTAATACCAAGTAAGAGTCCATAAAATGTTACCTTCATTTGGATGCTCACCCTTTACCATTTTTGAGTCCTCTTGGGAATATCAAACACATAGAAAGATACAATCTTGCCCAGCTACTTAGTAAGTCTTGCCTCAAAGTAATCAGTGAAAATGCTTAACAGAAAATTTTATGTAATAACTATTAAGTCAGTATATAGCATATTGAAAGTGAAAATTTCATAAATTATTAAGCTCCAGTTTTGTTCATCTTATTTTTGATGGCTAAAGAGATGGGGAGCCTTCTTAATCCAGCTTCTGGGCTGGGCTCTGCTGAAAGTCTTCTAACATGATTCTTTCACTGACCCCAGAACTATAATTGAAAGTTCCTCTAAGTCTTTGTTGCATACCATCTTGACCCAAACATCAGCTCTGTGCTCAATCATGAATAATATATAGCCCAACTCTCCCGTTCACACACACACAGCCTTAGACAAAGAAAAAATGAAAAACTGCAGGTTTTTTCTCGCTATTACTTCTTCTTCACCTCCGTGAATATCTTTCTCTTTATCGTAATAGTTTTTTTTTTTAATTATTTGGACTTGTTTTGCTTCTATTTTGTTATCTTGGAGGACTTTCTACTTTACCAATCAAGATTTTGCCCCTCCCCACTTCCATGAAAACCTGTATTTCATAAGAACATCCTGCCCTCAACGTGTAACATCAATCAAGTCTCCTGTTGTTTTATATCTACTTCCATATATGTTACATCTCCGTCTTCCCTGTGCATGCATGTGTGTATCTACATGAAAATAAGAAAAATACTGACTTTATACTAGAGTGAACTTCAGACATTAGCTGGTACAACCTTTTCCAAAAATAAAGCCCTGACTAAGGTCAAATGAACAGATAATGAAAGATCCTGAATTATAATCATGGATTTCTGTTTACTAGCCCAACACTCATTCTACAACCATTCTGAAATTAGACTCTGTATTTCTGTGTGGTGTAAGCATTACCTACTCTGGGTGGAAATAAAGATTATTTTCATTGCCATTTTGCTTACGGAATTTCAAGTGGAAGTAAGAGTCCCTTGAATCTTCCAATTTCTTATACTCAAGCTTAGTAACAATTGGAAATTGAGCTCTGGCATGATGCCATTTCCTGGGCAGGGGGATGCTAAGTCCCACTCTGGTGCAGTTTGCATTTTAGTGTATTTTGTAAATAAATTCTTAACAGATGGACAGAGCAGCAGGAAGCCAGCACCAGGGAGTCAGCAGGTGGACAGGAAAGCCAGAAATGGACTGGCACTGATCACATTAACAAAACTAAAATATCTTGGGATTCACACATGCTGCCCACAGAATAAGTTGGCACTGACCAGATAGGCAAACGCAAATCAACCCTGAGCATGGAAAATTTCCATTACTCTGTTCCTATGGGGTACCAAAATCCCTCCCAGATGGTGACGACAAAGCTATAAATCCTTCAGAAAATAAGTCTCACTTCTTTTTCTTCCCATGAAGCTGACATATAGCAGGAAGGTGAGATATAAATTACAATTATTAATAGTATCAAATTGCTCTTTATTTCACTGTACTTGCCACAAAAGTAGGCAGGGAGAGAGGAAGATACTATCACTGAACCCTATAAATCACTGGTATAACATCCCAAAGGACTTGAAAGATTTCATTGCCGCTATAAGCACATTCTCTTCTATTC
The DNA here is from genome assembly GCF_964656455.1 of Halichoerus grypus. Taxonomy (NCBI): domain Eukaryota; kingdom Metazoa; phylum Chordata; class Mammalia; order Carnivora; family Phocidae; genus Halichoerus; species Halichoerus grypus. The sequence goes on along the minus strand of NC_135716.1, from coordinate 127,781,016 downwards.
TCCAACCCATGGCATTTTCCCCTATAACCTACAACTCTAAAAGGTCTGTTTTAAGGTTTGCTGCCCTGCTCACACAAAGATATGACTCTTTCATTAAAAGCCTCCTTCCTATCACTAAAATGTGTCTCCTCGAGGATCGCCACCCTTTGCCCTGCACCATAGTTGTTATCTGGTGAGATAATGGCTGGCAACAGAGATCTACTGCTGGCAGAACATCCACGACCAGGGTGCTGGGCACTTTTCCTGGTCAGGCCCAGGGTTTCTAAATAAGTGTCCAAGTTTCCCAAATCTCCATGTACTCATAGTCTTCATTTGGAAATTCTGAAGTGCTTAATCACATCGCTTAAATTTTTATGAGTTTTATAATAGGTGGAGCAAACCCTTGGAGTCAAGAGACTAAGCATTAAATTCTGAATTTGCCATTAATTAGCTGCTTGATCATGGAAAAGTTGCCTAAGATTACTGAGTCTAATTTTCCTTCTGAAATCAGGATTGTGAGAATTAATTGAAAACATGTATATAAGGAATTTAGCAAAGCAACTGGTACACAATAATGAATAAGTTATATTATCTTTCATCATCATCATCATTTTCATTATTATTAGAAATTTAAATAGGGTTGGTATGAAGACTGATTTTAAAATCACTCTTAGGGATCACTGATATACCTGGCATAGGAGATTTCAAAACCAGTCATAATGTATGGTGAGGATTCAGAAGGATAGGAACATGCAGAGATAAGTTTGGAGAAAATTTAATTTGGAGGCTCAACCTGCTTGGAAAAGAATTATGAAATCCACAAGGTTATAAGAAATGTGGTGAACTCAAGTTTAGTTCAAATTGCTAATAATAATAATGAACTAGACTAAACTAATATTCCAAGTTTAGTCCAATGTGAGTGGACTTGAAATAGAAGGCTCTCCAAGTAACAAGGATAATCCTATTCAGAACCTCACACAGTGACCAGGATAATAGGGACAACACCTAACTGGCCCCCAATCCCCAGATAAAAAGCTACCCTACTATACTGTAAGGTCAAAATTTTCATGTGCTGCCTTAACATCTTTGAACCTCACAGGGCTCCAAAGACCCAATTGTGAGACCCAATCCTGCCCTCACCGGATATGCCCGTCACAGAGTGGGAAAGACTCTCACCCTGCTAGTCCCCCTATCAGCCAGACTAGGTCTCCTCCCACTGGCACTCAATCTAACAGGCTTCACTTCCCTCCCAGCCCATAAAGTTATTCAAACAAACCAAAAGCATGCTTTTATAGGAACTAGGGGTCACCACGCCCTCCTGTTATTACAAAGCCTATCTCCTACAACCTCTGCTCTTTCACTCTACTCTTGAGTGCAACACCTGTGTGGCCCTGCATTGTATTCAGTGTCCTCCCCTAGGGTGTGAGTATGTGTGACTAATAAACTTCTGTCAGTTTCACATTTCCAATATTGGGTCTTATGTATTTGGCCATCCCCATCATCTTGTGATGGTAATCCCTCCCTTCACCAAGAGGGTGAAGAGGAGGTGGATAAGCTATCTATCATAGTCAGGCAGATCGAATAAAGAATAGATTTCCTTCTCCCTATGGGAGGAGAACAGAATCAGAAAACTAAGTTCAGTTGATTTGTAATTCACAGTGAGGGTTTGAAAGGAAGGCTGGGTTATTCAACAGGTTTAAGACAAGAAGAACACGAAGGGGAATGCCAGATCCAGTTCCCTAGAGACTATAAGCCTCCTGATGTTCTGACTAGAAATGGACTAGAGAATGCAACCCTTAAGGGCTTGCTTTGTTCTTACCTCAACCAAATTAGGTTGTCAGAGCTAAAGGCTATCTCTCAAGACAGTGATACACCTAAATACATTCTTACCACTAAAAGAGAAGGAAAAAAAATAAAAAAATAAAGCTTAATTTTATTGCCCATTCACTACTCCCATAAAAATTTAGAGTTTTATTGTTTTTATATGCCTGCCCCAAAGATTCACTCTCCTGTTCTCAAGAAGTTGGTGACTGCATATTATTTATGGTGATCCACTGGATAGCTTCTATTAGCTTTTAATCTTTTCCATATAACCCTTGGAATACAGGGTGGAGGGTGGGTGGAGACCGCGTATGTGTGGCTCCCAACTACACTATGTATTCAACCTATTCTATTTCTAAGTGACATTTTGAACTACCATCAGCACTCAGTCTATGTTAACTTTGATCAACTAAGCTAAAATCCTGACTTTTTAGACCTCTGTATGCATTACTTAAAATATCGCTCTAACAGATTTAGCTGAGATGATTTTTTCCAACCCATATTTATCTACATCTGTGAAAAATATGAATAGGATAAGACTCCCAACTCTTGACAGATATACTAAAATGTTCCCTTAAAAGATTTTTAACATCCCAGAAATATTATAAGGATTGGGTTCTAGCTATTCCTGGATGAAATGGCTACATTGTGTATCATAGTTAAAATGTGTAATTATTGATTTGGATACATCTATTATCATTATAAGAGTTTAAAAATAAGCAGATCAGGATTTGGAAAGAGTATAATAAGTAATACAAAAAGACTGTTTTATGTGAAGAATGTTTTGGCACCTGGTTTTTAGTAACAATACACAAATCATGAGATTCTGTGTGAGTTAACATTAATGTAATCTACCTAATGTTTTCTTTAATTGACGACTTCTGTACTCATTAAGGGCTATAATCAGCTTGTCTTAATTTTTCCCCTAAAGTGGATCCCGAGATGAAGATTTGAGTGCAGTAGTTTATCCAGGAGCTGATGCCAGGACACCAATAGCAGAGTGGAGAATGAGACAGGGAAGAGAAGAAATCCAATAAAGGGTGCATAATCAAGTGATTTACTACAGTGGGTAGCTGGACCTTGGAAACTCTGAAGACTTTGCTTTAAAAATGTCAAAGAAAAGAGTAGAGAATTACTTTCCCAGATGATTTCAGTGCAGCCCAAACTGGGATGGGAGGGTGAGCCATATGCCCACTCAAGGTCTCTTCCACTCTTATGATTATATGATTGCTTATTATCAAAAATTGGCTGGTAATTGGTTTGACTCAGAGAGGTCAGGATGTGAAGGGGACTGCACAACCTTTTGATTTTATAGTAAAGAACAATGTAGTTGTCCCAGTCACATTTCAGAAGGATATTTTTTTTTAATTTCATAAATGTGCCATTATAATCTTCATGACTACTAATTACAAGAGATTACCTAGGAACTGGCTACAAATTTGACAGGTAGAAATGAGACTTTGGCAATGGTGGAAATGAGGAGGACTCATAACAGACCCTAAGTACTCTACAGCATACATAGCACTGCTTTTGTTGTCTGTTTGCTTTGAAGCTACCTACACTGCTGATATATAATCAGATACTGGTTTTAGACATGGCTTAAGTGAGAAGAAAAAACTTATGTTTCACACTGCTTGCTTTTAATTGGAAAAAAATCATCCTTTTACAAACAAATGGGAATCTGATTATAATTATGTGATTTTTTGTACATAATTTTATGTAAAATTAGTCACCCAGAATTCATATTTTAAATTCACTGGCTGTAGCTAATTGGCCAACAGTGAATTTTCAAAGTGATCAGTCCAATTACTGACTGCCAAGATGCAGAGATCAAACGTAGCTTTCTCTTTTTTTTTCCAGTCCTAAGATTTATAGGAACAGAACATTTACACTCAGAATTTTTTTTTAATGCGGCAAACTTAATGAAGTTAAGATCTCATTTTAACTAGGATGAGGGAAAGAACATAAAAGAAACTATCTGAATAAATAAAATCATCTTTATTTTAATCAATTAATCAATTTTGTTCGCAGGATCCCTTAAATCAAGCCTGTTGCAATATAAAAATTTAGAGCTGAAAAGAATCCTAGAAGCTACACTAGTCCAATCTTTTCATTTTGTAGATAAGATAACAAGGCTGAGAGAGATTCCATGCCATCAGTAATTTGGTGAAGCTAAGGAATTTGAGTCAGAATTTGAATTCAGGTGTCCCATTTGTTAAGCCAATATTCTTTACACTACACTAGTGATGGAAACACAACTATTTCTTCTATTTCTTAAACTATTTCAGTAATATGTTTTAAACCTATCTTAATTTGAAAACCAAGATCCTGTAGTAAAATATGGTGAAAATAACATTTTCATATCCTGTCCAACCTGTGTCCTTCACCTGTAAACATCATCCTGCAAATCTACGGTAGATAAGCTTCAAGGAAGAAAATAGCAAGATTAGGATGCTCATTGTTAAGTGCAATGGCTCTCCTTTGAGGTAGACACAAAAGCAACATTTTCTGGCAACCTAATTCATGATTACCTTTAGAAATAGATTAAAATACTCATTTCTACCAAAAGAAGTAAAATGTTTGCAACACCAAAAAGGTTAATAGGTTTTTGAATGATCTGGGATTTTCTTTTGGCATCCTTTCTGGATGAAGAGAGGTCTGTGACTATTAACATTTGCTTCAAGAAAGAGATAACTGAGGAAAAGGGGGGACAGGAGATTTCTAGTATTTCAAAGAAATCTGGAGAACGAACAAGAAAAAGCACTAGCTTGTGCTAGGACAAAAGTTATTTCCTGTCACCACCTCTAGGAAGGAGTAAATAACTGAAAGCTATGATTTTGTTTTTATTTAGTTTGCTGTAATTATTTAAGTACTTCAACTGTACTTTTATTAGGCTATGAGCTTCTTGAAAGCATCAGCTGTATCTTATTAATCTTTATATCTTTAGGTCTAGCCTAATGTCTACTATGTTATAGACAATAATAATTCATAGCTAAATGAGTGAGAATCTGGTGTAAATAGCAGTTGTAATAAAATTTAGAGCCATAGAAATAAGAGTAAAAAGATAAGGCCAGGTGTTAAAGGAGAGGGAAGAGAAAAATTATATCAGAAACAAAGGTTAAGAGAAGGTATTGTAAATGAACAGAAACCAGTTCACAACTTCCTGAAAGCCAAAGTAAAAACAGAAGCTTGATAGATCATATGATTTCAACATTTAAATAGAGAAATGATATCTAATAAAAGAATATTTTAAGATATTGTTATAAGAAACTTTAAAAAATAAAATTCAACAAATATCCATTAAGCACCTACTACTTTTAAGACACTCCATTAGGCAATGTGGGGCTATACAAAGATTAAGAAAAAAGAGTCATCAGCTTTAAAGAGGTTAATTAATGGGTGACACAGAACAACACATACATGAACATAATTTAGGACAAGAGGTAATACACTGTAGAGGATATAACATGACTCAGAGGAGGAAGGTATCATATATGATTGCAAGGATCATGGAAGCTTTCTTGAAGTTTTGAGATGAGCCTTGATATTTACGCAGGTTTTTCAAAGTTGGATGCATGAAAGCTAAGGAAGGTTTTTTTTTTGTTGTTTTTGTTTTGTTTTTGTTTTTACAGACATAAGGAGAGCATGTGCTAAAGCACTGAGTTGAGAAAGTATTTCAGGCTCCTGGGGAAGTGAACAGTCTTTGTAATACAAGTTTAGCTCTCATAAAGGCTTTACGTCAGGAAGTAATAAGAGATAAAGCTGAATTAGTACTTGTAATACCAGTAGAAATCCAGTACCTCCTGAAGAGAAGTAATTTTGCACGAATCAAATTCAGCATCCTTATCTTGATTCAAAGCCCATCTTCAATTTCCACTCAGGTTTGAATCCTTTGGCATATCTAATTTTAATAATTAAAGGACTCTTTGGACTACACAGCATCTAGCATCCTTTTATAATTCATGAACTTGGAAAAGTTTTAATATTGTATGGATATGAACGAGCTTACTAAAACAGGCTAACAAGCCATCTGCTTCATGACACACACTTCCATAAATGTCATGAAACTTTATGTTACCATAAAATGTGGCAACAAGGAAGCACCTTTCTGTGGAAGAGAAGTTCTCTAACAGGCATTTGTGGGATACTATGGTCTTTGCTTGATCTGGCATATTGCAGCTATAACAATAAATGCCCCTAATAGAAACAGAAGAAAAATTGGCTATAAACTTTCAAAGGAGAAAGCCTGATGCTTTGACCATGGTTTCTATATTCCTGTCCCAACAAAAAAGGCCATTACTATCCAAGTACCTATGCTATTTAGAAGATCCCACAGGTCTTAAATCCTCTTCTTTAGAAGACTATGATACTAAGCCCCAGAAAAGAGGGTTCATCTATTTTCTTAGTAATATATAAAGAATGGATATTTACCACTCCCCTGTTCAGGGCAAAAGTGATTTTCTAATGTCTTTCCATAAACCGTGCTGCTATGCTTGAACTGGATTAACTGAAAGAATTAATCCAGTTCCCAAGGATAAAGTATTTTATTTCTTGCTTATAGGAAGGAGCACCCAATGAACTGTTACAAATATCCATGTTTTCATCAAAACCATTAAGTGAGGCTACAATCTGCTTTAGTTCTTGGTATCCGTCTTGTCTTTCGAATAAATTACAGTTCTACACATAGTCACCAAGGGGTCAACACAGCCACTTCCCCACTATATGTGGCTTACACAGACTCATCAACAAATTTGCAAACTCTACAGGTCTATGGATATGTTTCCATGTGGTTTCAATGTCTTCCCTGCTTACACATACACACAAGAGAGAACTAACCAGTAAACAACAAATATGCCATAGAAAAGCAATTCTGCAATGGTTCAGGTTTTATGTTCTAATAATGCTCAAATCCCAGTTTCCAGGATTCAGTGTACTGTGTCAGCAATAATGAGTAAAACTACTGAAACTCATTAAAGAACTTACTAATCAGTACGTTAATTGAGGCTATCTGCTTCCCATTATACAGAGACAAATTAAGCAGGTTACAATGGTTCCCAGAAAACATCTGTGGAAATATGTCAAAATTAATGATAAATAAAATCAAGCTCCCTTTGTGGTTGATTTTTCACCCAGCTGCATCTAAAAAAGTGCTATCAAAGAAAACTATTCATTATTTGTCAAATCAGAATAAAATCCCCAAACCACTAACAGTATTTTTTCTTACAACCTTTTAATTAGAGGTGAACAAACCCTAAAATAGCCATCTACTTGTACCCCATAGTGTGAGTTCAAAAAAAAATTGGTTCTGTGGAAAGAAATGTACCAAATATATGTGAAATATATAAAAGTAGATAATAATTTAAGAATAATGTATTTTATAGCATAAATCAAAATTTTCTTTCCAAGAAAGAACCCACTAAGCTATTAGAAACATTCCTTCATCAAAGGTCTTCTCTTTGGTGAAGCAGACAAGCTATTTAGGGTAACACAGTAGAACATATAGGAAGACTAGAAGACTGAAGTAAAAGGAAATTCAAGTTATTAAATTCTTGTGTGTGTGTACACACACATATATACATGTGTGTATATATGAAAATCATACCATGAAATAAAACTATGCCCCATTGTATAGATACTAAATGAAATGTTACCAAATCATGTCACCCTCCTGTTTAGAACTCACCAATAGCTTTTGTTTGTTCTTAAAGTTTAAAATTATTGATAGAAGACACAAAGTTCCACATAAATTAGCCTTGACTTTCCATAACAACTTCATCTTCCCTCATTGTGTCCTTTATCCAGATACTTTATATATACTTGTTTCTGGGTTCTTTAACTGTGCTTCAACTCCAAGTTCTTTTTATATGCTGTTCCCTCCTCCTAGAGGACTCACCATCCCATTGCCACTCTCACTTCCCATCCCTGGATAATACCCAGTCATTCTTTAGTTACCAACTTAAATGTCATTTCTCTCTTTGAACTCTAAAATGTAAATTATATTTCTGTATAATTACTCTCATTACACTGTCTCTTCTGTAAACTTTTTACAAACTACATATGAATTTAATGGATGAAAGTTTACTAGTAAAATAGGTAGGATTAGTAGTTCACTCTGCGTGAAGAATGATGTAGTGAGAACAACGTGTTCAAGTTCCCAGACTGGACAACTGGGTTAAGAATGGTGCCATTAACAGGGAAAAGGAAGAGAAGAATGAGAACAGGATTAAGGAAAAGGTGGGTAATGAGCTCAATTCCAGGCATGTTTAGATTTAAGTGTCTCAAGGACCTCCAAATGGAGATGTCTAGCTCACAGTGGTATATAAGATATAGAGTGAAAGCATAAGATATATATTGAATAAAGATTTGGGAGTTTTTACCTTATCAATAACAAATGAATCAAGGAAGTAATTGTGTAGAGAAATAAGAAAAGAGTACAGAGTATAACACTAAAGCTAGCATTTAAGGGCTAGGTAAAGAAAAAAGAATGAAACTGAGAAGCACCAGCTATAATAGTGAGAGAGTCAGTGTCAGAAAAGCAGAAGAAATATTCGTATTCAAGAATAGTGATGTTAACAGTGCCAAAAGTGGCTAAAAGTTTCAGGAAGGTATGGATTGAACAGTTTGATATTTATCAACAATGATAACCTTAGCGATGGCTACAAGAGAAAAGTGCTGGAAAAAGAATGACTGACAAGTAGAAAAAGTACTGTTGTCTACATCAAGAACTTTGTGAATGAAAGAAGAGACTACAGCATCTAGAAAAGCTATGGTATGGAGACGTTGTGTTTTGGTTTGGTTTGGTTTTTGGTGTGGGTGTTTTATTTATTAGTATAACAACCAAAACATGTTCAACTGCTTATGGAAAGGAATCAGCAGGGAAACAGGTGAGACTATGTGGGAGAGGAAAAAATTAGTAAACCAGGTCTTCTGTGAGGTATAAAATGGGAGAAAGAGAGATGGTTAGAAAAACACAGAGACTGAGAAACAGTTTTAAATGCACAGTGGAAGCTGAAGACATGAATTTATGTTGAACTAAACTGCACTATTCTGGGCATTCTTCAGCTGTGCAAAGCACCCTAGATGTAAAGGCAAAATTATTAGATTAATCAAGATATTTTTCCTGTGCAAGTTCAACAGCACAAGTAACAGAATTGAAAATATTTCTAAAAAGAGTCTGGAAGGTAACGGTAACTTGAAATCCAATATGAATAAGAAACGAAATAAAGATAGGGGCGAGGTAAGGAGGCTGATAGACAAAAAGTAGATGGACCAAAGGATTGAATAAAAGAGGAGGAAGATTGGCAGTAACTAATTTAGACTACTTGAAGGTTAGGAAATTCAGTCAGAGAGTGGAATGTTTGAATTCAGAATTTTAAAAGGGTAGTACTTCCAGGTGACAAGCAGGCTCAGAGTTTGATTGTGTAAATGAGTGGATTAAAAAGGCATGGAAGTAATGATGCCTAAAGATGAGGAAGTCAGGGGCCTCAAAGACCAGAGTGTTCAAAAGCTGGCTTCTTAGCCTATTTATTGACGTCATCTAAAGTTTATAAGGATTTTGGAGCAGGTAGTAAACATATGAAATAGGTTTGAAAGTCTTCCATGAATGAAGAGGAATAATCCAATAGTCAGTATACAACAGTGACACAGACAGATAAATCATGGATGGGCCAAATGCCATGGGCTTCAAAGGTATATGGAGGTAATAGCCTAAATTTACTATTAACACAGAAGAGAATAAACAACCAAACCTGTAACCCTGAAGTAAAAGGACTAAGAAGCCAGAGTATACATCCCCTCCATCTTTCTCTATGCCAAAGTCAAATACAACTTAATGAATCCATGAAAGGGATATAAGCCACCAAGGAGTGTTGAGATCAGTGGATGAAAACTGGTAGACTGTGGCTCTAAAATGCATTTTGTTTGAATAGTTTTTACAAAAATATAATTTGATGAACTTTAGTCAGAGCATACAATTTTGTTTTACCATAGCACTGAGCACTCCCTGTTTTCTTACAACTGACATAATTCCCATATGTACATTACATGCTCCTCCCAACAGGCATTTGAACATTCAACATCTGCTCTACATTCTTTTTCATTTCTTTTCAAGAAGAAGAAAGGGGAAACATTCCTGTTTGTATTCATCTTCAGTGCTCCACGAAGTCCCAAATATGGTCTTCAGTGGCCAATAATCTTAAGCATAATGATAGGATGGGCAATGACTTCTAACTATGTTAGTGAGTAATGAAACTAAGGTCAACAGTACTCTGAGTTGAAGCAACTTAGATATCAACTGATACAGAATCTCTAAGCTGGGAGTCAATTAGAAGGTAAATAAAGAATAGGCTAAATAATTGTGTACTTAAATTATGTAGTAGGACTTCTCGCTTAAAAGGCAGAGGTATAGCTTTCCTGTGTAAAACAACCTGCAACTATTAGTACCAGGATACATTATATAATAAGAAGGATGGGGGAAAGCATCATGAAGCATAGAAATTAGAAAATACAGAGAGGGACACTAAGTTGACACTAAGTTACTTAATTACTTACCAAACCAGAAGTGACTATTGATCAATGTTTTGGAAGTAAGCATAGCATATAAGAGACCAGGAACAAAGATAAGGTTAGGACCTGCAGAAATATCAGGGCATATCATATCCTTCTCAAACATATCTACATTATCCAAAATTTGTAAGTATAAAAGTAAGCCTATTTGTAAATAAAAATATATATAAAGTTAAAAAAACAGATTAAAAAGCAAAAGAATAGCAGGTAACAGAGACAATTCTGGTAATTGATTACAAGGAAGATCAATTCTATAGCATTCATTTATTTATTCATTCAACAAATATTATTGAGCATTATGCTAAACTTAGTAGTATGCTAAGCACTGAAACCTGATGAACAAAACAGAAGCTCTTGTTCTCATGGAGCTGATAGTCTATCCAGGTACTTGATGTAATGTTTCCAGCAATCTAATTCTTTCATCATCCAAGAGTTAGATAATAGCAATCATTGAATAACAGAAAACAAAACAGTATGCCCACACATACCCAAAAACATGCAGAGTGGTAATATGAACATGCTATATGGTTCATGCTCTTTCAAACACCTAAGTTGCAAAGCAAAAGCAAAAATGTGCTTTCTGTCAAAACAAAAAAAAAAAGGTGACATAACTCTGAAAGAATTGCAGGATCTAGGAAACAGAATTGAATTTTTATAATATAAACATTTTGGGGCAAGGAGCTAAGATGGTGGCATAGTAGGAGGTCCCTAGGCTTGTTTCATCCCTCAAACACAACTAGATAATTATCAAATCATTCTAAATACTCAAGAAATTGATCTGAGGACTGATACAACATACTGCACAACTAGAAGGAGTGAAGAGGCCACTTCAAGGAAGGCAGGAAATGCAGAGACATGGTTTGGGGGAGAAATGGATCAAGTGCTGCAGAGGGGAGGGCGCCCTTGTTGCAGAGAAAGGCGAGAGAGAGTGGAGCACACAGGAATAAGCACAAAGAGAATACTTCCCCTAAGACATTGGCTGGGAAAACAAGAGGGGTTGAATTTCATGAGTTTTTGCAGCCAGCGGGGTTCAAAGATTGGAGTTTCAGAGGTCCCCAGGATTGGCTGAGTTAGACTGAAGGACATTGCCTTAGTCCACCAGGGGAGGCCATCAAATAATCCCAGGGCAGACTGCGTGATCTGAGGATTGCCTAAGTGGCACAGGGAGAGACTGTTCATGCTTTCTGGAGCACATCTGGGAGAGGTGACATTGCCTCTCCATGGACAAAGGAGTTGGCAGGTGCCATTTCCCTCCCCCGCCAGTCAGCACAGTGTAGAGACACCTGCTGAGGGCGCTAACCAGGACATTGATTGCTTAGCCAGCTTGCTCCAAATCCCACACCCCTGCACACTGGCATGACTTCCCTTCTAGGTCAAACCTGCATCAGTCCCAGAGTGGAGAGACCCTTTCCCAGAAGACCCGTGCAGGTCCCCACCACATCAGGTCCCTGAAGTCTGGAGTTTTCAAAATCAGCAGGCCTGGCTGGAATGGAGCCCAAAGTGTACTGTACTGCTCTAGGCAGGCAAGTGACCCAGAGATAGTGTGAAATCAGCAATCTGAAAAATGCCTGTGATGCACAAGGGGAAATTATTCACTGCTCTGAAAGTGCTTCCCTGAGAGCAGCAAGCATGGACTCTCCTCTCCAGGGACAAAGGAGCAGGATGGCACCATTTCCCTCCTCCTCCCCTCAGCAGAAACCAACTTCAGTAAACAGCACAGTGCCAAGATTGGCTGCCTAACCTGCTTACACCAGATCTTGCCCCACCACGTTCTGCTGGTGCTGCTTTTCTCAGGCAAGTGTGCCTAATGACCAGCACAGCAGGCCCCTCCCCACAGAAGACCAGCACAACCCCCAACATGCACCACATCTACTGACCATAGAGTTCTGCAAAGCTTCAATTCTAGTGGAAATAGCCTCAGGTCTCTTTCAGCAAGCAGGCCAGAGCACACCTAGCTAAAACTCCCCAAACTGGGGACAACGTCCAAACACTCCCCACTGCAGACAAGGAGAAACTCTGTAAAGGACTGACCCAAGGGATAGAGCAGCCAAAACACAGCAGTAGGGTGCATGCAGCACATACACGAGATACTTCCTGAAACACCAGGCCTTGGACATTATATGACCTCTTCTTCATAAAGCCATTACTCTCATGAACAGGAAACATAAGAGGCTTTCCTAACACATAGAAGACAGAGATCTAGACAAAATGCCAAGCTGGAGAAATTCATCCCAAAAGAAAGAACAAGAATGCACCTTGAAAAAAAAAAAAAAAAAAAGAACGAGAAAAGGTCACAGCCAAGGATCTAATTAAAAAAGATATAAGTAATGCCTGATCTAGAACTTAAAGCAACAATCATAAGGATACTAACTGGGCTTGAGAAAAGCATAGAAGACACCAGGGAGTCTCTTACCCTATGATAAAGAGCTAAAAACAAATCAGGCCAAAATGAAAAATGCAATAATTGAGATTTGAAACCGACTTCATTTAATAACTACAAGGATGGAAGAATCAGAGAAAGAATAATTGATATAGAAGAGACAATTATGGAAAATAACAAAGCTAAACAAAAGATGGGGAGAAAAGTCTTGGATAATGAAAGTAGACTTGGGGAACTCAGTGACTCCATCAAACATAGTAAGAGTTGTATCATAGAAGTCCCAGAAGAAGAAGAGAGGAAAATGGGGACAGAAGGTTTACTCTAGGAAATTATAGCTGAAAACTTCCCTAACATGGGGAAGGAAACAGATATCCAAACTGAGGAGGCACAGAGAACTCCCATCAAAATCAACAAAAGCAGACCAACACCAAGACATATCATATCTAAATTTGCAAAATATAGAGATAAAGAGAAAATCCTTAAAAAAAAAGAAATCCCTAACTTACAAGGGAAGACCAATAAGATTACAGCAGACCTCTCCACAGAAACTTGCCCACAAGAAGAGAGTGACATGATATATTCAACATGCTGAATGGGAAAAATCTGCAGCCAAGAATATCCTATCCAGCAAAGCTATCATTCAGAATAGAAGGAAAGGTAAAGAGTTTCCCAGACAAAAACTAAAGGAGTTTGTGACCAATAAACCAGCCATACAAGAAATATTAAAGGGGACTCTTTGAGTAGGAAAGAAAGACCAAAAGTGACAAAGACTAGATAGGAACAGAGAAAATCTCCAGAAACAACAACAAAACAAGTAATAAAATGGCACCAAATTCATATCTATCACTAATCATTCTGAATGTAAATGGACTAAATGCTCCAATCAAAAGACATGGTATCAGAATGGATTAAAAAAAAAAAAAAAAAAACAAGACCCATATATATGCTGCCTACAAGAGACACATTTTAGACCTAAAGACACTTCCAGATTGAAAGTGAGGGGATGGCAAACCATCTGTCATGCTAATGGACACCAAAAGAAAGTTGGAGTAGCAATACTTATATCAGACAAACTAAATTTTAAACCAAAGACTGTAATAAGTGATGAAGAAGGTCACTATATCATAATAAAGGTGTCTATCAAACAAAAAGACCTAACAATTGTAAATATTTATGCCCTCAACTTGGGAGCAAGCGAATGTATAAAACAATTAATAACAGACATAAAGGAACTCATTGATAATAATACAATAGTGGTAGGGGATTTAAACACCTCACAACAATGGACAGATCATTTAAGCAGAACAACAAGGAGGTTTGAATGACACCTTGGACCAGATGGACTTCACAGATACATTCAGAACATTTCATCCTAAAGCAGTAGAATATGCAGTCTTTTCAAGGGCACATGGTTACATTCTCCAGAACAGATCACCTACTAGGTCACACCTCAGGCCTTAACAAGTACAAAAAGACTGAGATCATACCATGCACAGTGTCCAACCACAATGCTATGAAACTTGAAATCAAACACAAGAAAAAATTTGGAAAGACCACAAATACATGGAGACTAAAGAACATTCTACTAAAGAATGAATGGGTCAACCAGGAAATTAAAGAAGAAATTAAAAAAATACATGGAAACAGATGAAAATGAGAACATGATTGTCCAAAACCTTTGGGATGCAGCAAAAGCGGTCATAAAAGGGAAGTATATAGCAATACAGGCATACCTCAAGAAACAAAAAAAATCTCAAATACACAACCTAATCTTACACCTAAAGGAGGCAGGAAAAAAAAAATAATAAATGAAGCCTAAAGTCAACAGAAGAAGGGAAATAATAAAGATTAGAGCAGAAATAAATAATATAGAAACAAAACAAAAAAAAATAAAAAATAAAAAAACCCCAGCAGAATAGATTGATGAATCCAGGGGCTGTTTCTTTGAAAGAATTAATAAAATTGGGGGCACCTGGGTGACTCAGTAGTTAAGCATCTGCCTTTGGCTCAGGTCATGATCTCAGGGTCCTAGGATCGAGCCCCGCATCGGGCTTCCTACTCAGCAGGGAAGCCTACTTCCCCCTCTCCCACTGCCCCTGCTTTTGTTCCCTCTCTTGCTGTGTCTCTCTCTGTCAAATAAATAAATAAAATCTTAAAAAAAAAGGAATTAATAAAATTGATAAACCTCTAGCCAGACTTATCAAAAAAGAAAGAGAAAGGACCCAAATAAATAAAATCACAAATGAGAGAGGAGAAATCACAACCAACATCAAAGAAATACAAACAATTATAGGAGAATATTATGAAAAATTGTATGTCAACTACTTGAACAACCTGGAAGAAATGGATAAATTCCTAAAAACATATAAATTACCAAAACTGACATAGGAAGAAACAGAAAATTTGAACAGACCCATAACCAGCAAAGAAATTGAATCAGTAATCAAGAATCTCTCAACAAACAAGAGTCCAGGGCCAGATGGCTTCCCACAGGAATTCTACCAAACATTTAAAGAAGAATTAATACCTATTCTTCTCAAACTATTCCAAAAAGTAGAAATAGAAGGAAAACTTCCAAACTCATTCTATGTGGCCAGCATTATCCTGATTCCAAAAGCAGATAAAAACCACTAAAAAGGAGAACTACAGGCCAATATCCCTCATGAATATGGATGCAAAAATTCTCAACAAAATACTAGCAAATTGAATCTAACCATACATTAAAAGAACCATTCACCATGATCAAGTGGGATTTATTTCTGGGTTGCAAGATTAGTTCAATATTTGCAAATCAATCAATGTGATACAGCACATTAATAAAAGAAAAGGTAGGAACTGTATGATCCTCTCAGTAGATGCAAAAACAAAACAAAACAAACAAACAAACAAAAAAACACTTGACAAAGTACAGCGTCCAATCATGATAAAAAAACCTCAACAATGTAGATTTAGGGGAACATACCTCAATATCACAAAGGTCATATACGAAAAACCCACAGCTAATATCATCCTCAGGGGGGTGGGGGGAACTGAGAGCTTTTCTCCTACAGTCAGGAAGAAGACAGGAATGTCCACTCTTACCGCTGTTATTTAACATAGTACTAGAAGTCCTAGCCACAGCAATCAGAAAACAAAAAGGAGTAAAAGGCATCTAAATCAGCAAGGCAGAAGTCAAATGTTCATTCTTTGCAGACAACATGATACTCTATGTAGAAAATTCAAAAGACTCCACCAATAAATTGCTAGAACTAATATATGAATTGAGTTAAGTTGCAGGATACAAAATCAGTGTACAGAAGTCTGTTGCATTTCTATATGCCAATAATGAAGCAGCACAAAGAGAAATCAAAGAATTGATCTCATTTATAATTGCACCAAAAACCATAAGATACGTAGGAATAAACCTAACCAAAGAGGTGAAAGATCTGTACTCTGAAAACTATAAAACACTTATGAAAGAAATTTAAGATGACACAAAGAAACGGAAAAACATTCCATGTTCATGGATTAGAAGAACAAATATTGTTAAAATGTCTCTACTATCCAAAGCAATCTATATACACATTTAATGCAATCCCTATCAAAATACCAAAAGCATTTTTTACAGAGCTAGAACAAACAATCCAAAAGTTTGTATGGAACCACAAAGACCCCAAATAGCCAAAGCAATCTGGAAAAAGAAAAGCAAAGCTGGAGACATCACAATTCCGGACTTCAAGTTATATTACCAAGCTGTAGTGATCAAGATAGTATGGTACTGGCCCAAAAACAGACACATAGATCAATGGAACAGAATAAAAAACCCAGGAATGGACCCACAACCACATGGTCAACTAATCTTTGATCAAGCAAGAAAGAATATCCAATGGGAAAAAGACAGTCTCTTCAACAAATGGTTTTGGGAAAATGGGACAGTGTCATGCGAAAGAATGAAACTGGACCACTTTCTTACACCATACACAAAAATAAATTCAAAATGGATCAAAGACCTAAACATGAGACAGGAAACCATCAAAACTCTAGAGGAGAACATAGGCAGCAACGTTTTTGACCTCAGCAGTAGCAAATTCTTACTAGACACTTTGCTGGAGGCAAGGGAAACAAAAACAAAAATAAACTATTGGGACTTCATCAGGATAAAAAGCTTCTGCACAGAGAAGGAAACAATCGACAAAACTAACAGACAACCCTTGGAATGGGAGAAGATTTTTGCAAATAACATATCTAATAAAGGGATAGTATCCAAAATATATAAAGAACTTATCAAACTGAACACCCCTAAAAAAACAAATAATACAATTAAAAAATGGGCAGAAGACATGAATAGACATTTTTCCAAAGAAGATATACAGATGACCAATAGACGCATGAAAAGATGCTCAACATCACTCATCATCAAGGAAAGACAAATCAAAACTACAATGTGATATCACCTCACACCTGTCCGAATGGCTAAAATTAACAACACAGGAAACAACAGATGTTGGTGAGGATGCAGAGAAAGGGGTACCCCCTTAAACTGTCAGTGGGGATGTAAACTGGTGCAGCCACTCTGGAAAACAGTATGGAGGTTCCTCAAGAAGTTAAAAATAGAACTACCCTGCAACCCAGCAATTGTACTATAAATGCAAAAATACTGATTCAGATGCTTACATGAACCCCGATGTTTAAAGAAGCATTATCAACAAAACCAAGTTATGGGAAGAGCCCAAATGTCCATCAACTGATGAATGGATAAAGAAGATGTGGCTTATATATACAATGGAATATTACTCAGCCATCAAAAAGAATGAAATCTTGGGGGGGGGGAAGTGCAAAATAAAGATTATTGGCTATTTCATAAAAAAAAAAGAATGAAATCTTGCCATTTTCAACATTGTGGATGGAACTAGAGTGTATTACGCTAAGCAAAATAAGTCAGGGAAAGACAACTACCATGAGATTTCATTCATAGGTGGAATTTAAGAAACAAGACAGATGAACATAGGGGGGAAAAAAGAGAGGGAGGGAGGCAAACCATAAACTGAAGTTTACTGGAGGAGAGTTGGGTGGGGGGATGGGTTAAGTGGGTGATGGGTATTAAGGAGGGTACTTGTGAGCCACTGGGTGTTGTATGTAAATGATGAATCACTAAATTCTACACCTAAAACTAATATTACACTGTGTTAAGTAACTGGAATTTAAATAAAAACTTGAGGAAAAAAAAGAAAAAAAAACATGTTATAACCATTACCCCATTAGGATAACAGTAAAAGTTGTGATCAAGCCTCATTATAAGCAGATAAGCCTAATGATAAAAATGGGGATTAGAATGGGCTTGCAGAATTAAAATGGGATGAGATTACACATCTAATACGAAATGATACATTTCATTAAGGAGGGTTTGGTACAACCTGCAGTGAACACTACAATAGGGTCCAAGGAAATAATCCCTTCGGACTCCCTGTAGAGTCCCTAGCAGGTTCTTAGATAGAGAAAAATGACTTTGTGTCAGACATGGTGATGAGCAGGCTTTTGAGCAAACAAAAGAGTCCCTCTGACCTCAGGGAGTATGCCATTGTCCTGCACCTCTGTCCTCTGATCCTGCTGTAGGATTTTCCCACCTAGATAGATGGCACATGGCAAAGGCCCAGTCTATTCATGTGCTTGATGGCCTCCTAAATTGTTCACCAATATTTTTGACACTGGCTCTATAAGGCTGTCATGGCAGCCATTCTGTTATGGATTCACTGTTTGCACAACATCCCTTAGACAGCAAGTAGCATAAAAGGGCATTGAAATCAAGACTCACAAACCCCTTCTGCCAAATAAAGGAACTTCCTGGGGGCACTTCAAGCAGTCTGTTACACAGCTGAATCAGACGAAAGGAAGCAAATCTTGTTGATGGTCACTCAGAAGCAGCCAGATTGCTCTGCTGTGTGCCTTCCCCATAGATCGCCAATTTAGCACCATTGTTTAATTTCCACAGAGAACCGACAACACAGAGTTTAGTGCACAGGGCCCTCTGAGCAGTCGAAGCCTTTGTGAAGAGCAGATATGCAAGAGAGATAAGTGATGGAGGAGCCCTTCCTAGGAGGTATGTTTGAGTATTTGCCTAACTGTTTGTTTTGTTTGTTGGTTGGCTTTAACTTATTCATAAAGAAATTTGAGGAAAGCAATTATTCCCATCGAGGACCACTAGCACACCAGAAGCCTGAATCACTCATCACTAAAGGAGTGGGCCTAAGGCAGACAGGATTTACAAATACAGCTTGATGACTAGAGCCAGCGTTTCTTGCCATCAACTGCTTAAATATTTATTAGGTATAATAAAGAGCCTGACCCCATTTTTGATACTTGATTACTGAGCTTTCAAAGTCTACGGCTCTCTCTTCCCCTTCTGCCCTATGAATCTGAGCAAGCTGTAAGAAGTCAGGTGTTCCTTCCTTTGGGTGCTGGTGGGAAGCTGAAATCATGCAAGCCTCAGCCCATGTGTGGGAACCCTCCTCCCAGGTCCACCCCCTAGCCCCCATAAAACCCAAGCTACTTGTTATTTCCTGCTCTCTAAAGCTATTTTTGGACCTATTTAGGTGATTTTCCTGCTCTCCCCAGAAAGCCTCATTATTTGATAGAAAGCCTTTTTATTTATTTATTTATTTATTTATTTATTTATTTATTTATATTTGTCAGCAAGAAAGAGAGAGTGCACGAGAGAGCAGAAGCAGGGGGAGAAGCCGGGTCCCCACTAAGCAAGGAGCCAGACGTGACCCAGAGATCATGACCTGAGCTGAAGGCAGATGCTTAACCGACTAAGCCACCCCAGCGTCCCGGTAAACCTTTTAACAACCTGTTGAATGTGTGCTATCATCAGTCTCAACACCCAAACCAAATATTAGGTGGAGCATCCATCCCAACCCTGCCCAGTCAGTGATCACTACATTAAAAATTACCAGGAGAATTACATTAATTGTAATATAATGACTAACAACCATAACTTATAGCTCGCTTCACTGTTCCCTATTCTCTAAAGCTAAGTCCTGTCTTGCCCTAGATGTACCTAGACGGAAGAGCGAGAGGGGGTTGGAATAGGCCCAGATTACTACACATGGCTAGGAGAAGATTGAAGCCTTGTTTTCAATTTTAAGTAGAGTTTTCTCTGGGAGACTTCTGTCTCAGTTTCTCCTTTGACTGCATTTTTACAGAGCTGACAAAAAGATGTCAATAGCTAAAGCAAATACACCTTACTCTCAGAAAGATTTCCAAAAATGTCTTAAGAAACAGAATAGGAATAGAGGCAAAAATTAATTGAAATTGGGCTCAGATTGGTGGACTGACTGACATTTGACCTTTCCATATTAGAATAAAAAATAGTTGACGTAGCTAGAATTCAAACATTGTGATACTTTAGATCCCCTAAATACTGTCCAGAGCGGCTAGGAATGAAAGAAATGACAGATGTAGAATAAGACAGAGGTTTCAGTTTCAGCTCTGCCAATGACCACCTACCTGACTCACTTTGGGCAATTCATTGAACTGCCTCAGTTTTACCTCCTGTAAAATGGTGATAATATTCCTGTCCCGGCTAATTCAGAGATATTCTGAGTATCGAAATACCACGGCATACACAGAAGTCCTTGGTAAAGTGTCACATAGCACACAAATGTAATCTGTTTTAAAACCAATGCACCATACTCCTCAGAGAATTCCTTACTCAACACTCTGTAGGTATTATGCAGAGACTATTAATTTTAATTTACAAGCAATTATAACAAACTTGCTAATCTGATTCTTAAGTCCTTAGTGGTTTAAAGATAGAAAATTGGAATAGGGAAGAGCTGCTTTATTCTCCATAGTACTCACAATAACTAACATGTATTCAGTACTCACTATATACTTCAAAGGGAGCATGATTTTACATAAGCAGGGGACCAAGAAGACAAAGAGATAGCTGATAGCCTAACACGAAAGGAGGAAACAAGCTGTAATCATCAGCTACAAGAATTAAAAAGTCCAGAAGGCTGACAAATGAGCTCTATGTACCCTGATCGGTTTTGTTTAATCACAGCAAGATATAGATGATCCTGGAGAAAAGATAAGTTTTATAAATGTTTAGTGTATTCATTTAAGAAGGTAGAAAGTATTATAACACTGATTTAGAGAAATCTCCATTTTAAAAAATGTCAAATAAACCCTTTGGTGCTTAACGTGATTAAAAATAAAACAATGCTACCATTAATATCAGGAAAAGAGAACCCTACTTTATGCAGATGTGCTTGATAACACGCCTGATTGCCAGGATTTTTTTTTTTTTTTTTACTTCTTTCAGTGCTTATTTTATTCAGTTTACAGAGAGATTCCATCTCTAGTAATTCCACAATCAGCAATCCAATAATCTTATGTTACTTAAATACTTACTTGTGACAATCCTCCTACATGTATTAATCCTTATGGCAAAACAGTATAAAATTAAAAAAAACAAAAAACTTGTGTTGGGTGCCTGGATGGCTCAATCAGTGAAGCTTCTGACTCTTGGTTTCAGCTTAAGTCATGATCTCATGGGGCATGAGATTGAGTCCCATGTCCGGCTCCGAGATCAGCAGGGAGTCTGCTTAAGACTCTCTCTCTCTTTCTCTCTCTCTCCTCTTCCCCCCCACTCAGGTGCACATGTCTCTCTCTAAAATAAATAAATAAATCTTTTTAAAAAAATTTAAAAACTGTGTATAGAGAATAATAACACTGCTGTAAAATGATAGCATAATATTTCAAAAAGCCATCCGTAATTGTGTTCATATCCTCCCCCTTCATTGCTCTACCTCCATAAAGTGCCATCATCTCCATAATTCCTTTTCAACTCCTCTAGAACAAAAGAGCAAGTGACTTCAAATCCTCCCTCCTCCCTCCTTCCACACAAACTCCCAGGGATAAGAATAGTCTATTCTTTCTGCATAAGGAAGGGTCAGGAACTGAATCTTGTTGCAGATACCCTTTGAGACATTTTCATACAGATGAGTATGAGTTAGCCAGGTTGATGGGACAGGTAATGTTATGACTTTGACTCTTAATAATCCCTAGATATCTATTCACATATGTGCTATGATCATTTTATGAATTGCCTGTGGGAGACTGGCTGGTCTTCAGACAACAGGACAACCCTGGGCTTGGCTGCTTGAAATTGTAATATCAGTTTGCTTGGCAAGTGGGTATGAGAGCAGAGTGCATGGCAGGAAAAATGCATGGCTTTTGTTTATCTGTCACTAAGACACAACACTATACATATCCTGTACATATAATATATCTATATCTATATATAGAGAGAGAGAGATTTTTTTTTTTAAGATGTCATTTATTTTTTTGACAGAGAGAGACATAGCGAGAGCAGGAACACAAGCAGGGGGAGTGGGAGAGGGAGAAGCAGGCTTCCTGCAGAGCAGGGAGCCCGATGTGGGACTCGATCCCAGGACACTGGGATCATGACCTGAGCTGAAGGCAGACGCTTAACGACTGAGCCACCCAGGCGCCCGAGAGAGAGATTTTTTTAATTGAGAATCAGGACCATTGCCTATTTATAGGGTGACATGCCATCTACACTGTTACTCAGGATCTCCCCTGAGATCAGCACTGTGATTTTCTTCTGAAGAATCCTCCTCTGCTCTCTTTGCCCACATGTTTTGGGGGTGTTAATCCTTTAGGCTCTAGGCATGAATATGTGGCCCAAGGCTTCCTACTGACAGCATTTCATACTCCGGGACAGTGAAGTCTTTTCTGGGATGGAGCTATGTAGAAAGGAGCTCTTTTTCTTGTGAAGTCTGTAGCTTCCCATGACCATCTTGCCTCTGTGAAGTTGGAATCTGTCTGAATCAGATAAGCAAGACTTATCAGAGGCAGCTGAAGCCAAGATTAGGAGAAAGATAGATTTCTGACCACATAATTCTGTCCTCCCTGAAAATGGACCTGGACTATTAGTTATATGAGCCAAATCATTTCCTTTGATTCTTAAGCCTATTTGAGTTGCTGTGGTCACTTGACATCAAAAATTTATCTTTAATGTCTTTGTTTTCAGGTCTTTTTCTCCTTCTGAGCTGTGAACACTTCAAAGTCAAGGATTATATCTTAGTAAGTTTTCTATATTTATTAGAAATGTATTAATCCATATTAGTCTCCAGTCTAGTAGTCAGTAAATGTTTTCAAATGGAAGACTAGGGGAAAAAAATATGTAGACATGTACATATAGAAACCTGATGTTGTTGAAAGACACAAATGGCAGCAATATGTATTTGACACTATCTTGACTTTTCAAAATCCGAAGTTGAAAATTTCAGAAATGTAAGTATATTCTTACGGAATTCAACAAACATCATTTGTGATTCCTGGAATATGAAGTTTTCAAAATTTCTCTTTTCCTTTCCTTCTTCCATTTACTAATTATTAATTAATTAATTTATTTATGTGGAGGTATTAGGAAGTATATAAAAGTGTTTTAATTATTATTACATTTCTGACACAGAAAACTTAATTGCAAATCAATTAATGGGGAAAAGGCGCAGGTTAACTAAACATAACTTTCAATAGTTATTGACCCATTCATTCACTTAGAGAATATGAATTATGCAGAATAAAGCACGTATAAGATTCAAAACTAAAGAAACAAATTCTTCAACCTCATTTATAGAAATGTTATTACCAGAGTTTACTTGTTTGCAGGTTTGTTTTTTTCCCTTCAAAACCAACCACATTGTAGTGAAGGAATAGTTGATGCCATTTGGAAACTCTTCACAGCCAAACAACTAGAACGGCCTCAATTTTAGTAGATGTCAACCAGTAGTTCAACAAAACAATTACAGATATATTGACAAAATGTGAAAGTAAATTAAAAAATAAAGCATATTTATTTGAATCTATGTTTATGTCTTCCCATAAACATATAGAAATATTTTTATTTGGCCACTTTTTTACATCAATAGATAAGTTCCGTTTGGTTTTTGTGGGTCTGTCATGAGGCTAGATCATTTCAGATGTGATAGTTCCGAGAATTTGGGGGGGAATGAACAGGAAGGTACTTGTTTAAGATCTTTTTAGTGCAATGAATTATATAACTAAGCCATAACTCTACCACATTGTTCTTTTCTATACTTTCTGAGTTTAGGGAATGAGAGAAGATAAGTGTTGTTAAATCTTTTGTTTGTCACATCTCCCTACAAAACATGGCCATGGACATGCTATGGCAATCCTCCACAGTCTCTCAGTAGAGAGAGAAACACACACATTAAGACAAAAATCAGATTAACGTACTTCTTGTGGGAAATAATTTTCTCATTTATTTTATGAGAAAGTACACTTATTGTGTCAGGAAATTCAATAGATTATGAAGTGTGAACTCTTGTGACTAAACATTAAAAATATTTATTCATTGAAATGCCAGTAATTTATACAATTTTCAAAATAATTAAACATTTAAATTTTAATACATTAAATTCATATGAGTAAGTATAAAATTAAAACATGGTGTAAGGGAATGATTCATGTTACTTTTCTTTCTTTCTTTTGTTTCTTTTCTAAAAGGACACTATTCAAAATTGCTGTCTTCTGCTTAGTTGAAAGTTGTCTTGGGGAATTCTTTCATGCACAATTTCATACACAGTCTCAGCTCTACAGCCTACATGTGTTGAGGAAATTAGGAAATAAACAGAATATCACGGTGCAAGTAAAAAATCTGGCTTAATGTCAAAATTGTGAGATCTCACCATACTGTATAAAACAAGGAAATATATTAGACAATATCTTCTTTCTCATGTCCTTGAGATTTCTCTAGTGAGTCAGGAAGCTAACTGAACCCCCG
Organism: Halichoerus grypus; assembly: GCF_964656455.1. Taxonomy (NCBI): domain Eukaryota; kingdom Metazoa; phylum Chordata; class Mammalia; order Carnivora; family Phocidae; genus Halichoerus; species Halichoerus grypus. The sequence continues at coordinate 127,756,456 of NC_135716.1, read as the reverse complement.
TCAGACACCAGGTACCATGCAAGTTATTTTCACAGGTGTTTATGCACAGAACCTGCGTCGCAAGCCCAAGAAAGAACATTTTTTCCTCTTCACACAAAAAGAGAATGAGACTCAACCAAAGAATAAATAAACAACTTTTACAAGGTCACAAATATAGTAAGCAACTGAAGAGGGACTTAAACCCAGTTCTGCCTAATTTTAAAACCTATTACTTAAGGATTTGCCTTTGGTTGACTGGTTTTTCAAGTGAAAATAGTACCTCTACAGGACAGAAACCAGAACTCTGCTGTCAGAAGCCTCTTACAAATGAAAAATGGCATCATTCTTTCCCTTCCTCTTTTAATAGGCCATGTAATGTACCTACTGATGTATAGTCATCAGATATTTATATGTATTAGTATCTAATTATACAAAATAAAAATGCTTCTATGTATCTTTCATTCTTTTAACTATACCTCTAAGTGTTCCAATAATAATAATAGTAATAGTAATAATGATAACTTTTCTGTTTCAACCAGACAAAGAATAAACAGAGTTTGATTACAAATCATCAGGTGTTAATTACCTAAGTACACACTGAGAGCCCAGGAAAAAGTCCGGGTGCTGTAGGTCATTAGAAATCATCCTCTGGGCCCACTCCCTGTTTTAAGTATCACCACATAAACAACTGAAACATGCAGTATATAATCAAGTGATGAAATGTGTGGTATGAATTATAAAACCTTTAGGAATTTAGAGGAGAAATTAAGGAATGAACTTTCCCAGGATAAAGGTAAGGACGTGAAGCATCTCTTAGATTCGGGAGTCTTAATACTGTACTATGGAAATTTATTCTTCTCTAGGGTGTACTAGAATTTCTTATTTTAAGAAAAGCAAAATTTTCAGTAGGGAGAAAATTCAAAGGGAGAGAATATCATTGTGATGACACAGTTAAAATAAGTAGGAAGTCATAAATTGAAGTACAGAAACCACAAGTTTCCTTTATTAGAAGTAAGGAAGAAAAAAAAGCAGTATCTCTGTTGGTCTCCTGTGCTTGCATTGGATCAAATCTAGCAGGAGCACCATATGAAAAATGGCCACAGCATACTTAATTACCTTCCTTAATTACTTGGAGATCTGCAGCAGCAAGAGTATCTCACATGGGTCCATTTTATTTCTACTCCACAATTAGGTGTGCAATCAGGTTTTCGTTTCTTTCTTTTTTTTTTTTTTAAGATTTTATTTATTTATTTGCGAGAGAGAGAGAGAGAGAGTGAGAGAGAGCACAAGTGAGGAGGAGAGGGAGAAGCAGGCTCCATCCCGGGACCCTGAGATCATGACCTGAACCTAAGGCAGCCGCTTAGCCAGCTGAGCCACCCAGGCGCCCTGCAATCAGGTTTTCTTTAGAAAACAAGTAAGCATAACTGTAAACAAGTGACTAACAACAAAGGTAGTCACTTCTATGGCCCAAAGCCTGGTATCCAGAAAGACTATTCTTTTAGAACTAGTTCTGTGTTCACAAGAAGTTCTCAGAGTACCCCAGATTAATCACATGTGTGGTCTAGGAGAAACTAGGATGACTCTGCTCCTTTAACTATAATCAAGGAGATCAAGGATATAGCCAGATACCATGTGACCTCAAAGGCTGCAGCTAGTTGGCACCATGAAAAAGTTAATTACAATCACTGAAACAATGTGGCATTTCATTTTGCAACCATGAATCATTCTCTGTCTGGTCTAGTCGCTGAGATTCATTTTCATAGTAAACTAATCTTTAGAGTGTCAGACTGTGATTAGTAATAGTGACACATTTTACAGATTGGGTCCTCAGAGCTGCGCCTACCCTGTTGCTATGGAAAGTTTGGTAGAGATCTTTGTGATAATAATCTTGACATTAGGAAAACTGGCATAAAATTACATTATGTATCTCCTTATAAAATAAAATTTGACCAAGATTTCAATCTAGAATAGTTTAATGTTTCTGAATAGCCTATAAAATTAAATTATTATAGATTACATATAGATGGGACCTACAGGTTTGTGAATTTATATTTGTATGTTTGTGAGTTAATTACATTTACAGTTTAGGGTAATATTTGAAAGGTCACACTCTAAAAAATAGTTACTGACCTATTAGGTGTAAATATCAAATGCTCTCAAAATTCCTAAAGTGTTCTTAACCTTAAAAATGCAACATATTTTCTAAAGATACTCTTTACCAAAAAGTGTTATAGGTAAAAGGAGATTGTGAGAAAGAATTTGTAAGATTTAATATACCGTGAAGAATGCCATGGGTGAACCAAGACAAGTGACATTATAAATCCCTTTGCATCTCTTAAGAGCTCTCATGGTTTGTGTGTTTGACAGGGTATGTATAGTCTTCCTGTAACTTACTAGAAGAATATTTAGATTTGACTCTGCTAGTATGATAACCAGTTATTGAAGATGAACTCATGTTGGTCTTCTTTTAGCCATCAGCTTTTGTTTGTCATGCCAGAAAGAAAACTTTCCCATTTCAGGGGGAAAAAAAATGACTCCTTCAAGTAGTAAGCAGAAAAACACTTGAATGAAGTCCTTCTTACCTCCTCTTTTGTCAAACAGATACACACAGCTATGGGACCAGGGCATTTACTCTCCAATGTGTGAGGTTAGGAAATGGGGTTTAATGTGTGTGCAAAGGTGGGGGAGGGATGCAATGTATCAACTTCTTTTTTTTTTTTCTAAGATTTATTTATTTGTTTTAGAGAGAGGGTGGGGAGAGGGACAGAAGGAGAGGGAGAGAGAGTCCCAAGCAGACTCCGCACCGTGTGCAGAGACTGACAGGGGGCTGTCTCATGACCCTGAGATCATGAGCCTGTGATCATGGCCTGAGCCGAAACCAAGAGTCTTAACGGACGGCACCACCCAGGTGCCCCAGTTGTATCAACTTCTATTTGCGAATGTGTGCTATTAAGAAGAAACTTATAGATCAGAATTGTCTGTGATAATTTTCAATCAAGAATGAAAAGCTCCTGAAGAGCTTTTCTAAGTATCTTTCTACATAGCACTTAGGACAAGAGTAGCTATCCACCATGAAGACTCAGACTTGGAGTCTGTAGATTTACCATTTCGAGTCTCATGCCAGACATCAACATTTAAAATAAAAACATAGGAGTTTTAACACATGATCACTGAGAATGGTCTGTGCCATTTGAAGATAGCTACGGCTTTATGTAGCACCATCTAAGTTATATGCAAAATAAGTCAATCTCATGTTGCTGACACCAATCCTCTGCAAAACCTAAAGATGTAAAAGTTGAGGAGTAAATTACAGCACTAATAAAGTTAACCTGGTAGAGTCCAAAATGGCATATGCAGCAGAGGAAAAAAGCAAACAGAAACAGTTCATGCTGTTATAATTGCTACAATTTCATTGGCAATTTAAATAAAATAATTCAAATTGCTGCAATTAACACACACATAGAATTCAAAGGATGGTGGGTGACCTCGCATAAAACACACTGTGGAATCAGCCCTCCTCCAAAGAATTAACCTTCATAAATCATTTGCATCCAAAGGATGCTTGGTTTTATGCGCTACAAAAATTATCAGCACAGGAAAAGCAGGGCCTTTAAATGAGAATGCCATCATCAGCAAGCACTGTCTCCTGGTTTATTTCACCCATATGAAATCACAGAGATTGGATGTGTTACATTACAAACCCCCTGGCTGAAAGTGGAATTTTGCTCTTTCTGCATGAGTGCCCCCACACAGCTGAGAAGGAACCGGTAGCTGTATTGCTGAGAAGTGAGTCTGATTCACGTTGACAGAGATTCCACTTTTACTTGACTTCAGGGGCACAATACCATCTTGTCTGTGGTTTAGGTCTGGATAAAGGGCTCTCTCCTCCAGCACATTAGAGCACAGTAGCCACAAATTGTTATTTGAGATGTGGAGGATAGGAGTTCAATGTTTCTCCAGTCACCTGGAACCAAATTTAAGACATACTATCTGGGACACATTGGAAGCCTTTTCTCTTATTAGGTCAGATTTATGCAAGCACAGAAAAGGCAGCCTGAAGAATGATGATTTATGATCAAAAATAAAAAAAAGTTACAGCTGGGTGAGTCTGATATGAGTGAGAGATGACCTCAACTATCCCTGGTTCTGAGGTCTAGGTTTAGGAAATAAGGCAAGCCATTTGAACAACTGCCTAATATACACGGCTCAAAAACACTTTTAACATCTAAAATGTATAATTTTTTGCCCCCTTAAAAATAATCTCCGTTCTGGAAGGTGCTATTTCAAGATTATAAAACTCTTCTGACATGTTTTCATATACGGATCCTTTATAATACAAAGGCAAAGGAAGTTACCATTTACCATTCACATTTTCCCTTAAAATTATCTTACTAGTTCTATGCTTATGCTTTGTAGAATTTATACTGATTTCTGTTTAGTCAAGATAATATTTAAACAGGAATCTCATGCTAAATTTAATTTGTGTGAGGGTTATTACACCATTGCAGTAGGAGGGTCAAAGGATAGTTAATAAAAGGAGGTAAGTCAAATCAGTTTGAAGGAGAAAATAAAATTGTACCAGCTGTGGAAACAATAACTGAACTGGAAGGAAACTGTGCGTCTGTGCAAGTTATTCATACAAGTGATACTCTCTCAAATGGGGACAGCAGTAAACAAAAACATTCCGTAAATTAGTATCTCCTCTCCAAAGAGAATGGGAACCAGCCTATCAGGGAAATTCTACGCATGACCATGACTGGATCTAGAAGTCTCTGGCAGAACAAAATGGGAGGAGGTATAAAATAAAACCAGAGGAGCTGGCAGAGGCAAGCACCTCCCTTGTGAAAGGTTCAAGTCCAATTAGTCAGGGGGAAAAAAAAAAAAAAGTGTTGTCAAACCGAAGGAACAAAAACAGAATTCAAAACTAGAAACAAGATCAGAATTCTTGAAAACCAAAACTTCATATGCAAATAAGTGGAAATTAAGGCATGTTCTTTGTGAAATAAGTACTCCTTAAAAGGCTGCCAAAATCAGATTCTTAAATGGTTATCTGAACATGAGTTGAAACTGCTTAAATTGTGCATGCTCAGGAATAATAAAAAAAAAAAAATTAGTAATTTATTCCCAAAGTGACCTTTTCCAGGCCATAATAAATCATCCATATATACTGTCTTTTTCCATGAACCTTCCATTTAAAGAAGGCAAAAATGGAAGTAAGTACTGCTGAGAGCACGAGGCAGTCACTGACTCCAATAAGAATACTGAAATTGGAGCACATAAGCACAAATCTAACTTCCTGGCTGAAATTCATCATTGAAAGAAGCGCATGTCTTATGGTTACCTGCCTGCCCCAAATCATTCCTTCTTCATGCCCCATATTTCTTTTACCTTTGCGGCTAGTCAGGAAAAGAAGAGTCACTGTTCTTGACATTTGCATTTGAATCTTGAATAAGAAAAGGGGTTTTAAATAAATGAACAAAATGATGATTGAGGATTGTATTTGTCCCATTGAAACAGAAGTCAAGGAATTAACTTTTGAATTGGAGTTTAGAGACTCAAAATATTCAATATTACTCTTACTGGAAAGTGAACTGTTTAAATCACAGTTATTATAGCTGTAATAGTAATGAAGACTTTTCATCTTTGATCACCTTTGCTCCTTTTAACTAAAGTGCGAACCTAAGGCCCCGAGTTCCTCTAAATTCAAGGCTGAACTTTTAAAGAGAAATATCTTTGGGAAAATCTACAGCTTCATTACAGCATTTCATGCAATTCAATCCATCACACTCTGCATTGTTGTTTACCAATTATGTGATCTTTAGCTACATTTATAAGATTGAATAGTCAGCCCTTAAATCAAAAAGCACAAACATGAGAGTAGGAGAGTTCCACACTGAATATACATTTTTGTATTTTAAAAATTAGGTCAGTTATAGCCAAAAGAAGAGAAGAATAAGAAAACACAGGAATGTAACCATTTTCATACCCAATAGAGAGTTTAAACAAAAGATAAAACTGCATTTCACATCTTTTATGAATGACTGAATTTTAAATCTTAAATGAATGGTACTTAAAATTCGCAGGATGGAGATGGGTTCCCCATGAGCCATCCTCTACCATCATTCTATAATTACAAAACAAACAATACTACAAAGTAAATGAGGTTGATAATTTGTTATAGTATTATAACATCATAAGTAAACTGACAATTTGATGTTATACTCTGTATTAAAATACATAGATATAGTGGAGTCTAAACACAGCTTAAACAAATGCACACGGAATATTCAGCATTGAAGAGTGCTTTTGCTAAAGAAATATAGATCAGTAAATATACCACAAAAATAGTAAAAAGTCTTGCACTGAAATATAGATTTGAATCATCTTCATAATGTACTGCGGATTTCACAGTATCCTATGAGAAGTACCTAGATCACAACAGATCATATAGCCCTGTGCAGCCACTAATGGACAATTTATTGACACGAATTTCTGTAATAGCATGCAGTGTTGGGAAGGAAAGAATGAGCTAACCCCCTGATTCTCACTGGAAATGAGTCTTTGCCTTGATCAGGCATACTGTACACAGTCAACCAAAGCAGCAAAATATTTCTCAAAATGCATTTATGACAACTTGAATACAGAGGAAAAGGGGGAAAAAAATCCAAGAGTCTATATGAACTAGCGGTGTTAGGAGAAATAGATGGTGGGGAGGACATTTTTCAATTTGACCAGAAAAACTATTGCCCAGAGAGAATGGTTAAGAAAACTAGAAGAACAAAGATGTCAAAGTGGAAAAAGTAACCTTTAAATAGCTCCCGAGAGAAATATCAGAGGACTTAGAATAAAAGTATTCAGTAACCCACTATATTTCTTGTTAATATTTTATTTTCTTTAAGGAATATTCTTCAGAAATCCCTTACATGAAATGACAAAAGTAGTTTTGCTCTTTTTGAACAATGCGTCTCTCGAAGCATTACTTATGAATTATTTAACTTTTCCTTATGTGTTCATATAGTGAATAATGATTAGGCAATAACTTAAAAGGAAGAGTTAAAGTTCAATAAATTGTTCGGCCCTTCACACATTAATACACATCTTATGAACAAATAGCTAACTTCAGTTCAAAAAATGTTGTAAGATGTGGGTATGATACCAGCAGGATTTTGTTCCCACTTGAGGAGTATATTTGCAGTGGTAGATTACTTTCATTTTAACCACTTTCATCTGATTCCTTTTACCACAGGGCAACAAACAGAAGCCTTTTTATGCAAATGATCAGGACAAAGCTGTGATGAAAAGTCCGCAATTAGGAGTTAAAATCTGGTAAAACCTTTACTGACTGGCTTTTACGTGCCTGGTGAAACAATTGAGATTTCCATGCATCACCTTCTCCACTTGCACCAGCATGGAAGGCTGCCCCAGATCTTTGGGATTCATAGTAATCAAGGAGCATTTCCATAGCATAATCTGCATCTCACTGTAAAAAAATTCTTCCGGAGATGTTGATCAGTGTACAACGTAAATGAGGAAAGGAATAAAAACTAAGTCAAAGAGGAGTGAAATCAATCACTCCAGTTAAAGTAGAATACAAAGTTTAATTCCCAGACAACTGCTGAGCCAACTTTGACACAAAGGTGACAATTTTTCAAATGAAATTTCACTAGCTAAGGAGTAGGTGGGATCCTTCATTGTGCAATACAAGGAGGAATTGAGTAAGCAGACCCTTTGGAATTGAGCAGTGGGCAGCTAGGTGTCTGTGACTTAGGAAGGAAATGCTGAAGGAAGTTAACAGTCAGGCAAGTCGAATACAGAAGGTTACATGCATTTTTAACTGTTGTAAGTCATGTAGCAACAAATGTTTATTTGTGTACAATCATGCTGGGGAAATAAGGACCATACTGCACTGACTGGCAAAAATCTGGTTTGCTTGAGGGGGAGCCTGGGTGTCTCAGTTGGTTAAGTGTCCAACTCTTGATTTCAGCTCAGGTCATGATCTCAGGCTCCTGAGATCAAGCTTGGAGTTGGGCTCCCTGCTCACCCCAGAGTCTGCTCAAGATCCTCTCTCTCCCTCTGCCCCTCCCCTGCATGCTCGCGCACACGCACGTGCACACTCTCTCTCTCTGTGTCAAATAAACAAATCTTAAAAAAAAAAAAGAAAGAAAAGAAACTGGTTTGCTTGATATATAACCTAACATGTAGAGCCCCTGTGTTCTGATCTGAACCAGGCAGAAGAAACATGTGCATACAATACTGATTTTTCTTAATTATAGAAAAAAATGCAACTGGCTATTAGCCAGATTGTTACTGTTTCCTTTACTGAAGCTTGTAATCCTCTGAAAGAAATGGATTTAGCACTTAGTATTATACCAGGCATTATTTTGCCAAGAAAACAATCTTCAATAGCTTGTCTCCAAACTTAGAACTCCCGCATATCCATCCACTTCTCACCATCTCCAATGCTCACCTAGACTTTTTCAATAGCCTACTAACTGGGCCCCTGGAATATGCTGTACAGCATTTTGATCCATTCTTCATACTGCAACCAGGGTTTACTTTTTCAAATGCCAATCTGATTGTGTCACCTCCAACAAACCCCACTATAAACCTTTGATAGCTACATAGTTCATAAGATTTTTCTTTTTTAAGCTTTTATTTATTTGACAGAGATACAACAAGAGAGGGAACACAAGCAGGGAGAGTGGGAGGGGGAGAAGCAGGCCTCCCGCAGAGCGGGGAGCCCAATGCAGGGCTCGATACCAGGACCCTGGGATCATGACCCGAGCCGAAGGCAGACGCCTAACAACTGAGCCACCCAGGCACCCCTACACAGTTCATAAGGTTAACCTGGCCTATAAACCTCTCAATAGCCTGGTCAACCATGCAAACCTCAATTTGCATAGCTCTTGCACTTCATGCTGCAGACACACTAGGCCTTATTCAATTCTGTGAATGTCCATGTTCTCTCCCACTACTGGGCCTTTACACACACTCTTCTTCACACTGCAGTGTTATCCACTGTCTCCACTCTCACTTACTTTGTACTCTCCCTTCAAAGCTTACTCCAAGCTTTACTTCTTTTAGTTGTTAAATTCTGTCATAGTATAGTTTTGCTTTCCTCCAAAGCACCAATCTTAGAGTATACTTATATGGGCTTTAGTCTATCTCCGAAAAATGTTTTTCTCATGAAGTATAAAAAAAAAAACACAGAAATGCACGCAAAGCAGAAATGGACAGTTTATCACTTATGTACCCACCACATAAGTCAAGAGGTAAAATTTTGTAGGCAGAAACTCATGCCCTTATCCAATTACTGTATACTCTTAGCACTCCTCCAAAGGAAAGCACTGATATGACTTACATAATAAATATTGTGAAAATTTCACTATCTAAACATGCATTTTTAAACACAAAGGGTAAAGCTGCCTGTTTTTTGAGCATTCTAGAAATGGAATCATGTGATAATTATGCTTTGTGTCTTGATGGCTAATAACGTAAGTCTTAGCTTTCCTATTCTTACTAAATGTAATTTCTTAGATTTTCTCTTTCTGACCATGTCAGTTGTCATTTTGTAGGAAGTTTTCAATTTTATCTAAAAATTTATTTATCTAAAAATTTAAACACACCTCATAAGCTTTCTTGTTATTTATCATTTTAATATCATTAGGATCTGCAATAATGTTCCACTTTTCAACCCTTATATTATTTCTTTCTGTATATATGTGTATGTGTTGCCTTTTATTAGCCTCACCAGAGTTTGTCATGTTATTAGTCCTTTAGAAAAAACTCTGGGATTTGTTGATCCCTCTATTATATGTTTATTTTCTAAGTTGTTAATTTCTGTGCTCTGCTTTATTATTTTCGTTTTTCTGTATTCTGTCAAAATTATTCTCTGTTCTTTTTCTAAAATGTTTACATTATTAGATCATTGGTTTTGAAAACTCTCAGTTTAATTTCATAAGTTTTAATGTATGTTTTCTTATTCAGCTAAAAGTATTTTATTTTTATTATTACTTCTTTATAGGGATATTTCTAGTCTCAATTTTTTATTGATTTCTGGCTTTATTATTCTGAGTGTACACTCAGAATAATTTTGATCCTTTGAAATTTATTGATACTTGTTAATTTTTGTAAAGGTTTCTTATACCTTTTAAAACAATATGTATTCTGAAGTTCTCAAATACTTTATGCTTTGTACATTAGGTCTAGTTTATTATGTTGTGAAAATCTTCTATATCCACATTATTTATTCTATTAGTTACAAATAGAGAGTGTCAAAATATCCCATAACAATTGTGGATTTACCTAATTTTTCCATGTTTCTATGAATCATTGTGTTACATATTTTAACACTACATTACGGGCATATATCTATACCTGTATATGGATATTTTTAGGTGAGTTGGACCTTTATCATTATTAAGTTTTCCTCTTTGACTCTAATAAAGCCCTTTGTTTGCTTTAAAGTCTACTTGGTCTGATATTAATATAGCTACACCAATTTTCATTTGGGTATATTTGAGTGTTAAATGATACAATTTTTCTATATTTTACTTTTATTTTTCTCCTAAAAACAGCACTTTTTAAAAAATTTGGTCTGTTATTCTTTGCATTTTAAGTGGCTTACAATTTAATTTACAACTACAAATTGTGGGGCTCCTGGGTGGCTGAGTTGGTTAAGGGTCTGCCTTTGGCTCAGGTCATGATCTCAGGGTCCTGGGATCAAGCCCTGTGTAGGGCTCCCTGCTCAGTGGGGAGTCTGCTCCTCCCTCTCCCCTCTTTCCCTCCCCCCTACCCCCCACACATGTGCTATCTCTCTCAAATAAATAATCTTAAAAAAAAACTACAAATTGTACAATTTATAAAACAATTACAATGTATGATAATCAATTTACATTTAACATAATTACTGATATATTTGTGTTTAAATCCATCATCTTACTGTTTTCTATTTGACTTATGTGTTCTATATTCCTTTGTCTCCTCTTTCCTGAGTTTTTGCTTGATTTAACATTACTGATCGCATTTCCTCCATCTACTTCTTGGAAGTTATGTATTTCTTTACTATTCTCTTAATGGTTGCTCTGAAAAATAAAACATAAATTTTGAATTATCAAAGCCTTACATTGTCATTTTTACTCTTTTTCTAGACAATACAAGGACCCTTCAACACTTCAATTCTACCTATTTCTTATAGGACTTTTATGCCATTGGTATCAATCAAGTATTTTAATTCCACACATATTTTAGAACACTCAGCCATTGTTACTCATTTATAAGGTCAATACCTATATATTTAAAATTTTCATAATTCTTCATGTTTCCTTACATTTCTTTCTTCCATCTTATTATAGATTGAATGTTTGTGTCCTTCCAGAATTCATATGTTGAAGCCCTAACCCCAATGTGATGATATTTGGAGTGGGGGCCTTTGGGAGGTCCTTAGAGTTAGGGGAGGTCATGAGCGTGGAGTCCTCATCATGGGATTAGTATCTTAAGAGACACCAGAGAGCTCTCCCTCTCACCATACACACCCACTGAGGAAAGACCATGTGAGCACACAGGGAGAAGGAACTGGATACAAGTCAGGAAAAAAGCTCTCACAAGGAACTGAATTGGCAAGCACTTTGACCTTAAACTTCTTAAGACTGCAGAGCTGTGAGAAATAAATTTCTGTTGTTTAAGCCACCCTGTCTAAGGTATTTTGTTTTGGCTGTTCAAGCTGACTAATACACATTTGGACTGATTTCCTGTCTGAAGCATATTTTCTATTATTTATTTTTTTTAAAGATTTTTTTTAAGATTTTATTTATTTATTTGTCAGAGAGAGAGAGAACACAAGCAGGGGAAGCTGCAGGCAGAGGGAGAAGCAGGCTCCCTGCTGAGCAAGGAGACTGATGTGGGACTCAATCCCAGGAGCCTGAGATCATGACCTGAGCCGAAGGCAGATGCTTAACCAACTGAGCCAACCAGGCATCCCTATTTTCTATTATTTCTTTAAATGTGAGTTTGATAGTAATTTTCTCAGCCTTTGTTTTTCTGTAAATGTCTTTTTTTCATTCTTGTTCTGAGAAGGTATTTCTATTAGTTTTGAAAGTTTTAGTTAGTAGCCATTATCCTTTGGATCTTTTGATAGACCTTTGTTTTCTACTTTCTTTTGTTCCTATCACTAAGTCAGTTCTCAGAGTAATTGTTACTACTATGAAAATATTTCTTTTTTTTTTTCTTCTGGCTGTTTTAAAATTTAATCTTTGTTTTTGTTTTCAACTGATTTACTATGATTTACCCAAGTGAGAATTTATTTTTATTCCTTGGAGTTCATAGGGTTTCTTGAATTAATGACTTAATGTCTTTCATCAATTTGAGAAAGTTCTTAGCCATTATTTCTTATTTCCCATAATAGATTATAAACCTCATGAGAGTAGGATCTATGTCTGCTCTTTTAGTCACTATTATATTATAGGACTCAAAGTGTTTGATAAGTGTGTTGATTTATCAAAAATTCTTCTGGGAAGACATCTCAATACATTCTTCCTTAATTCTTTCTACTCTGATTTCAATATTTCTCTTCAGTGCCTGTCAATATCTGGTCCTTAAATACATTATACCTCTTATTACACTGAAATCACAGTGCTTCTCAATCAAGGCACACATCTGTGGGTGTATTCAGTTATACCCTGTGTGTAAATAAAGTTAAGAAATAAATGTAGCCCAACTTAACAGAAGTATTTGGGTAGTTTTTTGTTTTTGTTTTTAAGAATTAAGCAATCACCCAAGCAACTTGGAACATTTTTTAGACATAACACAGGTGGGGTGGAATCAGGAAGGTGCTAAGAAGCTCTGTCTGCAACAGAGAACTCTGGGAGGAGTGATGGTGCATATTCTCATGCATCTTATAGGTTTTACCTATTGACTTTGGATTTAATTTTCTTTTGGAAAAAAAAAAGGACTTAGTGTGTAAAGGGGTCTGAAAGCTACCAGAATAGAATGTAAACTACGCATTTTTTTTAATTAAAAAAAATAGTATAAATGTCAAAGCATTGAGGCTATGTTCCCAGATCCCTATTCTCTCTTCATTAGAGATCTTTCAGAAGCACTATATGTACTCTATTCCAGAGTTTACTTGTATGTCTGCAAGACATGAGACATTGGGATGGCATAACTTGTGCTCTTAATCATTTTTACATCCCCAGAGCCTAGAACAGTTTAAAAAGGAAAAGTGTAAGGAATGAATGAATGCATGCATGAATGATAGTGCATGAATGATGGTGTATACTGTAGTCATTTCATGTCTCCCGGAAAAACTTCTTTAGAAAGAAAGGAGTTAGTGGGTAGGAAATTGAGACTGGAAAATTCTCAAGAAAAGCCATTAAAAAAATTACTCAATAAAAGGATATAAAACCTTTACCCGTAAAAGGTAGGCACATCTGACACAATCTGTTTCAGCAATATTAGTAAAGCTAAACTAGAATAACTGACATTCTATATAATCATTCGAGTTAATATATTCACTTGAACACATTTTGCATCTATTTGTTTATCTCTGTATCAACAGTAGTGAATGATCTACTGTTTGCTAGCTGCTTCACTTTTGTGAGTGTAGCATAATTATAAGTGAGTTGATAAGTAATGAAAACATTAAGTGTTGTGTAAAGATTATGATTCCAGTGTCTAGTAGGGCAATTAAATTTGATGTTTGTTACTCTGTCTCAAAGTAAATAATGATGTGTTTTCCCCTGTGCCTACATAAATAGCTGATTGATAACAATAGGGAAGTGGTTATGAAGGCCAAATCTACTCATTAGATATGTGCAATTCATTTTACCGTTAAGGTGAGTGGTAGTGAACACTGTGATACCTACAGATGAAATCAATGTTGGACTCTCATGAGTACAACACAGTAAATACTTGTGTGTGTGTGTGTGTGTGTGGGCGGGGGGGGTGATGTGAGTGTTTCAATTTATTGAATTGTGATAGGAATAAGAAATGACTGTCATGGAGCATTAGTATTTATAAGTTGTGACTTGATTGTCAACACATTTGCCTGAGACCAACAAATAACAACATGAAGTATAGCAAAACTTTTCAGAAAGTGAAATTGTATGAGGTCCAGGACATTACACACCGTATGGATTCAGTGAATATATGTGAACTTTAAATTGTTTTTGTTTGTTCTTTTGTTTGTTTGTTCTTAACTTTCCTGGTAGCAACAAATACTGTGTAGATGAATAATCCCTTTAAAATAAATTTTATCACACATTTTAAAGTTTAAGATCTGCTATGTTTTTTACATTTAACTCAAGAGTGGCAAAGTGACAATCATTAGCAAATGTAAGAATGAAGCAGAAGAATAATGACAAAACTTTTGTAAGCTAAAAGCAAAAACAAAGAGAAATTTTTAAACAGAGGGGGAAAAAAGACATATTTTCATAGAAGCAACAGTTAGACCATAGAACCTTTGGATTACATCTGGATTATTTAAAAGGCAGACTAGAAATCTAAGGGAATGAGCAAAGCAGAGCTCCAAAATTATTTTTGGAAAGATTTTTATATTTTGTAAAAGACATAGAACTAGTTATGACAAGAAATATCAAGATTGTGTTGGACTGTCTTCAACTTATTTGATAATTTTGTGTTGTTTTTTATTTTTTAATTACACCAGCCTGAGTGAGGGCTAGAAGGGAACATAAGCTAGTTGGTGCTTTAAAAGTCTCAGGAACGCCCTGCCTCCACTTTGGTGAAAATAAAGAGCTGCCTTGAACTCCGAAGAATAAGATAAAACTCCACACATTAAAATGATGAAATTGTACCTGGATCACATATTATGAACACGAATTCCAATTTCAAAAGGTTGATAGAAGTGTTTATTGGGGTTTGGACACCTACCACCTTTGTTTGAGAGCCAGAGGCCTTGTTAGGAGTAAAGAATAGGACACAAATTTGGAAAGTGTCTGATGGGTCATATTAAATCATCCTGCTCCTTGAAACAAAATTTGGCCCCCTATTGTAAAGAAAACCAAATTGTTTAAAATTACATTGCACTGGTTATTTTATTAAAGCCTAGCCTTTTTTGAATCATTATCTTCTCTCCATCTTTTTATAATGATTTTATCAAACTCAGAAATAGGTTTCTAAAGTTGCAAGGTGAAAATCATCATTTAAAAGATAAATTAGTAATTCTGGAAAATGTTTTACTATCAAAAGACAATATTTACAATAACTGCAAATCTTCTTTGCTTGCCACAATTAACCATCTGGCAAATGGGATATAATTAGGTCATCATTTGGCAATGTGATTTCAATAGACAGACAGAATACTAATAACACAATGAGCCAAGTTCCATAATCTAATCTCATTCATTATCATTTCTCCAGCACTTCATTTTTGTTTTAAATGACTCTATTTGTTAATCATTCAACATCTCTTTGCTGAAAATAAATAATACAGCACTTTCCCAATTGATAGACATGAAAACTGAAAATGAACAGAGTAATTTAGCCTTGGTCATACTGCCAGTTTTTAAAAAGGCCATATTATTAATTCAGCCTCTGATACCTTCTGACACAATTCACTCAACAAATATTTACTAGATACCTACCATGTGTCAGCACTGTATTGGCCACCACAAAATCAAACAAAGAAAATATAGGCCCTGGCATAAATGAGTTTAGAGAAAGAAGGGAGAAAAACATACAGATGCAAGTTTTAAAGCAGAGTGATAACAAGAGTTCAGAATAATCAAATTCTCTGGAGATGAGGAGTAACAAGGAAACTCTTCATGCAGTGGGTCATGAGCATGTGTTTTAAGAAGTTTGACAGGTGATGAGTTGGTTATGGGAGTTGAAGAAAATAGAAGCATAGAATGATGTTACTTCTCTCTTCTCTCTTTCTTCTCTCTTCTCTCTCTTCTCTCTTTTCTCTCTCTCACTCTCTCTCTCACTCTCTCTCTCTCGCTCTTTCTCTCGCTCTTCCTTATTGAACTGACAGTATAGGTGGTAGCCTTAATCAGTTTGGGTAATTAATGAGTAGCAGATTGGGGAAATAAAGTAATGGGTTCAATTTCTGCTTGACTGAAGTTAAGGCTTGATGTATAAAATCTAAGAATTTTTTGTTCAACTTCTGGAGCTATTGATAAAGGTACAATCAATATAGTTGAAATGAAATGGGAGTAAAAAAGGGTTGTCAGGAAGAATTTACTGAGTGAAAATAGGCAAGGGCTGAGAATGGAGTTCTGGGGCACCATTTTTATTTAAGTGATGAATAGAGAGGCCACCAAAATAATTTTAAGTAGGAACTGTCAGGAATATAAAGAGAAGCAGCACATAGTGTCATAGAGACAATAAACAAAAAAATCAGAAGGGTGAACCAGTTAGGCTTTTTGTCTGCTTTGATGCCGCATAACAAAACCTACAAATATTAGTGCTTGTAACAAAACATTTGTGTTTCTTGCATAGTGATCTCTGGGTCAGCATGAGCAGTTCTGATTCATGTTTTGGTTCCAGCTATAGGCTCAGTTCATGCGCCCTCCATGTGACCAAAGTGGTACATTTTGCTGATCAGACTATCATTAAGATAGTTCTCAGAGCACATGGAAAAGGCATGAAGAACCAAGCATCTTTGAAGTCCTTGCTCATCTCATGTCCACTATCACTCTATTGTCCAAAGCAAGACCTATATCAAAGAATCAGAGATACATACTCCACCTGCTCTGGTCATAGAGGTTTTTCAAAGTCATCTAGAAAAGGTCATCATGAATTTATAAATCTATAATATGAACAAAGTAAAGAATTGAAAGCTATAATCCAACCCAATCTAAACTATGACTGAAGAATGTGATCGATTGTCAGAGACTAAATAGGAAAAGAACTGGCCTGAGAAGAGTTTATTATAATATATGGTTATGGACTCATTTCCAAGTACACAGATTAGATGAAAATGAGAATTTTCTATAAAACTGATTCTTTATTTTGTAAAGAAATAGAAATGTCCGGTGAGTTTTCTAGAAATACCTATGCATGAAACCAGATCAATTAAATAAAAATGTCTGAGTCTGAAATGTAGACATTTTTTACTTTTTTTTTTTTTACAGCTCCTCAGGTGATTCTAATGTACAGGAATGATTTATAGTAAACATTCTCCACTTTGCAAGGGAAATTAAAGAAAATTATAAATAACCCTAATGTCACTTCACAATATAGTTCCAATTTTATGTATATGAGTGTGTACATGGCACAGAATGTGTGTATGTGTGTATGCACAAAAAGGGAGTGAGAAGGACACAAACATCATGGTCATCTCTGGATTTGCAGATTGTAAATGCTCTTTATTTTACTCTTTTTTTTTTGTATTTTCTAAGTTTTCTGCAGTGAAATGTACTACTTCTAAAATATGAGACAATGAATAAATATTGGTAAATAGAAATTCAGACTAAAGAGATGCCCAGAGTAGAAACTGCAACATATTAGGGATTCATGAAAACAGAGAATAATCTTCTGGAAAGAAGGTGAAAATGATGTGTTTTGGAAACCTGAAGGAAAAGAAGAAACAGAGCCAACTATTTTCTATATGTGGTCAGCATGTTGTAAAAGATGATGAGGAGGGCTAAAATGTAGTGATATACTTTCTTCTGGATCTAAATGATTTCAAGATTTCAACCCAGAACTTTGTCATAAGGGTCTGACTATACTCTGAAATTTCAGGCGAAAATAAGACTGAGAATAAGTTAGTGACAGTTCAGTGTCCAAGACGCATTTATCTCCTCTGCCTTTCATGAAACTTGATATGTTAAAATTGATCTTTTCATACTATGAAATGGGATAATTTTTCATCTCAGTTTGATCTTATCAGGCATCCTGTACCTCTCCACTTGATGATAAAAATAAAACATACCACTCCAATAGAAAACATAATGAAGAAAACTGGAATAAAATGGAGATGAGGGAAAAGTAGCAATTGCCAAAAGTTTGGATATATAAAGATGCAAATGTAATACATCCCAGGCTTTAACTTAGTTGATTTGTTGAGCCTTCACAAAAGATATGGGCAAACTTATGGCCCATTTTCCCCCGTCTTTCTAAAAAATTATTTTGTTTCTGAGCACTGAAAGGGGAAGACTGCCTGCATTTTTGTAAATAAATGTTCCTGTGGTTTGTGAGATCTAGGCACATATGTTTCAAGCATAAATGTTTTCTACTGGGAACTCTATAGAAAACCTATTATCGAGAATTAGATGATTTCATGCCTCATAAGTTTAATACTAACTGGCAGAAGTCAAAAGGAATTAACTTTTTTGCAACTGTGTCACAACTCCAAACACTGTGCCAAACATCCCTGTTTTTCAAAATTGACTGGATAGGACAGTCCATTTGTAGTTAATATTTGTACTGAATTCCCAACTAATCACTACTGTTGCCTTTATTATTGCTGTTGCTATTGTTCTTTTTATTATTAAATGTGAACCAAACACATGCCCTCTGCCTACAAAAGATAATTCACACCTCCACTTAAAAATCAGTGTTGCAACAATAACTTTTTAAACTCTATCCTATACTACTCCCATATGAATATTAACATTACTGAAGAAAATAGGACGGTTGGGACTGTAAAGGCATAATCACACAAAAAATATTTTAAATAATACATATTTTCTTTCATAAGAAATTCTGAATATCTACAGCATAATTAAGCAAAGTTCAGTGGATGACCTAAGCATGGTAATGACAGAAATGAAGTATATGAATTCCCAGCCCTACATTCCAACCATTTGACCACACTCTGTATCCTTCCTTTATCCAGGGGCAACATTCAGGGAGCAGAGCCCCAAGAATTTCCCCATGATACCACTAAAGCTTTAGTAGAAGAACAACTTTTCCCTTATACAAAACTCATCAACTTGAAGACACCCAAAGTCTTCAAACCGAAATTGAGCTTTAAGTTCTGCCCTAAGAATCCTTCAACCACTATTGACCGCAAGGGGGAGAACCACAGCAAATGTGCTCGGCATGCAGTAATCCAGCACTGGTCATGCAGCCGGAGAAATAACCCTTCTCCCAGTTGAAAACTCAAAGGGAGGCCAAGTTCTTGTTACATTAGAATAGCGAGAGCACTAGTATCGGGTAGCACCACTCACTGAAAAAGAGAACAAACTTTCCCAGAAACATAGAAACCAGGTTCATTCTCACGCCTAAGAAACAATAAACTTACCAAGAGTTGTTTCCTTTAGCATAGGGGGATCATTTACCATTTCTTTAGATTAGTACCACCTATTGAGGCAGGCTATATTTACCTACGGTATAAGACTACAGTTAGATTTCATCTAGAAAAAGAACGAACAATAAAGGTCGGTAACCAGATTCAGAACAAAATTGTGTCTATGAGCTTTAAGTATGAAAAAAAATGGAAAATTCTAAGCATCCAAATATGATTTCAAGCAATAGAACTGCTTTTCCCTCATGGTGTCCATGGGAACTGCTTTTGCTCATTAACCACACTGGAAAAGATCAATTACAACCTGTCACCTTGATAGAAAAAATAGCTGTTCATTTTACTAAAGCAAGTTTCTCCTTTTTAAAAATTCTGAATAGAAAATACCACAAACTAGCATGGCATTTGAAATACTGTATTTATTTTTAGTACATTGATTTTGAGAATAGCTATTTAATGATATCTAATGAATTATAATCATCACTATAGATATAATCTTATAAAATAGCATCTGTTTTGGGCTCTGGAGTAGAAGGGAGTGCTTGTACAAGGATTTTTTTTTCTTATAATTGAAATGTTATTTACCTCTTTCTAATAGAGTGAGCTGTCCATATGGAATGATATTTAAAGGTACTGCTGGATTTTCATTTGCTCTATTCTGGCTGTGAATATCTCCTGAAGCCCCCCCCCCCCCCCACCGCTTCTTTTTTTCTTAGATGTCATGAAAGGACAAACTCAAATATTCAGTGTTTTCATATGAAATGTCACTCATCACTTGGCTATACCCATCCATTTACTGTAAATCATTATTGAGAGAGGCCTAAGAAGAAAAACCTTGGGAAAAGCTCATATGTGACATTAAGTCTAAAAGAAACCCAACATGCAATCTGCATAAAGTCAGAGACACTACTTATACTAAGTATAATTTACAATTTGTCATTCATTTTTCTTTCTCCAAATCTGTACTTAGATTCTCAAATAAGTTAGAACATTTACTTTAAAAAAAATCTATTTCTTTAAATTTCCACGGTGAAAAACTATTAACAGTTTTCCATGAGGCAATAGATCACATTTGGAAAAACCAATTTGATGCTAGCCATTTGATCTCTGAGTGGCATATATTACAGAAGGAGATTTAATTATACATCTGACTCCCACTCACCCATTTGGCAGATTTCATTTGATGTTTATTAAACATAAGACTTGAAAACATGATATATAGCTTTATCTTTCATTCTTTTTTATCCATCAAGAAAGAGTTTGGAAGCTGAAGTTCAAATTCTTATAGATATTCTTGTTCCTTATTGCTTTGGAACTGATAATTTCATTCCAAAAGGGAAAACAGATTTTTTTCCTTTTTTTTTTTTCTTTTTTGAGAGAGAGAGAGCTCTGTGCCCATGATTGGGAGGTGAGGGAGGGGCAGAGGGAGAGAGACAATCTTAAGCAGGCTCCACACTCAGCACAGAGCCCAACACAGGGCTCCATCCCACGACCCTGAGATCATGACCTGAGCCAAAATCAAGAGTTGGACCCTTAACCGACTGAACGACCCAGGTGCCCTGAAAACAGATTTTTCTTCTGAGACTTCAGATTAGGTAACTTTACTAGGAGTCCTCTCTACCCCACTTCAGCCTTCAGGTCATAGCAAGAAGAGGCTCTTTCATTATAAGAACCTTGCCAACATTCCCCATTAAATGCACAGCTTTAATACACTCTTGGGAAGTGGTAATCTTAGACATAAGGGTATATAGATGTGAGATCTATAGTCCATGGGTACCAGCTCTTTCTGATACTCAGAGTTGGATTATTCATTCAATAATCATTTGAATATAGCAAAGTGGTTGAGAATATCCTAATAGTCTCTGAAAGATTTTAAATTTAGTGCTTATTTTGCCACTCTATGTGTATGACTTTGGGCAAATCACTCAAACTCTTTAAGCCTCAGGTGTCTTATCTTTAAAATGGACATAATAGTAATTTCTGTCCAAGTTGATTGTGAGAATAAAATGAATTAATGCATGTGAAGTACTTGGCCCAGTGTCAGACACACAGTAAGAAGAGGATACATTTTCACTGATAAGTTTTCAAATGATCCAGGTGCTATACTTCTCTCTGGGAATCTAAAGGTGAACAAGTTGGTGCTTCAAAAAGTTCATAGTCTGGTGTGATACAAAAGGAAAAAATACTATTAAGGAGTTTGAAAAGTGATGGGGAATAAAGAGGTTTCTGTGAGAACACAGACAAGTGAAAAAACTCCAGTCGGGAAAAGAGGAAGAGGAAGGTGACAGATGATATCTAAATAGATGCCTGAAATGTGGGGAGGATTTGGTTAGACTATTTAAAAGAACAGGATTGTTAAAAATGAAAGAGAGAAAAAGGACTCATGTAATCCACTGTGTACCAAGGATCCCTCTTTATTCATAAGTACCTAATAAACTAAGGTGTAGGCATTAGCAGATGTCCTTGCATACCCTCTCCCTTCAAGAACAGGGGGCAGACCTTGCCTTCCTTTCGGAACCAAGCACAAGAATTCCTTGGAAACCATACAAGTTAAAGCTTTGTGCTTCCTTCTGAGCCTCACCAAATTTCCTCTCACCTTAAAGAATGTCAGGGGAAGGAGTAGCTCTTTATTATAATACAATAATGAAAAAAAATGCAAATTTACTAACAATACTCTAAGGTAACAGCTACAAAAAATATCTTTAAACATTCATAGTATCCTAAATATAACTTATTACCATGAAGTTTTTATGGTGCCCATTGTCCTGTTAAGAGGCTGTACATTTAATCTGCTCCTTAACTCCTTGGTTCCAATAAACCCATTCATCACTTAGGTAATCTTTTGGGTGGTTTTGGAATGTATTAGCTTTGCTGTCATGTCTAAATGTGCTTTGTCTCTCTTCCTTCCATCAGTCACAAACCCTTTATTATTAGCTATTTATTCTTGATTCAAGTTTTATAGTAGCTTGGAAAATATTGAATACATTCACCTCTTGTTCTATGAAACTTATCTATTTTCTTACTAGTCATTTGGATCTAGTCTGGTAGTACATTTTCTACTAGAAATCACTATTCAGACATTAGAAGTTTAGGTTTTAACTATCACTCTTACTTCTAAAACACACACATTTACAGAAAATGACCCCTCACCTTTCATCCTTTCTGCACCCACACATACATACACATACAGTAGAATAAACATTAAAGTTAAAATTAATTATACTATTTTTTCATTAAAATGTTAATTTGTGTGATAAAAATGCACTTCATATTTTTACATAGGCTTTATAACCATAGATCACATACACACAAATCAAAATTAAGTTATGTGCCAAAGTTTCTCAGGACAGTCTTGGGAAGGTTATGACAAGAACAGACCCAGGAACTTCTCCCAAATATGTCCTGTAGCCATGCATACTTTCAGTTATAGAGTCTTTGAATATTTTTTCCCTATTGACTTCCATAGAAACTTCCATTTTTTTTTCAAATCCCTCCAGTCTGAACTCCCCAGTTAATACAATAATATTTAGTAATGTTAATGACTTAGCAATTATAAAATTTCCATCACCCTGAAGAATCACAAGCTCCTCTCTAAACCTAAAACAAGTGTTTCAATATAGAAGAGCTATTAGTAATTCTCCAGTCTACCTTGAATCAAAACCATTAAGAATAAAACCTCAATGAAAACCTCAAGAGTAATCTTATTTAGGCTCTGATCTCTAGTTTATATAAATTCCATTTGTTCATTTTTTCATCAAACATTTATAGAGGTGCTGGGAATACATCTGTGAAAAAAACAAATATTGCTGGCTTCTTAGTCCTTATGTTCTAGTGGAAGAAAAATATTACAATAGATGATACAAATTGGTAAAATATGTAGTGTGTTATATAGGAAGAGGAATGAGAAGTGCTGAGGAAGTTTCCGCAATACAGAGGTAACATTGTAGTAAAGAGCTAAAGCTTGTAAAAAATGGAGAACCACATGAATACCTGGTAGAAGAGCTTCCCAGGCAGAGGAAGAGCAATGCAAAGAATGAAGGAGGGGTAGAGGAGAAGATGAGAATTAGGTAAGTAATAAGAGTGCAAAGGCCTTTATGAGGACATTTACTCTGAATGAGATGGGAAGCCAACTGGAATGTTTTGAGTAGACTATCAATAGGATGTCTATGGCTGCTCTGAATATGATGAATTGGGAAAAGAACTTACAGGGCCCTATAATTAAAATGCCTTATGATGCCAATAGGCCATATCATCAGCATATAATGGACACTTAGAACCATCATTTCACTGGAAACACTGAGTACAGATAGAACAAAAGATTAAAGGACTGAGCTTTCTTAGTAAAGAGGACAGAGATGAAAGTAGACAGCAAAGAAGACTAAGAAGTAAACCACCCATGAAGTAAAAGGAAAGCCAGAAGTTAAGTGATCCTAGAAGCCAAGTAAATAAAGTGTTCAGTGAAAGAGGAAATGATCAGCTGTGCCAAATACTGCTAATGAGTTCAGTTGGTTGAGGACTAACCACTGAATTTAGAAATGTGGATGCCATTGGTGACCTTGACAAGAGTAGTTTCAGGGCACCTGGGTGGCTCAGTTGGTTAAGCGACTGCCTTCGGCTCAGGTCATGATCCTGGAGTCCCGGGATCGAGTCCCGCATCGGGCTCCTTGCTCTGCGAGGAGTCTGCTTCTCCCTCTGACCCTCCCCGCCTCATGCTCTCTCTCTCTCTCAAATAAATAAATAAAATCTTTAAAAAAAAAAAAAAAGAGTAGTTTCAGTGGAGGGACAGAAGTAAAAGCCTTGCTGAAGGGGGTTCAAGTGATAATAGCTGGGAAGTAATTGGAGAGAGTACACCCAACTCTTATGAATGATTCTGCTATAAAAGGAAACAGAGAACTGGAGAAGTAGCTGGAAATTAAAATGGGTTAAAAGAGAAAGTTTGGAGAAATAACAGACTATTTGTGCATATAAGAAAGATCTGGTAAAGCTGGGGGTGAGAGAAGGTGAGCAGATATGACTATTCAAAAGAGAGGGAAAATACTGGAGCAATATTCTTAATTATACCAACAAGGATAAGAGATAATCTGCCTATAGGTGTTGGCCTTTCCTCAGAGCACAGGCACTTCACCCAAGTAATAGAAGGTTGGATGCAGATGGATGGTTAGATGTGATGGTAGGAGTTTGCTGAAATTCTCTTCTGGTTGATTAAATTTTCTCAGTGAAATAGGAATCAAGGTCTTAAAGTGAGATTAAGGACAAAAGAGTGTGTGTTAATGGTTTGAGAAGAGATTATACAGATATATAAGAGAATTGAAGGGTGAATAAACTAGAAAAATCTAGTATAATTGTTAGACAGCATTAAGAGTTTGCTTTAGGTTAGTGATCCTGAATTTAAAGTGAAACCATTCAGTATTGTTGTGTGTTTTTCTCCAGCAACATTCAGTTATAGGATAGCAACTTGTAATTAAGGAAGGTTATAATTTTGATAAGTGAATATGATGAAGCAACAAAGGGGCAAGAGATTTAGAGGTATATACAAGAGAATGATGATAGTAATTGTTCATAGTATTTAAACTCAAAACAGAGGATAGTCAAGACATGAGGGGATAAGGGGCAGAGAAAAAATAATAAAAATCAATGAATTATATGTTTTTGTAATATAAAATTATTGTTGGAGTTGGGGTACTAGAAAGAACTGGTTGAAAGGATGAGATAATTAACAGAGAATCAAATGCTTGAAATTGAGGTCATGTTATGACAAGGTCTAGATTCTGCCCTGTGGGAGTGAGTAGCTAAGGTAAGTGGAAATTAAGATAATTAGAAGAGAAAAGTTTAAAGAAATGAAAGTCCAAAGTCCTGAAAGGATAATCTACATGGATGATGATGATACCCTCTAAAATTATGATAATGGTGTTAATAAAGAAAATAACTGTGGGTCTAGATAATGTCTTCAAGGAAGAGGATTAGAAGATATCTACAAGAAAGTGTTTGGGTTGGCACAGTTTTATGACATGAGATTTTGAAAACTAGAGGGCTGAGGTAAGAAAGAGGGGTAATAAATCTAAAGTAGGTAAGAGAGAAAGGAGGACAACCACCCTCTTTGCCTTCCTCCAGCCCAAGCAGTGAAGGAGAGTGGAAAAGCAAAGAGTCACCACCTGAAATGGCTTCAAGGGAAGTAGTGCCCCAGGTAAAAGGTAATTTTCTGACAGAGCAAAAGGGTGAAGATAGAAGAAATTTCTCTAAAGACCACTATCAGTTACAGAGGGCAAATCATGATGGTTTCAGGAATTAGAAAAGAATGACCTCGGAAATGTGAATGCATGTCTTTTGCAGATTGGAGTCTAGAGGAAGATGGAGGAGGACAGACTTGATCTTGAGCTAACTAAAACAAAAAGGCCATCCAAATAAGATGTATGTCAAACATATTCTTGAAGGGCAGGGATCAATAATCCAGGCATCAGACACCATTAAAGGGAGCCTGGTTCCAAGGGATTTTAAATTCCATAATTGGGGATAACCAGTTTCTCTTTTGTCATGATCAGGACGTGGGATCCAAGCCTTATAGGGTAGTATATGTATGAGAGGCAGAATCCTGACTTTCTATTCTACCCTGCTACATACATTAATTGTTAGATGAGTACCAGCCCTTCCCCTAACATTACCAAGGGATTTAAGAGGATTCCTTAGAGAAAACTATATGGCATACCAGGGGCTTCCAACTCTGCTCAGCCACCTCCACCAAGAGATAATTGATTATTTTATCTTTTGGTTTTGCAGAAGGCCATCTTCCTCTATAGGAGGTCAAATTAAGGAGGATCAATCTTATATAAAATTACCCTTACCTTTCAGGCTACACTCATGTATTATACCCCATTCTCTCAATTTTTGTCAATTAGGCCTGTGGTGCTACTCCCTGACCATGCTTAGAAGATTTTTGAAGACAGTCAAGCCAATGAATAAGAAAAGGAAGAATGTGAATAATATCTGTGGCTCTCTACTGACCCAGAAGCCAAGGGAGCCTAGATCAAGTCAATAGAAGAGATCCCAGGTGATTACTGGGGCACCTAGACAATCATTCCACCATATATGGGAGAGTGATGGATCTTTCTTATCACTGGTATTGATCTATTTATATGATGACTATATGATTTATTGTCCAAACCATGTCACATTTAAGAGTTAAAGAAAGTGCTTATTCAGGATTACACTCCTGTTCAACAGGTATAAACCATACTGTTCCAGGAAAACAAGAATGCATTTTCATTCTGTCTTTATATGTGTTTGGTCAAGAAGCAGATCACCCCTTGGCTGGCCAACAGATAAATCAAAAAGCAACTTAATTATCTAAAATTATGCTGACCAAGGAATCAAGGCTAATCCGTTGCCTCTGAGGCTCAGGTCTCTTGCTACTTGGCCTGTCATAGCTGCCAGATTCTCTATTGCATTGACTTCCTTACCTTTTACCAAGGAATTACCCACAAACAGTGGGTGTTTGGAGCTGTGGAGTTGTTGTGGAGTTCTGTTACTCCTATACACCCCCTGCAGGCCAGAGATTAGCCATGGGTCCTGGAAGGGAGTCCTAGAAAACTTTGAAAGATTAGGATAATAGCTTCCAGGGCTCAGTTCTCATGGACCCAAGGCTGTCAGGGTAAAGATATCTGTACACATAGAAAAAACAGCCTGAGAGTCTTGTTAGTGCAAAAAGGAACATGAGTTGTTAAAAGGGTCAACCAATTAAAGGCTGTTCTTCCCATAATGGATACAAGCATTGCATGTAGTTGAGCAAGGCTGGTATTCGTGGTTGCAATGAATCATAATAATGCTGAGGAAGAGTGGAATATATAAGAAAATGTGGTGGGGTAAAGGAGAAACTGATCAAGTCCAATGAAGTAAGGGTGTTTTAGATAGTTCTTAAAGGACAAGTTGAAAATTTATAAATATATGAGATAGACAAGTAGAGGATGGCATTATAGGCAAAAAGGATAAAATGTAAAAAAGTATATAGGAAGCAATATCAAATTTCAGGAAAGTGCACACAATTCAATGTCTATCAATAATAGTGATTACTACCATTTACCAAGTACCTGCTGTATGCCAGAAATTGTATTAAACTCCTTTCAACAATTCAACATGGTCCAGACTCTATACCTCATCCCCTTCTAAGAAATAATAGTCTGACTCCAGAAGCTTTGGAGAATGATACAGATCTTTCCCAAAGAATTCTTTAGAGGAGAGACATGGGAGTTTTACACAGCACCTTAGAGAGGGAACTTTTTATTAAATCCTTTAAATGGTTCTCTCATTCCACAAAGCTTCCGAGTCTAGGGAACTACTAAATTCTCCTCATTCCCTCTCTGCTGATGTCTCACTACCATGCTGTCCTGCCCTCCATCTCCAATCTCCCTGTGTCATTCTGGACACAGGCTGTCTCAAGTGAAGGTAGCCACTTGGACTCCTGCCATCTCCCATCTGCTGATCCAGACCCTCCCAAAAGCACCGCAGACCTCATGATTCCACAGTCCCTGGGAAGGACCCCCTTTTCTTGCTGAGAAAACAAGCTGAGCCCTGGGAAGTGAGATTTTATCTTTCACTTCAATCCTAACAAAAATCCTGTGAGGTAAGTTCTATTCCCTTCTACATAGGATGAAACTGAGGCACAGCAAAGTTAAGTAACTTTCCCAAGGTCACATAATTCATGAGTGCACGAGCTAGAGTAAAACCAAGCCTGGCTTGGTTCAGATTCCTTGCTCTTCAATATTCTGCTACCTCACTTAATCCTCACAGGAAACCCTGGAGGTGAGTACTATTATCCCTGTTTTCATTTTACAAGTAAGAAAACTGAGGCTTCTTGAGATTCATTAACAGACCCCACAATTAGTGACCAGCAATGAAGGATTCAAGGTCATATTTTTCCATTTGCAAAGTCCATGCGTTTCTGATCAGCCTGATGGTATATAATGATGATCTGGGAACCATCCTGAGTTGAGGCTCAACAAGGAGTGGTATTACATATTGTCAGTTTGCCAGGCATAGTGGAAGAAGAAGAATTATGATGCATAGACTAGATACGGAATAATGAGAGAAGAGTGTGAAGAAACAGGCAAGCTACAGATTTTAATTATCTTATCCATCACACTAAGGAGTTTCAGTCTGACTTAAATGCAATGTGAAGTCATTGAAAGGCTTTTATCTGGGGGAAAAAAGGGGTAGGTTGTTTTAGAAAAATCCTGCAGGAGTGGGTTGGTATACTGAAGTAGGTGTGTGTGGACTTGCTGCATTTGTGGACTAGGCACTTGCTGTTTGAACAAGCCCAATGATTCCTGACCTGATGTAACTTGGGATTTTGCTGAGTGTGAGCTGAAATCCAGTATCCTATGAGGCTGAAATTGAAGTGACCAATAAGAAGGCCTGAAGTACATGAGTAAATCTGGTCCTACCCTCTATCCTCAGCTCAAGGATCTATGCCCCCAGTCTTAGAACATACCCAAATCATGTCACACCTGTAATAATACAATACTTTTGCTGGTGTTTTTCCTATTCCCAATTGCTCTTTGAGCCCATCCTACATCCCACAGTCCTGAAACTGTATTTAACTTAGAATAATAAGGCCTTACATTTTCATTGCCCCTCACAATTTTCAAATAATTTATACTTCCATTGTCTAATATTTGCCACATAATAATCCTGAGACACTTAGAAATAGCATATGGTTTAGTAAAAGTTTAGAAATCTTAGGGGGGGAATTCGGAGGGGGAGACGAACCATGAGAGACGATGGACTCTGAAAAACAAACTGAGAGTTCTAGAGGGGAGGGGGGGTGGGAGGATGGGTAAGCCTGGTGATGGGTATTAAAGAGGGCACGTACTGCATGGAGCACTGGCTGTTATACGCAAACAATGAATCATGGAACACTACATCAAAAACTAATGATGTAATGTATGGTGATTAATACAATAAAAAATTTTAAAAAAAAGTTTAGAAATCTTAAGTGACAAATGGATCAAATAGCTAAATAGTGAGGGAGTCAAACAGAATCCATAGTTTATTTTGAGGGCATGGCAGTGTGATGAAAATGTTCCATATCTTCATTAGTGTGCTAGTTTCACAAGTGTATAGATCTGTCAAAACCCATCACATTGTATTCTTTAAATGGGTGCACTCTATCGAACATAAATTATATTTCAATGAATTTCATTTTCAAAAACACATCCATGTTTTTTAACCTTAATCTGAAACTGTTTGGATTAAAATCTATTCTATCTTGGAGTTTACCAAAAATGAAACAAAATTAAAACACTTGAAAGTTCTGGATTTTCTACAGCATTAAATATAAACTTAAATGTTCTTCCTCCTTAAAAAAATTAAAAAAAACTTAAATGTTCTTCATATTTAGTTCCATATTACTTTTTCAGTCTAACTTCAACCCTTCCATCCTCCTCCACTCCTTATTTCTACCCTCCATTACTCTCCTGCATAAACTTTCTGTAGTAGCCAAGCTACTCCACTCATCATTCTCCTAATCAAAAGGAGATCCCTGTGTTTTGGTCAGACCAGGCTCATGCCCAGGCTCATGCCTGCCCTCCTCTCATACACACTTGAACTATTTATATCCTATTTTCTTATTCCTATCCCTCACAATTTTTTTGATAGCCTTGACTTAGTGATTATTCTTTTCCCTGAATCCATATAGTATTTATTGCCTTTTGTTAATTTGGCATTTAGCTCTTTCCTTTGGCCACACATTTATTGAATGTCTCCTGTATATCAAGAAGTTTGTAAACATATATGTTTGTTCTTCTTTTTCCTGTCAACCTAATTAGATTATAAATTCTTCAGTCATATGAACAACATTCTTGGTATCCCCAATATACACTAAATAATGGGCACCCACTTAAGAGTATATAAAATTGTGCAAAGAACCTTGGACAGGGAACCATAAAACCTATATTCTGTGCTCAAATATACCAGCTATGTGAGTTGAGGTATTTGTCAAACTTTCAAAAGTTGAATTTCCACATTTGTGAATGGGAAAAATATATTAACTATGCTACTCACTTCTCAGAATCTAATGAAGCAATGTATGTATAAATGCATTACAAATCATTGTGAATTTTATAAGTTAATGATATTTTTAAATAATTCTTGGATATATTGTTGATGCTTTCTTTTTTAATAGTGGAATAGTTCATCTCCCATCTGGTTCTGGGTTCATTCTGCAGTTTGTGGCATAATCCTGTGTTAATCCTTTCTTCAAATTTTATTGTTTCTTTAGATGTTCAATAGATTAGATTTATGTTAAAGATAATCCACACATATATACATTGATTCATACATAATTTATAGCTGGTATCCTACTATGCACAATAACTTATTTTATTATATAGTACATCTATGACTCCCCTTACCCAACCCATTCCAAACAAATTGATAGGAATGGCCTATCTAAAAAATATTCCAAGCCTAGAACAAAATTTAGATAATTGAGCAGTTGTTTTCCAGTAAAAAAACTGAAATCTTTGGGCACCCGAGTGGCTCAGTAGGTTAAGTGTCTGCCTTCCACTTAGGTCATGATCCCAGGCTCTTGGGATCCATTCCTGCATTGGGCTCACTGCTCAGCAGGGAGTCTGCTTCTCCCTCTGCCCCTACCCCACCCCCAGCTTGTGCTCGATCTCTCTCTCTTTCACTCTATCTATCTATCTATCTATCTATCTATCTATCTATCTATAATTAATGAAAATGTTGACAGAATGGATGGGATCATCTTATGATTCTTCCTAATTTGTATTTGTTTACTGTAGATAATGGAGTAAAAATAATGTACAGTTAATAAGTTTTGCTGAGAATAATTTTAACTTTTTTGGATTAAAGATCTTCTCATTCTTGTAAGTAGAAAGTTATTGTAGATTTTACTAATGTGTACTAATTCTCAGGATACTCCAGGATCTAGTTATTTTGTTTGCTAAATTTCTGCTCTCAATCTATTTATTTCTACTAACTTTCTCTTTCTACTACAGCATTCATATATGAATTTACCAAGAGTTGAGTTAGCTATGCTGCTCTTCTCCAGATACTACTACATATAGTACTCCAAGCTTAGCAGGTTGTTCAACAAATTCTTCATTCATTTGGGCTCATTGATTCAAACAAGTGGTCATTTGCTTGAAAAGATTCAAGTGACTGTGGAGTGAAATGAAGTTGTTTCAGTGATGTGAGCTGTTGATCAAGTAAAACCATCAACATGGCAGCCATGTGAATTGTCATGTAAAACCAAGCAACACAGCCAATACTTTTTAAAGAAACATGCTTCCCAAGCAGAGCAGTAAGAAAAGCCTCCCTCTGCAGCCACATGTCAGATATGGGACAGTTCACTCTGCTCAGTAAATCTGTGTGGCCTATAGAGAGGCCCTTCCTAGATTGGGAACAGGCTGGAACTGCAAGGAATTCTTATAAGGGGATGAAGTGTGACAGAGGAAAGAGAAAATACAGTACTCCACCAGTCAGGAGACCAAAACTGGGTCCTGATGTGGCTACTGACCACCGGTGAGAAGATGAGCAGTCTATTTTTCCTCAGTTTTTTTTACCCATACTTAGAGCAATCACACTTGCCCTTCTCATCTCAAGGGCTGCTCTGAGCCTCAGAGGTGGTCATAGATGCGAGAGTATGTTGAAAAGGGTAAAATACTATAAAGATACAAAAAACATAATTTTCTGTTCTATCCCCTCACATGAACGAGTGAATGGCATTGAGAACAAAGGATGTGCAAGAGCAGCTGAGCTCCTGGTACTTCAGATAAAAGATTTTTTGAGGGAGAAGAGATTTACAATTTTGTTATAACTCCTCTTAAATTTAATAAACATGTATTGAGCACCTATATATGTATAGAACAAGATGGTGACTCTTAAAAGGAACAGAGAATACAAAGGTGATTAGGTGGACCTCCTATATTCAAAGAGAGCTTAAAAACTAAGTGAAAGAGACACTGTGGCTCTGGAAAAGTGCAAATAAATTCTCTGAGACATTAGCACATGCATGGAAAAGCAGAATTTTTGAGCAGAGTCTGAAGAATGAATAAGAAGTGGAGAAAGAATGGAGGAAACAATCATACTAGATAAAGTAACAGCATAAGCATAGAGATAGACATGTGAGTGGATAGTACACTGAAGGATGACAAAGAGAATACTGAGACCTTGGATGCAAAGAGGAAATGAATGGAGAAATTCAGCACATCAGGGTGAGATGAGAGGCTCCTAAATACTTTCTTGTGTGCACTTGCTAATCAGATAAGCAAAATACCAATACTATGGTTCAGATATTCGAATTCTGGAGTCCAGTCTTTCCACATGAAATCCTGTCAATTGAACTCTACATCTGACAGCTCTGGGATGTCTGGCACCTCCCTACTTCCTAGAAAATGTTCAAAGCCCATGCATCCAAATTAGATATTACTTTCATCAAACTGCCACTGAGCTCAATAACAGGTTCCCTTCAAGCTCTGTCATCCAACAAAACAAATAAGTATCAACCAAAAAATTACTTGTGAAGAAAAAGTGAAAGAACAGAACTTGAAAACAATTTCCAAAAGCTTATTGCCTAAAAGCATTGATGAGGTCCTTGAAAATTTTCTGAGCAGGCAGTGTGTCTGTATACATGCCACCGAATGTCATGTGCGTGCTGAAATTATACAATAGAGACATGCAGCTGCAATATAAAATTGAGATGCTTATTATCAATATCAAATGGTTTCTGAGAATGTTCCCACCTTACATTTACATCGACAAGAAACTTCAGATTTTTCCTCATAAACCTGGTTTAGTCCAAGTCTCTAAAACTAAAAATGGGTGAATCCCATTATATTTAAAATCAGTGTCACTTTTATTAAAGATATAGGATTTGACCAGACCTCCATACATAATTTCAACTTATTCAAAACTACTCGTTTCCACCTAAAACCTGCATCTGCCACATTCTTGCCCTATCAGTCAGGATAAACTATGCTGCAGGAACAAATCCCCAACACTGCGTGTACACATTGTCCTCACTCTGGGACAGGGTAACACAGCAACCACTATTTGGAATATGACTGGTCACTGCAGAAACCAGAAAAAAAGATATAGAGAGTCTTTCTTGGCAGTTAAATGCTTAGCCCTGAATTGAAAACACATTTTGTTACCCAAGTCCACCATAGGGTCATATCATATTTTATCAGTCTTGTTACCATTTTATATTAACAAAAATTTTCAGATTTTTAAATAGACTGACATAAAATCATTTCTTCTCCAAACTGTATTTGTGAAAATTATAAGACTTTATTTATTCTTGAAAAGTCTTTTTCTGCTCTTTTTTGCACCAGTAGTTTTACCCTCCCAAACATGTTATCTATCATACCAACTAATATTTCCAGGTTTGGGTTATGTTCTTAAGTGTATTCATTTGTATACAAGGATTACATTTTTTAAAATTTGCTAGAAAGGAAATGATTCTTCACATCTATTGAAATTTCTTCAAAGCATCAAAGCCAATACTTCAACCACTTTTAACCTCAGTTCTAAGCTGCAGAACTACCTTCCTCATAAGTCTCAAAATGTCAGGATTTTCCAAAAATACTAAGCATATAAACATCTCTAAAACTTGAATTTTTCGGGCGCCTGGGTGGCTCAGTCATTAAGCGTCTGCCTTCCGCTCAGGTCCTGGTCCCATGGTCCTGGAATCGAGCCCCATATCGGGCTCCCTGCTCCGCAGGAAGCCTGCTTCTCCCTCTCCCACTCCCCCTGCTTGTGCTCCTGCTCTTGCTATCTCTCTCTGTCAAATAAATAAATAAATAAATCTTAAAAAAATAAAATAAAACTTGAATTTTTCTTCACATATTAAATTTAGATACAGTTGACTCCTGAACAATGCAGGGATTAGGGGACTCCTAATCCCTAATAGACTCCACAGAGTCTATCTTCTGACTCCTAAAAAAAAAATTAGGGACTCCTAATCCCTAATAGACTCCACAGAGTCTATCTTCTGACTCTCCAAAAACTTAACCACTAATAGCCTACTGTTGACAGGAAGCCTTACCAATACAGTCAATTAACACATATTTTGCATGCCATATGTATTATATACTGTATTCTTATAATAAAGTAAGCTAGAGAAAAGAAAATGTTATTAAGAAAATTATAAGGAAGAGAAAATACATTTACAATACTATAAGAACTGTGAATAGACCGTGCACTCAAGAGCACCCGGATCTGCCTTTTGCTTCAACAATGTCTGAACAGAAAGGAGCCAGGGGCACCCCTTCTTTCAAACTCCAACTACCATCCAACCTCTTTTGTAGTGGCAAACTTCAGAACCCTCTATTAGCCATCCTCTGCCTCCAGGACTAACCAATACCATTTTTTAAGTTTGGTTCCTTATTGCTGATCAACCACGAGCTCCAAATTGGTCAGAATTATTCCCCCAAAGAGGAGGTCCTAGTCAACCATCTGATCAACATGCATCTGTGGGCCTTCTACACCTACCACTCTCTGGGCTTCTATTTTCACCATGAGGATATGGCTCTGGAGGTGTGGGCCGCTTCTTTCCCAAGGTGGCCAAGGAGAGGTCAGAGGGCACACAGTGCCTCTCAAAGATCC
Organism: Halichoerus grypus; assembly: GCF_964656455.1. Classification (NCBI taxonomy): domain Eukaryota; kingdom Metazoa; phylum Chordata; class Mammalia; order Carnivora; family Phocidae; genus Halichoerus; species Halichoerus grypus. Next base: position 127,721,652 of record NC_135716.1, on the reverse strand, counting down.
AAAACCAGCGGGCAGCCACGTTCTTTTTCAGGATGTGTAGAAGCAGTCCCTGGAGTAGAACCTGAACGAAGCCCTTTTGTATCTGCAGGTCCTAGGTTATGACTGCGCAGATACCACCCCCTCCTCCCACCATCTCTGTGCCTTCCTGGAAAACCACTTCCTGGATGAGCAAGTGAAATTCATCAAGATAGACGATCACTTGACTAATCTCCGCAGGCTGGCTGGCCCCCTGTGCTAGGCTGGGTGAGTATCTCTTCAAAAGGCTCCCTCTCAAGCACAGTGGAGCCTCTAGAGCACAGTGGCCCTTGAAGGGACCCTCTAGCTTCCCCCTGATGTCAGGGCTTCTGCCTGAGCCTCTCCCTACAGCTACAAGGCAGCTCTGTAACCACTCAAGAGACCTCTCAAGTGGTTGACCAAATTGAAACAATAAAGCTTTAAGCAAAAAAAAAAAAAAAAATCTGCATGTAAGTGGACACAGTTACAGCCATGTTGTTCAAGAGTCACCTGTAATTAAGAGATTTAATATAGATTCTGATTCTTATCATACCAAAATAAGCATAGTAACAAACAAAGAGGAATGGAATAAACAATAGTAAAATCAGAAATTTTATAACGGCGAGCTGAGTTATGGTCGACTAGGGCATAATTGATAGGTAGTAAAAAGTCAGTTTAATCTGAAAATATTTTATCTGAATGGTCTTCAGCACAATCAAAAATTTATTTCTCAAAATTTATTAACTGCCTTCTTTTTTATCAGACCCTCAGGATAGAGAAAAACATCAGAGATGACCACTGCTTCAAGGAATATGTTCCCTGGAGTGGGATGAGTAGCAGGCATGTTAACAAATATGTTCAGAGAGTATCAGAGATGATGAGGTGGAAGAATACGTCAGTTACAGTACAGTGGGGCCAGAGATGGAATGGCCAATTCCACCTGAGCAGTCAAAAAAAGTTTCATTGAAAGGCAATGTAAAAACATTCTTAAAAGATTAACAGGTATTCATACTTTGAAATCTTCAAACTCTAGGGGAAATCGAACCATTAATTTTCCTGTTCCATAGAGCTAACCATGTGCATTTGGCTTATATAATTAAAATGGAATTCAATAAAAATTTTTCTATTTTTGGATATTTCACTATCCCATATTTCAAATTCCATTACTTTGTTGTGTTTAAAAGACACACTTAGAAGTTTAAACATATTGATTCATAATTTAAACTTGTTTGACTATATTGGAAAAAACTACAAAAGTGTTATCAAAATTTCAAACCACAAACCATAATATTTAGTTATTGATCCTTTACTACCAGCTGAAATATTTGCCCAGATCTTAACCTGTGGAGAACCAGTGTGGGTCCACTTACTGCACTGGCCAAGCAGACCAAAGCCAGAGTTTAGATTCTAGAGGGTTAAAGCTGGACTAACTGGTCCTATGGGAGATGGCCAAGCACGGAAAGAGTCATGGCAGGGAGTCTGAACTAAAGTGCAAGCCAGAAAACCAGGATCAGTCAACAAGTCCATAGGACAAGCTCAGAGTCAAAAACAGTATACTAAAATAATAGTAAATTGCCAGTTGTTTTGGACTGTCTTAAATGGAACTGAAATGTCACCAACATGGTGTTTATTGTTAGAGTGTATTGAACTAGTTTAAGATTAGAGAATTGGATTGGACAACTTTCTATAACATTTGTCAATCTAGTAAAGATCTTTTTATTTCAATAACAAAAACCTGTGGCATATAAAGTAAACAAAAATAGAATTTACTAAAATAATTCTAAAGTAGCTAATATTTTTTCAGTTTTGTATTTTTATGGTGGTTATAGGCTTTGATCAGCAAAACAGATATCAATAGTCACCATATTCCTGTTTGATGCCTGACATATAGTAGGTGTTCTACCCATTTGCTGCTGCTGTTGTTGTTGTTGTTGTTGTTGTTGTTTTTAATAAGGAATTAGCACAACTCATCACAGTATCACAGCAAGCACTCAGTAAGATCAGTTATGATTAGGATTATTATTTGAAAGTTTTCTCACAGAGAGAAAGCCAAACATTGAGGTTTAAATTCTAGAATTCTAGAGGGAGAATCAAAATTCAGTGCTATTTCAGGTTTTCAATGCTGTAAGTCAACTAGCTTTGTAACATACCTACTATGTGCCAAGCATTGTGCTAGGCATTTTTCTACACCATTAATATTCATATTTTAATAATTAATATGCTCCTTACATGAAAATATTATAGGGATGATTAACTACTCAGTAAGTTAAAAAGAAAATGCCTGGGAGGAAGTAAAAGAATTAAAATTAACTACAGGTCATCATTTCCTGAAAGACCAACTAGCTGAATCAACATAGGAGTGTGTATAGCTGTGCTCATTCAACTTACACAACACACATTTAATGAGCACCAACAATGCACTTTCCTGGCCATGCTGCATAAATAAACCCCATCTCTCTCTCTCCCTTACCCTGCTTTACTTTTTCTTCTTAGCCCTCCTTATCAAAACTACCATACTTCACACTTATTTTTATTTTATTATGTTCTGTCTTCCCTCACAAGACTAAATCCATAAGAGCCAAATTACATGGTTATTTCCCCTACACCTGGCATAGTAAGTGCTCAGTAAAGACTTTTTAAAATTTATTTTAATTTTGCTTATTCAATTATTTAAACAAACAAAAAAAGTTTACCCATTTTTCCCATCCCCCTCCTTTCATATCCACCAATCTATTCTCTGTACCTATGAGCTGAGTTTTTTGGTTTTTTGGTTTTTCTTTTCTTTTTATTTTTTTTTAATTTCACATATAAGTGAGATCATACAATATTTGTCTTTTGATGTCAAACTTATTTAATTTGGCATAATGCCCTTGAGGTCCATCCATGTTGTTCTTCATTCTTTTTATGACTGAATAATATTCCACTATACCTGTATACCACAATTTCTTTATCTATTTATCCACCAGTGAACACTTAGGTTGTTTCCATATCTTGACTATTGTAAATAATGCTGCAGTGAACATGGGGGTACAGATATCTTTTCAAATTCGTGTTTTTGGGGTTTTTTGATAAACATTTAGAAGTGGATACAATTAAAAGTTTTAAAAATTTTTGAGGTAACTTCATGCAATTTTCCACCATAGTAGCTACACCAATTTACATTCCCACCAACAGTGCACAAGTGTTCCTTTTTATTGACGTCCTCATCAACACTTGTTATTTCTTGTTTTTTTAATAATAGTCATTCTAACAAGTATGAGGTGATATCTCATTGTGGCTTTGATTTTCATTTCCCTGATTATTAATGATACTGAGCACTTATTTAGGTATCTGTTGGCCATCTGTATGTCCTTTTTGGAAAAATGTCTATTCAGATCTTCAGTCTATTTTTCAATCAGATTGTTTGACTTTTTGCTATTAAGTTTTATGAGTTCTTTATATATTTTTGAATAATAGCCCCTTATGAGATATATGATTTGCAAATATTTTCTCCAACTCATTAAGTTGCCTTTTCATTTTGTTGATGGTATCCTTTGCTGTACAGAATCTTTTTACTTTAATATAGTCCCACTTGTTTATTTTTGCCTTTGTTGCTTTTGGTGTCAGATTCAAAAAATATCATTGCCAAACCTATGTCAAGGATCTTACTGCCTATGTTTTCTTCTAGGAATTTTATGGTTTCAGAGCTTACATTCAAGTCTTTAATCCACTTTGAATTAATTTTTGTGTACAGTGTAAGATAGTGGTCTATTTTGTTCTTTTGTGTGTGGTTGTCCAATTTTTCCAACAGCATTTATTGAATAGACAGTTCTTTTTCCATTGGATATTCTTGCCTCTTCTGTCATAAATTAATTGACCATGTATATGTGGGCTTATATCTGGGCTATGTATTCTGTTTCATTGATCTATGTATCAATACCATACTGTTTTAATTACTATCACTTTGTAATATGCTTTTAAAATCAGGGAGTGTGGTGTTCCTAGCTTTGTTCTTTTTTTAATAACTTGGTTCTTGGTTATTTAGGGTCTTCTGTGATTCCACAAATATTTTAGGAGTTTGTTCTATTTTTGTGAAAAATGCCAGTGGAACTTAGAAGAGATTGCTTTGAATCCATATATTGTTTTAAGTGGTATGGACATTTAAAAAAGATTAATTATTCTAATCCATGAGCATGGTATACCTTTCCATTTATTTGTGTCCTCTTCAATTTCTTTCATTAATGTCTTGTAGTTTTCAATATATATTCAATATATAAAGTTAATAATATAACATTGTAATAATATTACAATCAAAGGAAGAACTGAATAATTAAGATTCATGATAAAAAGACAAAAGGTAAGTCCAGGCACCATGGTAGAAAGGATTCATGAACTTGTATTCTGGAGTCCAGAGCTCTACCATCACCTTGACACAGTTCCATGGGTCAAGTGTCTTCTGGATCAGTAAACTATGATCAGTAGGTCTGAGTCATGTAATTCAAAAGGAGAATGGATGTGAGCTAAATCACCCCAAAATGTGGCTATCATATTTTCTCATAGTTAGTAATTAAATACACTTCTCTACAACAAAATGTTGTAGAGAGAAGCCACATCCAAGCACAAAACCAAGCAAATGAAGTAACTATCGTATAGCACAGAACCTCTCAGATGACTGAAGTTAAGCCAGTAGATTTCTCTTATCTCTCTGCCTTTTTGAGGTTAGTGTTTTTCTTTAATGCCTCTCTAAAAAAAAAAAAAAAAAAAAAAAAAGCCAGTCTATAGAATAAGCTTATGTGTGCAGTATCATTATGAAGTCAGAAAATGACATTGAGGGATACCTGTTTTTTTTCTGGATTTCAAGTACCTAGAACAGCGCCTACAGAAAGGCACTTAGTATTTGTTGGATAACTTCAAAATATAAATAAATGCTTTCTCTGGTAACTTACAACTTTCAGAGATTTCTAGAACACAGCAGCCTTTTAACTGGATGTTATTGGCAGTGAATACAACTATCTCAAGACAACCTTGCAATGGCTGGCACAAAATCAAATAAAGCTTATGATTGTCTATAGGGGTCTAAGTGTTCCTGGATGAGAAAGCATATCAACTAAGAGGAAGCCAGGATATCTTCCAAGATCCAATAGAACTCCCAAGTCATAGGCTAAGATACTGCTCTGTAGAGTGAGCAATCATTGTAAAGTCAATTGAATGACAGTTTTATTATTATATTTCCCTTTGCCTAGGGCTTTATTCTAGAAGAATTCTTTTTGAAAATTCAATAAGATTATTAGTTCTATTTAGTTCCTTTACATGGCCATAGTACATTTTTGGCTTTGTTCCTGTAGTTTATCAGCAGCTGGCCCTCAGGCACAAAAACTTGTGTAGCATAACACAATAAATAGTGACCAGAATAAGCCAGGGCCTATAGGGCACATCCAGTAAGAACTTAATAAACACCGAATTTTTGCCTCTGGACAGCCTCTTGCAATGTCACAGTTTAAATCTTAACATATCCTAAATAGAGAACAATCCTCACTATTCTCACAGCAAATTTGTTAGGGATAACAAAGAGGCTAAAAAAATTAAACCATTTTTCTGCTATAAAAGAAAAACAGCACCAAAATAAAAGGGAGCCATAGTAAGACCTCAAAGCTTGAGCAATTACCAACTGCACATAAATCTTGCTCTCACCCAAGGTCAAATTTTTCCATTTGGGGAATCCCTTCTAGTTAAACTACTTTCAGAAATTGACTTAAGTAAAATAATGTACCTCTAGGGAAAGAGTCTTTCATTTTGAACCCATGGTGACTATCCAGAGAGAAGACAGTAATCAATTGGTCAATTGGTTAAGTTGCTTTCATGTCCTCACTACTGCTCTTTTGAGTGCTCTCAAAGTTAGCTCTCCCAAAAGGCATAGGTAACTAGATAATTGTGGAACAGCAGGGAATAGAATACTTTCCCCATGAAATATTTCTTAAAGGGGTTTTATGGTCATCTCCCTTATAATATGGGAATTCTAAAAACTTGAAAATTGAAGAAATGTTTTGACTATTAAAAGCCTTAATAAGTCATACAGTAAAAGGGGCACCTGGGTGGCTCAGTCAGTTAAGTGTCCAACTCTTGTATTTGGCTCAGGTCATGATTTCAAGGTCCTGAGATTGAGCCCTGTGTCTAGCTCCGTGCTCAGCACAGAGTCTGCTTGAGATTCTCTCCCTCTCCCCCCACCTTCTGCCCCTCCCCCTGCTTTCTCTCTCTCAAATAAATAAATAATCTTAAAAAAATAAGTCATACAGTAAAGAAACTCACTGAACCCAGACTTTTCCAAAGGATAGACTACGGAATTGTTTCTTATAGAACATGTCCTGAGGAACATGGTGCATCCTTTGAAAAATGCCACCATGGAGGACTGGGAATGCCTATTGGAGAGCACACAGGTGGTGCTGTCTCTTGAAGATGTTTAGTGTCTGATAATCAATGAGTTACCTTTTAGAGCAATTATTATGAATATGACTCCCTCTGCTGCCATCCCACCAGGCCTCAAAATCTCAATTGACCAGATGTAGCTACTAGTGAGCTGAACAGTTGTTTTTTTTTTAAAAAAAGATTTATTTATTTATTTGAGAGAGCGAGAATGAGAGAGAGAAAGAGTACATGAGAGGGGGGAGGGTTAGAGGGAGAAGCAGGCTCCCCGCCAAGCAGGGAGCCCGATGCGGGACTCGATCCAGGGACTCCAGAATCATGACCTGAGCCGAAGGCAGCCGCTTAACCAACTGAGCCACCCAGGCGCCCCGTGAGCTAGACAGTTTCAATAGCATTTCTCAGACTGAGAGATACAGAAAGCACATGGAGCCAGCAAGCCCATGTGAGAACAGAAATATGTGATTTTCTCCTTAGGAAAGTAAAAGAGACCAACAGGATGTATGATCAGTTTAAGTACTGTACCCCACAGTTGGGGCCCATCTAGCACAATAGCAGAGAGCATAATTTAGAAAAACAACAAAGAGGAGGAAGAGAAGAAGGAAGAAAAGAAGGGAAATGAGAAGGAGATTTTAAGAAAGAAGTTGAGAAAAGAAAAAGATCATTCAAAAGAACCCACTGAGAAACTTTTATCAGCTTGAATTTAGAAGAGTACATCTTTTGGCAATTGAGCATTTGGAATGTTAGAGAGAGAGAGAGAGAGAGAAAGGTTTCATTCCCCAGGATTGAGAGAATTATGGGTCCTTTCACCCTGGGAGAGCTCAGTCCTGAAGTTCATTAATATTATGGAGGCTTGGGAACACTACTGAGGCTGAAGGAAACATTTCTACCCTGCAGTGATAATTATCCAATAAGGAGGTTAATTTACAGAAGGGATCAGACTAACAATGATAGCTTGAAGAAGGCTTTTAGTCAGAGTTACACATTTCTAACAAGTTCTGTGCAGACTTTTGTGGGTTGCCCACCTACAGAATTATATGTCCCATATACATCTGAGTGACACCAAAACATTAGACAACTATTAAAATCACATAGAGCCAAATAGAATTTTGCCTGCTCCCACAGCCCACATGCTATGTGGTAATCAGAAACAAAAAGATATTTTGGGAGCATACAATCTGAGAAATGATTTCTGTTGTCACTTATATTGTGCTCCTTTCATTCAAGGTCTTGAGCCTGACTTTAAACTTAGGGCTGACTCCATGGGAGTTCCCCAGACACAAGGCCACTAGGAGTTAGATTCCTATATGTTCACTCTGACAGCACCTACAAAAATGTCTTTTCCATAATGATATACTTTATTATACCCCTAATGTCTCTCAACTCATGACCCAATCCATCAGCAGTTTCTACTAGTTTTACCTTTAAAATATATATCCAGGGACACCTGGGTAGTACAGTCCATTAAGCATCCAACTCTTGGTTTCAGCTCAGGTCATGATCTTGGGGTCATGAGATGGAGATCGACATTGGGTTCCCAGCTCAGCGAGGAGTCTACTTAAGACTCTCTGTCCCTCTGTCCCTCTCCCCTCTCTATCTCTCTCTCTCAAATAAATAAATCTTTAAATATATTTATATATATAAATATATATAAATAATATATTTATAAATTTGTAAGTATAAATATATAGCTAAAATATATAAATATACAAAATATATGTTTAAATACATTACATATTATTAATATATAATTAAATATATATCATATATTTATTATATATATATTATATCCACTGCCTCTCACCATTCCCATTGCTATGATTCTAGTCCAAGTCACTATCATCTGTCTCCTGGGCATCTGCAATAGCTTCCACTGATCTCTCTCAATTTTTCCACCATTCTATCCTCATAGTCCATTTGTTGATTCACAAACTGGTCCTCATACACAGAGGACAAGAAGAGACCCAAGAAAGAGCAGACCATTCCAGATTGGTAAGTGGCAGGTTTAATAAATAGGTTGTTAAAAATGAAACAACAAGGATGTGAGGGCAATCTGGCTGCAATATCTCTCACCCCCATGTATCGCCAGGGTTGATTAGGCTGATCTGGCTGGCTAGGCGGGTGTCACCTTTCCATCTGTGTGCCTCTAGAAGCTCCATGCTCAGTCAAAGAAGATGACCTTCCCTGAGAAAGGAGGACAATTCTTCCATCAAGGATATAGGAGTAGCTGTGCTCCCCTGCTAGAATCTCCAAATAAGCTCTCAAGATCCATTTGTAGGACAATGTAGGAGAGTCAAGTTTCCAAGACTCTAGACACAGCCAAATGAGGTGCTGCATGTGGCAGTCTGCCTTTCTTAAAAAAAACAAAACAAAAACCAAAAACAAACAAACAAAAAAACCCACAAAAGAACAACAAAAAAAACCCAAAAACAAACAAACACCAAAAAACAGAAAGACAAGAAGAAAGAAAAAAAAACAGGCCTAAAACTGAGTCATTTGCTCACCTGTGATAGCAAACCAAGTTCAGTTAATCACCGTTTCAACTTCTCCCAGGAATGTGAACTTTTAACTGTCAATCTGAAATTTCCTAATCAGCATTAGTGAGGTAATCTGCAATAAAAGCCTTCCTTTTCCCTTTTCCCAAAAAAGTTGTCCTCCTCTGAAACAGTCCTTTCTTTTCTTTTGCTAATAACCTCCTTGGGCCACCCTCCTTCCCATAAAAACCTTCCATTTCAGTGCAATGCCTTGGAATATTTTTCTACCTGCTGGATGGGATACTACCAGATTCATGAATTGTTGAAAAGGTCAATTAGATCTTTAAATTTACTCAGTTGAATTTTGCTTTTAACAAAGGGAATTTAGGAGGTTTGTCTTGGGTAGCCTCAGGATGAGTAGATCTCTGCACCCACCCACCAGAATTTTTAAAGTTTTTATAGAAGCTTTAACTGGGTTCAGTCACATATACCGTCCAGATAGTCTCAATAGCACATTGCTCTCTCAAGGCTGTGTTTTAAAAATGGCTCCGGCTGTGGGAATGGTGACCAGAAAGTACATTCCAAGGACAAGTCTTCACAAACACTGAATTAGCAAATACTGAACCATTGTTCCTAGGAGAAAACAGGGTTTTCTTGTGAGGACAAGTGGACCAATGGTGACCAGAAAGTACATTCCAAAGAAGTACATTCTGGGAAGTCTCTCATTGCCCAGATCCAGCTCAAAGGTCAACCAGTGGTCACGTCCTCTCGATGACCTCCTCCAACACCACTCTCCATGAAACAAACCAAATGGAGTTTTTATGTCCCACCTTTTCACTTTCTTTCAATAGTTTCCTATTACAATTAGAGTAAAACAAAACTGGAGTTTTTATGTCCTATCTCTTCATTTTCTCTCAATGCCTTCCTATTGCAATTAGAGTAAAACAAAACTCATTTTCATAGCCTAGAATATCCTAACTCCTGCCTATTTCTTTGAATTAAACTCCTACACTGTCTCTCTTGCTCACTACACTCTAGTTACACTGGCCTTTACTTTGTCTCTGTAGTACACCAAATTGATTCTCCTCCAAGATGATTGGCCCTGTTGATCCCTCTACCTGAACTGCTCTTGTGTGCAGGTCTCCTTATGACTGCCTTCTTCTCATCTTTCACGTTCAAGTTCAAACTCATTTCCTCAGAGAGGCCATCTCTGATCATCACCACATCCATCCCTACCCATCACTCTTACCTTATTTATCTTGTCTACATGTTTATTTTCAGACTGCTCAATTGGAATGTAAGCTCCATGAGTATCTGGTCAGCTTACACACTGATGTATTTCAAACAGTGATTGACACAAGGTAGGCACTTAAAAATGTTTCTTAGATGGATGAATGCATGAAAAAATGCCACTTGAACTGAAGCTCACTTTGGTCAAATCCTGCAACTATGGGAATTCTAAACTATCCATGACCTTCTAATAGAACTGTTGCTGCAGTCTCTCTCCTTGTCCCCATCTTATATGTGATTGACAGGGTTCTCAGCAATCATGAAGACTTCATGGAAGCCTGTGAGTCAATAATGTGGTCTTAGGTATCCAGGTGAAGGGGCTGTTTCTGGGGACAAAGGAGTAGTTACTGATGGCAGCCACACAAAACATCCTAAGGATACCTTAGGTTATATATAGATTTATAGTCTTTATAAGCCTTGCTCTATTGTGCTGGGTTCTGTTCCACCCTCTACCCTGCAGGTGGCATAATATATCACAAGCCCAACCAATCCACTCTTCTTACACATTTGTGCAAATCACACTGCTACTATTGTCATTATTTATTGAGCAATACGATATTTTGTGCTGGACACTATGCACGGGGCATCAAGGAAAAAGTTTTATTCAATACTCACAACTCTAACTCTTAATCTCAGGAAACAAACTGAGGGTTACTGGAGTGGAGGGGGGTGGGAGGGATGGGGAGGCTGGGTGATGGACATTGGGGAGGGTATGTGCTATGGTGAGCACTGTGAATTGTGTAAGACTGATGAATCACAGACCTGTACCCCTGAAACAAATAATACATTATATGTTAATAAAAAAGTACTCACAACTCTATAAGAGAGTACTAGCGTTGTCCGTATTTTACAGATGAGAAACTGAGACTCCAAGATTTAAGTAATCTGTCTGAGGTCACATAACTTAAGGTTCAAATCCATGTCTTCCTGACTCTTAATTGCTATGCTTATTCCCTTCACAGCAGTAAATATATTCTTAAAGGATTATTTGACTAGGAATTTGATGCAAAAAAATAAAAAATAATAATAAGGTTTTATTTAATTGAGTTCCTTCTTTATGTTCACCAGTGGACTAGGTGGTGGAAATAAAAAGATGAATTGTCATGGCTCTTAAGTTATTTATGGTTTAAATAAAGAATCAGGCCTATACACAAGAAGTATTTTACAGCATGGTACATGTCATGATAATGCTAAAATGTTACAACCCAAATTATAGTAATCCAGATTAAAATGTTTCTTGGCATAATTAATGCCTGTGCTAAGTTTTCAGGGTGAAGCTAATTAACATCCAAGGACAAATATTTCAAATTCCCATTAGACATCTTGCTGAAGACCATATGCTCTTCAAAATATAAGTGAACTTCTGGAAGCCTTACATGGTCAACCTCCAGCTCAGAATTTCTGCTCCCCTTAATTCTCTGCCGTTCTTCTTTTTTTTTTTTTTTTTAAGATTTTTATTTATTTATTTGCCGGAGAGAGACATAGCAAGAGAGGGAACACAAGCAGGGAGAGTGGGAGAGGGAGAAGCAGGCTTCCCGCTGAGCAGGGAACCCGACGCAGGGCTCGATCCCAGGACCCTGGGATCATGACATGAGCCACAGGCAGATGCTTAACGACTGAGCCACCCAGGTGCCCCTCTATGCTTTTTTTCTTGAGCGTTTTCCTTTACCTTAGTTTTGCCACCTGCCAAAATCTAAAACTCTGCCTTGTCTCCACCCTCCTCTTCCACCCATCAGCACAAAAAAAAACAAAGATGCAAATCTGTAGCTGAATGTTTACTGAAGTTTTGTGAGTCAGGGTGAAGAGGTTATACCATCACATTACAGAGCAAACAAATTTAAATCATATACAGTTGATTCTCATTATTTGCAGTAGTTATATTCTACAAAGTCTCCACAAACACTGAATTAGCAAATACTGAACCACTGCTTCTAGGGGAAAATGGGGTTAGGGTCCTATGAGTCTTTGGTTACAACATTTTCATCAACCAATCAACACTTATTTTGTTATGTGTGTTCTGTTGAAAGTCACCTTATTTAATATTATATTGCCGATTCATTAGCATTGAGCTCACAACTAACTAACTAACTCTATGACTCCTGCCTGAAAGCTTATCTAGCACATGTATTTTTTCCATAAGGCATTATCACAGCTTTTTGCACTTAGGAACACTAGACAGCACTTCAGCACTATGCTCGGGGCCCATTTTAAACAGCAAAATTACCAACAAAATTGCAAAGAATGTGGCACTAAGTATACTGCAGAAAAACCCCACTTGTTTACAGTATGAGAGCTGAAACAGGCAGCTGAATATCTCCTTGTTCATCGACCTCAGCTGGGAACTAGCAGAGCTAGTCTAGTGATTCAAAATTTTACTACCCTGGCATGTCTGGGAATGACTGCAAAAGCACCACAAGTATTGATTTGAAGCCTATTGTTTCAAATAAGTTTTATCAAGTAGGCAAATTCACAGACACAGAATCTCCAAATAATTAATATCAACTGTATTAGATACTTACATACTAAAATGGCCACCAGCACTCTCTTGCTGGCTTTCTTCCCACCCCTATCCATAATTGCCTCAACTTCTTAACCATCTTCCTGATTTATTTCACTCCCTTCAATTTCTCATCCAGTTCCCCCAGATCACCACTTTTGACCTAAATTCTTGTCGTTCTACTATGAGAAGTGGTATGTCCAAAGCTATCCTTCAAGACATATGTCTAACAAATGATTACACAGAGCCAGCAATGACTCTGCAATTATAGTCTTTCATATAACACATTGTATGAGTTTGCTAGGGCTGCCGTCACAAATACCACAAACTAGGTGGCTTAGAACAACAGGAATTTATGTCTCACAATTCTGGAGTCTAGAAGTCCACAAGCAAGGTGTTGGCAGGGCCACGCTCCCTCTGAAACCTGGGGAAAAGAATTTTTCCTTGCATCTTTCTAGCTTCTGGTGGTTTGCCAGCAATCCTTGTCATTTTTTTGGCTTGCAGCTCCAGCACATCAACCTCTGCCTCCATCATCAAAGGGCATTTCCCCCACATGTGTCTGTGTCTCTGCATCTCTGATAACTTTCCTTGGAGTGGTTTCCACCTGAGTAGAAGGGAGGCCAGTGAGACAACTAGATTTTTGCAAGCTGGGGAATATTTTATCCAATTTCTGTGGTGACTGTAGAGACAGTCAGGAAGCATTATACACTCCTCATACATTTTCAAGTATTATACATTCGGGAGTAGTTTACAGTGACAGAAAACTTCCTGCTCCATTGTCCCACTTGAGAATTGTTTCTCTATTTGATGGTGCCCTCATCAGAAGGTGAATAAGAGTAGAAAATATTTGTTAGAGTCTCTCTTCAACATGTGAACTATCCACTTCCCTAAGAACTCCACTTCTCTCCAAAGGAAGGAGACTTGACAGCCAAATTTGCAGTAACTGACAATCCTTGACCATATTTTATTGGACAAGGTGTGCACTAAGCTAGACCATTAACATTATCTGTCCCAGAAGCTTGTTTTAATGAGAGATAGATGCTGGTTTCTGCTAGTTAGTTAAATTGGGAACAGCTAAATTTGGCAGCTGCAAGGAAATTATCTTCCATTATATCCCCAGAGAACCAGAAAGAGAAAAATCAGACTTGAAAGGAAAAGCCAAGATAAGAGCCCATGAATTCAACAAAAAGGTCAACACAGTGGCTACCCCTAATATAGCACTGTATGTTAACTAACTGGAATTAAATAAAAACTTTAAAAAAAAAAAAAAGACAGTGGCTGCCTTGGAGCCCTCCAGTTCATATTTCCATCCTGTTGGAGACAAACTGTGTTTATCTCCATGCGTTCCATGAAACACAGCCATGTATAGATCACAAGCATTTCTTCCTCCTTTTTTTACTAGCTTATTTCTGCTTTTAATTAAGTAGATTTCATTAAAATGTAACTCATTTAGAACTTTCCACCACTTGTTGGTCTCCTGGACAAGACAGTTGAGCTACTAACATGAGGCTGGCAGGAGAGAATTTTTTTAATCTCCTATAAAAGTTATCTGACCAGCAATGGTGATATATAAGTAACTGAACTATAATATTTTAATCATGTGAGAAATGAAATTATTCCTGACCATAAATGATCAAACTGGCATAGGTATTTGTCTCCTATTCATTTTTAATGAAATATACATTCCTTGTACACTAGCATTAATAAATTTAGGATAAACCCTTCCTTTTAGTACACTGCAATTAAAAATAATTCTTATGTGCCTAGGATACATTTCTATGTTTCTTACTACACTCTAACTTTTTACCTCCTACCAGAGACTAGAATACCTTAAAACTCTTAACAAAGAACTAGTTTAATAGTTCCATCCCAAATTCTATAATTTCACACTGACATTGAGCTTAATGAGTTTCACTTGTCATCATGTTTTGTTAAAACACAAACCTTATGTTCCATTTATCATTGCTTTTTTTTAATGACATTTTTAAGGTTTTCTAAAATTTTATGTCAGATATGACATACTTGCCTTGGAGCATTTTACTTTCGTAGCACTCAGGACGTGGCATCAAAATGCTGTAATCATGTTCCCCAGCAGAGCTATTCATTTGTTCATTTATACTCCAAATTTTGTGGAACATTCACCAAAGGCAATGTCTTTGTGAGACACTGGTCCTGCCTTCAAGAATCTTACAACTTAGTGAAAGCTAAAACATATAGACACAAATTAATCCAATTAAGCTGGAAAATATAAGTAGCTTAAGAGAGAACATTTAGAAATCAAGGTAGTATCACTTCTGGGTTAGTAGATTAGAAAATATTTTGTGTAAGAATACAATTGAAAATATGAGAAATTGAGAAAAGATAAAATTGGAAACAAGGGGAAAACTGGAGAAAAAAAGGTTTACAGAGATTTATTTTCTTGGCATTTTAAAAACTAAAATAAATATTTTCAATCCAGAAATATTTGGATTTTAAATATTTATATTCATATATATATTCTAAATATATATATTCCTTTTGTTTTTACTGGTTGCTTCAGTGCTTTTAGCAATCCTGCATTTTCTGATTAGAAAATCCCATGTTATTTTCACCTTTGCTCATGGCCTTCTCTAATGTAATCAAAAGTCTTCCCATAGTCATAGGGCAATGCAGCTTCTTCAGAGTCAAAATACCCCTTTACCAGGGTTTGTAGAACATTTTGCTAGGCCTTCCAATTCCTTAAAAATTTTGCAGAGCAAGCACCTGCCTGTCCCTTGTATGTGTTTGTCATGAATAAACCCCAATGAATAGAACCCAGTATGAATCAAAATGTATTTATCAAAAGAAAGGCTCATGGAAGAGAGGTATGCCTTCCAATGAAAGACATTTGTTTATACCCAAAGTATTGGGGGAAATCATTTAAGCTCAAGTAAGAATTCAACTAACCTATCATTTCATGTGCATGTTATTTTCAAATGATAAATTACCTCACTTAATATTTTATACATCTGAACTGAATACTAGCAGAAAATCTAAGAAAGAAGATGGCCGAATCCCCAAGTTTAAGATATGTGAAATTAAACATCTTTTGCCTCACAAAATCTGCAACATTTGAGGGACCAAAAGGATGGTGTTCCCTGCATACCAAAACAAATTCTGTCTTGATTTATATGTAAACTCATGCAATAGATAAGCTATTCAATTTTCTATCCAAGTAAGAGAAATATAAAAAATTGATATTTAATCCACATTTTTCTTTTCTTCTGTAATCCAGTTTGAAGGAGAATCATCATGCATTGTGGATGCACTTTTTTGTTAGCTATAGAGTCTTCCCTCATCAACACTCAAACCCCATCGTTTTCATTGAAGGCAGAAATATAAAAAAGCCTCCTTCACCAATGTGAACTTTCAGTAAATATACTAATGGAAATACACAAACTAGTTACACAGATATGAAAAGAGAAGAAAAATTTGATCACCTAAAGGGAGCAAAGATTTCTCTTCATGGCACTAGGAGAGGCCAGATCATCCTTAACTCAGTTAAGGATGCAGTATAGGATTTTGCCATTATTAACTACACAAAGGTATCCAGCTCAGAGGACAAGAGGGGACTGACATTCAGCCTACAGAGCATGTCACAGGACATGCTTCTGGAAAAAGGAACATATTTTTCTAATTCACACAAAAGCATTCTCCTCTCATAAACCATGGTCTTGAAGGACTTCACCCACTCTGATGGAGTGCTGAGGAATGATATGGCCTAGCATTGGCCTGGAAACATACACCAAAGTAAAGTTATTTAAGGGATGATTTATTCCTATCAAGGCATAAATTATAAATATGAAGTGGAAATAATATAATGTCTTAGACATTTACTATGCACCTGGCACTCTATTAGTTGTTTTTATGCAATCTCATTAAACCCTTTCATAAACTTTATAAGGTAGAAGTAATTCAAAGAACTTAAACATCTTTTACTTAAAGGACTCCCTAGATTAGGGGCTTCTGGATGGCTCCATTGGTTAAGTCTCCGACTCTTGGTTTCAGCTCAGATCATGATCTCAGGGTCGTGGGATCTGAGCCCTGTGTAGGGCTCTGTGCTCAGTTGTAGTCCACTTGAGATTGCCTTTCCCTCTCCCTCTGCCCCTCCCCCCTATGCGTTCTCTCTCTCTCTCTCTCTAAAAATAAATGGATAAATCCTAAAAAAAAAAAAAAAAAAGACTCCCTGGATTAACTGACATTCTCCACCCCCTCGAGGAAACATACTAAGCAATGCTCATCATTCACTGAACACTTATATCCACTAGGCTATTCTTTAATCCTAAAGAGTACTACAGAGTGTTCATTTCTTCATCCCAAGTTTGCATCATATGCTACTAAGAATCAATTGAGTTGGATCCTGAAACTTTTAAGGTCAGCTGTCATTATTTTGAAATTATGTCATTTAAATAACTTGTAAACCAAAAATATAGAAGTTCCTAAAGAAAGAAAGTTGTTTTCTATATTTTCTATAAACATTAAATATAATATTTTGGGAGCCAAATAAAGATGGGTTAGTAAAAAGAACTGCTACTAAATTATGTTTGTACAGTGCTGTAAAGTGCTGGGAACAATAAAAACAGAGAAAGATTGAGCAGATAGATTTCTTCAGGTATTCAGTTCCCACTCATTTTAAAGAAACTAAGACTGAAAATCATAGAAGAAACATAATGGTGTGGTTTATACAAGACCATACCAAAGTCCCATCAACAGACTTATACTAAAAGAAATGTTTTTGACTCTTTAACAAACTACTGGCAGATGAGTATTTGTTTAAGTTATAATTAAAGGCTTAAGATTTGTATACATCACTTTTTATGATTAACTTTTCTCTTTTTCTTTTTTCTTTTATTTTATCATGTTATGTTAATCACCATACATTACATCATTAGTTTTTGATGTAGTGTTCCATGATTCATTGTTTGTGTATAACACCCAGTGTTCCATTCAATACGTGCCCTCTTCTTTTTTTTTTTAATTTTTTTTTTTTTTAAGATTTTATTTATTCGCGAGAGAGAGAATGAGAGGCAGAGAGCATGAGAGGGAGGAGGGTCAGAGAGAGAAGCAGACTCCCTGCTGAGCAGGGAGCCCAACGTGGGACTCGACCCCAGGACTCCAGGATCATGACCTGAGCCGAAGGCAGTCGCCCAACCAACTGAGCCACCCAGGCGCCCCAATACATGCCCTCTTTAATAGTAGGGAGGGAAATATGATTAACTTTTTAAGAAAGCCTCTACTGTATTATTAACATTACAGAGATGATGAAAATGAGTCAGCTGTTATATAAGTTGCAAAAAATAAAAATAAAAAATCACAGCCAAGAGATGGATTGAAACCTTAGTCCCCACTTTTTTTTAATTTAAATTCAATTTAATTAACATATACTGTATTATTAGTTTCAGAGGTAGAATTCAATGATTCATCAGTTGTATATAACAGTGCTCATTACATCATGTGCCCTCCTTAATGCCCATCACCCCATTACCCCATCCCCTCATTCCCCTCACTTCCGGCAACCCTCAATTTGTTCCCTATAGTTAAGTGTCTCTTATGGTCTGCTTTCCTCTCTGTTTTCATCTTATTTTATTTTTCCTTCCCTTCCCCTATGTTCATCTGTTTTATTTCTTAAATTCCACATATGAGTGAAATCATATGGTATTTGTCTTTCTCTGACTGACTTATTTCACTTAGCATAATACCCTCTTGTTCCATCCATGTAGTCCCTGCTTTTACTAAGTCTATATACAGCCCTGAGACACATCTTAAGCTCTTGATGATTTGACCTCTGCTCAGCTCTGCCAACTCATCTTTTGCCAGCATCCCAGTCATATTCCAAACTGTAGCCATGATAAACTGCCTTGAGTTTCCCAAATGTCCTATGTTCTGTTATTCACTCTAACTTCTAAGCCTTTGAACTTTGAACCATTTGTCAAAAATATTCTTCCTTTTCCATATTACCTGGCAAACATTTATTTGACAGCCTTAAAGTCTCAAAATTGGTGTCATTTCTTCTAGGTTGATATCATCCCTCAAAATTAGAAGCCGCTGTTTATACACACCTTTAGTTAAGTCTTTTATACCTTTCATTATACCAGTTATTTCCTGTGACTTGTCCTCCTATCTCAACTAGAGCACATGTTCTTTAAGCTCAAGTTCTCTGTATAGTTCATTATTGACATATAGTACCAAACCTAGTGCCTGGCACATAATTGATGATCAGTACATATTTGCAGAAGGAAATCAGACAGGGAGACACTCCGAGAGAATTTTAATCAATCTTTTCAAAAGACAGGAAAATCAGAGTGTCTCACCATCAGATTATGAGCTACAAGAATGCCAGGCTGGTAGCAAAACATAGTGCTAGATATCCATGACCTGTTCTTAAAGACTTCCTGTCTTACAAGATCAACTGATGTCCGTATTTTAAAACTTGATTTTTATCATTCTAAGATTAATAAATTTAAAATTTTAAAAGAAACATGATAAAAAATGAGCTAAGACACTCAGAGAATAGCTTTTATATACTCAGTATTTTAAAATTTCAGTTTCACTACATGAGTCACATTATTTCAGACTCCACTAATTTAAAATGTATAATTATTCAGTCATAGAGTAGGGTAAAATTTACCTTATAAATTTCAAGGATAAAAAAAATCATTTCAAAGCCAAAGAAGATTATGAAAAAGAATTGCAGGGGGAAATATTTATCTAATTTAAAAGAATTACTTAAAGCTCATTAGAAGCATTTATCTGCATAAAAATAAATCAATAGTATAATTGCAATTCATTGTCTTCTGTTCTTTAAAGCTGTTTCTTTAGCAGACTTTTTATGCAATTCTTTTTTTAACCTAGATTAGGTAGCTAAAAGTAATGAATTTCATTTTAGAAAGCATATTTTTATCTTTTAATCAATCCAAACTATCCTTCTATCTATTTCAAGCAGTTCTCAATCTTTTTTTCTAAAATACATATAAGGGATAATCATTTACCTAGTCATTTATTTATTTATCCAATGAGCATTTATTAGGAGTATACTATTTTCTAAGCTCTTTTCTAAACACTGTGAATACAGAAAAGGATAAACAGTTATGATTCATCTACTCATGGAGTTTATTTGCCCCTGGAGACACAGAAAATAAACAAACAGGGCAAAATGAAGAAGAGACAAGTGCTCTATGATGAAAATAAAAGAGTGTGATGTGACATGCTGTTATTTCAAATTAAACAACCAGAAAACATTTTTCAGAGGAGATATTTAAACTAAGACTGAGTATTAAAGAGAAACCAACCATTCAAATATCTAGGAAAAGCATTACGGACAGAGAAAATAGCTAGCCCAAGGTCCCAGATAGTGAGTAGAGAGGAGCATAAAATGAGATAAGGTCAGAGAGTTAGCAGGGATTGGATCATGTAGGGCTTTATAAGCTAAGAGTATAGATTTTATTGTAAGAGTAATTGTGTGTCACTGAAGATTTTTAACAAAAGATAGAATGTGATCATGAAGGGTTTGTGCATACTATGTAGAGACTGTTTTAGCAGAAGCACAGGTTAGGAAGAGAGGAGCAAAATGGAAACACTGAAATCAGTTAAGAAACCGTTTCAGTTGTCAACATGAGACAAAATAGTAGCATTGGAGACAGAAAGGAGTGGACGATTTTAGGACATTTTTAATGAAGAATCTATAGAATTTAAAGATATTCATCAGAAGTGAGGGAAAGAGAGCAATAAAGATTGACTCTTATGTTTTTGAGTTGAGATACTAAATGGTAATTAATGACATTCACTCAGATGGGGAAGACTGGGAACAAGTAAGTTGGGATGGAAGATCAAGACCTTTGTTTTGAGCACTTAATAAGTGAGATATTTTATTAAATATCCAAATAAATAAGGTACAGAGAGTTGGTCCATTAGCTTAGATTTCAGAGAAGAGATGGAGGTGAAAATAACAGACTTAGAATTCACCAGCAGAGAGAATGAATTTAAAGACATAAAAATGATGAAATTACCTTAGAAAAGAGTGGATATTGAAAAAGAAAGCAACAAAGCAAGCTTCCACAAATAAAATATATGTCACACCAATATTTAAAGGTTGTACAAAGGTGTTGAAGCAAAAGAGAAGCATAAGTAATTAGTTGGGGAAAATGAAAGGTAACAAAATTTAGTACCATAGAAGTCAGAACAAAAAAAAAGTTTCAAGAGGAAGGAGTCATCTATATCAAATGTTATTGAAATCTAGTAAAATAAAGTGAGAAAGGTGAACCACTAACTTTGGCAAAATTTTGGTTGTTAGAGACAATATGATGAACAGTTTTTAACAGAGTGGTAGCCATGAAATCTGATTAGCATAAGTTGAATGAAGGATGAAAATAGAGAAATACGGAGTATCTAAATGGGTAACTTTTGAAATTTTGATATAGGGAAAGAAGCAACAAGATGAGGATATAGTTGAAATGGGACATGACCTCAAACAAGGATCGTTTTAAGATTGGTGATATTAAGGCATGTTTCAACGCCAATGGTAATGTTCCATTTAAAGACAGGTATTGACAATATAGGAGAAAGAAATTAATTTAAAGACTAGAAGTCCTGAAAAGATGAGAGACTATCCAGAGCACATGTGAAAGTAATAGTCTTAGATTACAGCAGGGACACTTAATGCATTGTTATAGAAGGGAAGGAAAGGGCATGAAGCAAACACAAAGTTGGTAAGACTGGTAGTGAGAATAAGAGAGTTCCTTCTTGGTTGCTTTCATTGTCTTTTTCATGAAGTATGAGGCAGAATCATTTTTTAAGACTGGAAGAAGTGTGTAGGATGTTTGAGGAAAGAGCTAAAGCTATAAAATGGTCACCTGAAGAGATAAAAAGAGAATGATCATCACAGTAAGTGTAAAAAAAGTGCTTGAAATTCACACCTTTTCATTAACCAATTAAGTATAGAAGGAACTTACCTCAACACAATAAAGGCCATATGTGAAAAGCCCACAGTTAATATTGAATAAATGAAAGCTTTTCCTCTAAGATCTGGAATAAGACAAGGATGCCCACTCTTGCCACGTCTATTTAACATAATACTGGAAGTCCTACCTAGAGCAATTAGGGAAGAAAAGGAAATAAAAGACATTCAAATAAGAAAGGAAACAGTAAAATTATCTTTGCAGAGAATATCATCTTATATGTCAAAACCTTGAAGACTCCACCCAAAAACTGTTAGAACTAATAAATGAATTCAGTGAAGTTCCAGTGATTTCCTGAATATGACACTAAAAGCATAGGATAGAAATCAAAAATAAACAAGTGAGATAATGTCAAACAAAAAGTTTCTGCATGGCAAAGGAAGTAATCAATAAAATAAAAAATGTTACCAGGGCACCTGGGTGGCTCAGTCGTTAAGCATCTGCCTTCAGCTCAGGTCATGATCCCAGGGTCCTGGGATCGAGCCCCACATCGGGATCCCTGCTCATCAGGAAGCCTGCTTCTCCCTCTCCCACTCCCCCTGCTTGTGTTCCCTCTCTCACTGTGTCTCTCTCTGTCAAATACATAAATAAAATCTTTAAAAATAAATAAATAAATAAATAATAAAAAATGTTACCTACAAAATGGGATAAATGTTTGTAAATCATATATTCAATAAAGGGTTAATATCCAAAACATTTGCTGGGGCTCCTGGGTGGCTCAGTCAGTTAAACCTCCGACTCTTGGTTTTGGCTCAAGTCATGATCTCAGGGTCATGAAGCCCCCATGCTTGGCTCCACCCTAAGCAGGGAGTCTGCTTTCCCTCTCCCTCTGCTCTTCCTCTAGCCCCCACCGCTTGCTCTCTCTCTCTCTCTAAAATAAATAAGTAAATCTTTAAAAAAATTATATCCAAAATATATGAAGAACTCTTATAAAGCAAGAGTAAAAAAAAAAACCTAAATAACTCAATTAAAAAATGGGCAAAGGAACTAAATGCACTTTTCTGCAAAGTAGAGAGACAGTCAACAGATATATAAAAAGGTGTTCAACATCACTAATCATCAGGGAAATGTAAATCAAAATTACAATAAGATATCACCTCACACAGGTTAGGATGGCTGTTATAAACAAAACAAACAAAAAAAAAAGCACCAAAAAACTAACAAATGTTGGCAAGGATGTGGAGAAAGGAATCCTTGAGCACCTCTGGTGGGAATGTAAATTGGTGCAGTCACTATGGTGACAAATGGTATGCAGGTTCCTCAAAAAATTAGAAGTAGATCTACCATATGATCCAGCAATCCCACTTCTGTGTATATACACAAAGGAATTTAAATCAGGATCTCCAAGACATACCTGAACTCCCATTTTCACTGCAGCATTATTCACAATAGCCAAAACACTGAAGCAATCTAAATGTCCATCTATTGATAAATCAATAAAGAAAACATGGTGTGTGTATGTGTGTGTGTATATATATATATATATATATATATATATATATATATTTAGAGAGAGAGAGAGACCTACATATAGCATAGTGCCTACAGTTAACAATATTGTATGCACACTTAAAAATATGCTAAAAGAGTAGATCTTATGTTTAGGTCCTTATCACATCATCATCATCATCATCATCATAAGTGAGAAGAAACTTATGGACATAAAGGATAGGTTTATGTCATAAATGATAGTAATGATTTCAAGGGTGTATACTTATCTCCAAACTCACCAAGTTGTATACATTAATTATGTACAGCTTTGTGTATGTCAAAAAATAAATTAATTTAAAAAACAAAGTGAAATGTTTGTCTTTTTTTCCCCCCCCAACAAAGCTTAGCTCCTCTGGAGCAGACGCCAAACAGACAATAATTTAATTGTGACTAGGTTTTTGCTGGGAAAGTGTGAGCTGGCCAAGTAGGAACACTAAAATGTACATAAGGGAGTCATCTTTGAGAGTCAATGTAAGATATAAATAATTTTCACTAACAAGAGAGGATGTAGAGCTTTAATTTTTAGACATTTGGATTTTACAGACTTTTTTCATATAGACTCACACAGGTTCTGTCTTTTCTCTTTCCAAGTAAATACACTTAAAAAAATAAAAATCTCCACTTATTATCATCATCATCATTTCATACCTCAAAATAAAGACCAAAACGTAGGAAAGATACAACCTTGAATAAAAGACAGCACTTCAAATTAAATTAAATTAATTTTCCAGAAAACTGACAATGTTGTTCTTATTTTCTTGTTTTATCTGAGTGAAAATTTGCTCATGGATCAGCACAGTGTCACTGACCTATATTGGCAATCATGGTGTACAGCATGGGCATTGAGTAGAAAAGACCTGATCCTGATCCGGCTCCCTAGTACTGACTACTATCAACAATAGGACTGGGAAACTTGCATCATTTTCATGAACCTCTGCAAAATGAGATATCTCACCTGTACATTGCTGTAATAAGCACTACCTCACAGAGTTTCTATGAGTATCACGTTGGATCACATATGTAAATTGCCTTCTATAATGCCTGGATTGTAGTAAGCAGTCTTTTATGATAATCATTATTATTTTCCTCTTTTCCTTCTATGAAACTGCTATTAAAGAATCTTTTCCTCCTTGTCTTCAGAGTCTCTTATAAAAAGGAACCAGGCAGGGGCGCCTGGGTGGCTCAGTAGGTTAAGCAGCTGACTCTTGATTTCGGCTCAGGTCATCTCAGGGTCTTGAGATCCAGCCCGAGTCAGGCTCCGAGCTCAGCGGGGAGTCTGCTTGAGAATCTCTCTCTCCCTCTCCCACTGCCCCCCCCACTCGTGTTCTCTCTCTCTCTCTCATTCTCTCTCAAATAAATAAATAAAATCTTAACCAAAAAAAAAAAAAGAGAGAGAGAGAGAGAGAAACCACTCACAGTGACGAGGGTTTCCTGCATGTGTGGCTCTTTCTAATACCAAAATAGTGTGTGTTTTCTAACACCAACCAATATTCTAATTTGCCAACGACATCTGGATGTTCAACAATCCAATTCAGTTCTGACTCTAACTATCCGGAGTTAGCACAGACGCCATAGGGTAAGCTTAGTCTTACAAGAGGCCAGCCAAAAATGGAGTACCCATGCTACTCGCACAGCCCAGTTGGCTGTAAATTTGAGGGTTGTCACAACTCTATCCTCAGGTTTGAGAATTTGGTAGAATGACTTATAGAACTCTGGTAAGCACTTTACTTACAATTACCAGTTTATTATAAAAGATAACTCAGGAAAAGCCAAATGGAAGAGATGCATAAGGCAAAGTTTTGGGGGAAGGGGTGCAGAGCTTCCACGCCCTCTCTGGGCACACCACTTTCCTAGCACAGTGGTGTATTCACCCACCTGAAAATCTCCCTGACCCCATTATCATAGTAAATGGAGGTTTCATTACATGGGCATGGTTAATTACATCACTGGCAATTGATGATTGAACTCCATCTCTAGCCCCTTCCTAATCCTCAGAAGTTAGGGAGTGGGGCTGAAAGTTCTAACCCTCTAAGCATGTGGTCAATTTTTCTGGGGACAAAACCTCACCCTGAAGCTATCTAGGGTCCCACCAAGAGTCATCTCATTAGCATATAAAGACAGTGAATTGCAAGGGGCTCTGTGCCAGGAACTGGAAACAAAGACCAAATATTCATTTTCTATTATACCACACTGCACTAAAGGCAGCCTGGCACCTTAGCCCCATTAGACATTTGCTAGGCCATGTGGCCTGATGGCTGCCCTTATGCCAGTTCCAGATAAGGGCATCTTCTAGAAAAGCAGAGGGAACAAAGCTTGTGTTCTTTTAATATTTGCCAGAGACTTTCTCGGGGCTGGGGGGGGGGGGGGGGGGGGGCGGTGAAGAACAAGAATTAACATAGCTCATTTAAAGGCAGTGAATAGAGTTTATTCTTCAATAAATTGGTTATTTATTCATTCAATATACATTTTTGAGTGCCATTAAGCCAAACACTGTTCTAGTTGTGCCAGACACAGCTGCGAACAGGACAAAGTCCCCGCTCTGTTTATGAAGTGTAACGTTGTGAAGGAGACAGACAGGAGACAAGTAAGCTCCTATGTGTAATAGTTTCAAAGTAAGTGCCACATCGAAAGAGAGCAGGTGAGGGTATAGGGACTTGGGGTAGTGGTGTGGGGTTATTTTAGAGAAGCCCTCCTTATGAAGGTGATATTTGAGTAGAGATTTGAAGGAAATGTGGAAGCAAGCCACATGAAAATCCAGCAGACTTTTTTGCTATTTCTCAAAATAGAATGAATACAGGTACTTTAAGATGGTCTAATTATCTGATAAGCATGTCTTGTTTATATTTTACCAACAACCTTTCTCTGTGTAGCAATGTTAACAAAAATGAAGAAAACTCATATCCA
The DNA here is from genome assembly GCF_964656455.1 of Halichoerus grypus. Lineage (NCBI taxonomy): Eukaryota > Metazoa > Chordata > Mammalia > Carnivora > Phocidae > Halichoerus > Halichoerus grypus. The sequence goes on along the minus strand of NC_135716.1, from coordinate 127,695,634 downwards.
ATTTTCTGACTCTCACACAAACTAATGCTTTATAAGAAATTATTATTTTTTTAAATCATGAAAACTGTGTATCGCCTTCTAATCAATATGTGGAAATCAGTGATCCAATGTTACCTAATGAGATTTGAGGAATGTAATGCTTCTTCAAGTTTTTTAAATGTGAAAGTTCGAATTATACAGATCAACAGACAATGATCTAAATTGCCCTAGCTGGCAGGCAGGCAGGTATCACCAAGTAAAAATACTCAGCTCTGCAGGCACTTGGTGCAATCACTTCCTTCTTTAAAACCCCACAAAATAATTTGCTCATCTTTCCATTATATTTCTCTTATTTGAATTATACTCAGTTTTGAATTTGGGTTTTGATCCCTACCATACTGTCTGCTACTTTAGAACAGGAACTGCGCTTTGATCATTATTCCAATGACTGATCATTGTTCCAATGACATTGTTCCATGGCTGGGCTTCTGACCTTAAACCTTTATTTTCTCCAATTCTTACACAAAGATAAACATAGCCCTACACTGTTTGGCTTCTAACATTTTTTTCTAATTTAATAATGTGCCTTTCTATATCAGAAGGTCTTTATATTTCTGTTATTCCTGCATAGTATTTCATTGTGTGGTTGCATTTCCACTGTCTTAAACTGCATTGCCATTAATAACTCTGTGTTTTGTGGTAGGCAGAATTCCAAGATGACCACCCATGCCCCCCACTCTGGTATAACCCCACAGCCTTTGATTGTGGGAGGGACCTGTGAATATGATGGAATATCACTCCCATGATAAGGTTACATTATATGGCACTGTTGACCTTAAGAAAGAGATTATCCTAGGTGGGCCTGATCTAATTAGTCCTTAAAAGGGACTGGGCTCTTCCTGAAGAAAGGTATTCAAAGCAAGAGAAGATTCTCCAAGGCTGGTTTTGAAGATGGAGGGAGGAATGTGACAAGGAATGTGATCAATTTTCTGTTGCTCAGAGCAACCCCCAGCCTACAGCCAGTAAGAAGACGGAGCCCTCAGCATTGTAACTGCAAGACGCTGACTTCTGCCAACAACCTGAAAGAGCTTGGAAGAGCTCCAGATGATAATACAGCCCAGCCAACACCTTGACTTCAACCTGTGACACCCTGAGCTGAGAACCCAGTTATGTCTTTGGCTGACTTCTGACCTATAGAAGAAACTGTAAGGTAATAAATTTGTGGTGTTTTAAGCCTTTAAGTTTGTGGCAATTTGTTACATGACTCTTCTTTATCAGAGTTTCCTCTGGCTATAATTACTTTATTACTTCTTTTCCATGTACATTTTTTAGAATCAGTTTCACAGTTCCAGAAAAATAAAATTGATGGTACACTGTTGAATTAACTTAGAGACAACTGACATCTTATTTTAAGCATTTTTTAATCTTAAACATTTATATTTTAAGATCATCTTAATTCTTTCCATTTTTTATGCCTACTTTTATTAAACAGAGAAAAATACTCATTGAGGTAAGTTGGATTCCCTGTTATTTAGCATAGGTGTCTTTCCACAACAGTTGAGCTTGGGTTTTCCAGTAGTTTCCCAGGGCTGCTACAACAAAGTGCCACAAATTGGGTGGCTTAAACAATAGAGGTTGCATAGTTCTGGAGGCTAAAAGGCCAAAATCAATGTACCAGCAAGGTTGGTTTCTTCTGATGGCTGTGAGGGTGAATTTATTCCATACCTCTCTCCAAGCTTTTGGTAGCTTCAGGCATTCCTTCATTTATAGACAGCATTCTCCCTGTGATTCCCTGTAGGTATGTATGCCTGTTACTGGATCCAAATTTCCCCTTTTTATAAGGACATAGCCATTTGGATAGGGCCCACACTAGACCTCATCTTAACTTAATCATCAGCAATGACCATATTTCCCAATAAGGTCACATTCACAGGCACTGGGAGTTAGCTGTTAGCACTTTCACATCTTTTGGGGACACACATTTCAACCCCCAGTGGCCCACTTCAGTGGTTCTTATGAAGATATCCAGTCTCAACTCTAATAAAATATGGAGAGCGAATTTTTAAAATCTTTTATAGCTCTACCACTTTATAACTAAGAAACTTGTGATTTTTTAAAGGAAAGATAGTAAAAATAAAATGTTAAGCTTTCCTAAGCCTGAGGCTTCACAATTCTTTTTTTTTTTTTTTAAGATTTTATTTATTTATTTGACAGAGAGAGAGAGAGACAACGAGAGAGGGAACACAAGCAGGGGGAGTGGGAGAGGGAGAAGCAGGCTTCCCGCAGAGCAGGGAGCCGAGCCCAATGGCTCTATCCCAAGGACCCTGGGATCATGACCTGAGCTGAAGGCAGACACTTAACCGGGGCGCCCCGAGACTTCACAATTCTTAAATGATGGGTTCAGCTTAAAACTATAAAGGGCCATGTTTTTTAAAGAAATTTCTGCTTCGTCAGATTCTTGAGGAGAAAAAACAAACCAACTAAACTCCAAACCTGTCAACTACCAAGATATTTGAAATAAAAAAAGCTTAATTTTACTTTATGGCATTACTTGAAATTTAGTCAGCATTTCAGAGGGAAGGTAGACCTGAATTTTTATGAGTCCTCTCAGAGTTTAATGAGTTTTATTTCTTAAGTAAATCTTTATTGGAGGAAATTAAGGTCTTACAAGATCTTAAATGGAACAAAAGCTAAATCAAAAGCTAGTGGTGGGGAAGGTCATAACCTTAGACACAATCACTTAATCATTTGTTACCATATGTTGGAAATCCATTATACCTCAGCTTGCAGCCTTTGAGAACAGACTTAACCTGGGTCTGAAAATAAACAATGACTTGCATGCCTGGAAGTCAAATATTAGACTGGATCAGATCCAATGGGACATTTACTATATAGATCTTCCTTGACTTAAAATGGGGTTACGTTTGGATAAACCCATCATAAGTTGAAAATACCCTAAGTCAAAAATGCATTTAATGCACCTAACCTACTGACCATCATAGCTTAGCCTCACCTACCTTAAATGTGCTCAGAACACTTACATTAGTTGACAGTTGAGAAAAATTATCTATCTCAAAGCTTATGTTACACTTAAGTGTTGAACATCTTATGTAATTTATTGAATTCTGTACTGAAAATGAAAACAATGGTGTATGGGTACACAATGATTGTAAGTATATTGGTTGTTTACCCTTGTGATCGCATGGCTGACTGGGAGCCCAGGCTTACTGTCCCTACCCAGCATCATGATACAGTATCACACCACATATCACTAGTCCAGGAAAAGATCACAGTTCAAAATTTGAATGACACTTTTTAATGAATACATATGGCTTTCACACCATTGTAAAGATGAAAAATCATAAATTGAACCATCATAAATCATTCGCTATACTCTTCCACTCTTATTTTAATCTCCATGTGTGTGTGTGCGCGTGCAGGTGCATTTGGTAGTGACAGACATGGTAGTCAAGGCTTAAGGGAGGAGTGGAAAGAAGGAATGAATTTGATCCAAATTCCACTTTTCCTCTTGGTAACCGTAATTCTACTCTTCTGTATGCATGCAAAACGTCTTTGCTTTTCCTCATATTTGTGAGAGAATAATTGGCTAAAAGCCTAAAATAGCTTTTTCTCTTTCTCCTTCCTCTCCTCCTTCTCCCTCTAGCTTTGCCCTCCTCCTCCACTGTTGCATCTAGTGGCCTTCCCACAGGAGCTAGCAATAGGCAATGGAAACTATGCTTATTGGAATCACCTCCATATATATTTATTTTTTTATAAAGCTTTTTTTAAAAGATTTTATTTATTTGAGAGAGAGAGAGAGAGAAGGAAGGAGCAGGGGGAGCAGCAGAGGGAGAGGGAGAAGCAGACTCCCAGCTGAGCAGGGAGCTCGATGCGGGGCTCGATCCCAGGACCCTGAGCTGAAGGCAGATGCTTAACGACTGAGCCACCCAGGCACCCCATCACCACCATATTTAGAATATCACCCTGAATTTTACCTTCATCTTTGGAAATGTAGCACCCTTAAGTCCATAAAAATTTAGCCAACTCAATCAGCTCAGGAAAGGCATCCTGTTGTTTATTGTAATTGATGTTGATGGTGTTATTTTTATCTTTGCTTAATTTTCTTTTTCCTTTTGACTGAAACAGATTTGCAGAGTGTTGAAACAAAAGGAAGAGAAGAATCAAGCTGGCCAGAGTGAGCAAGCTTCTTGATGGACAGACAGAAGGTGAGATGACTGCTCCAATATTCTATCAAGGGCAGTTTACGATATCTTTAGTGTAACTATAATATCATACCACAGCAAAGGAACCATAAATCCTCTAGTTAGGTCAAACCTCCACAGATAAGTAACCTGAGGACACAGTCTTGCAAATAGTGGCTGTTGTAGAGTTCACTAATTACTCCCAAGACACAGTCTTTCTTCCTTCCTTTTAGCAGTACATTTTGGCTTCATAGCTAGAGACTATTTTGAAACTTCCTGAATTAGTTTTCTATTGCTGCCATAACAAATTATCAAAATTTACCAGCTTAAAATAACACCCTTAATATCTCACAGTTCTGGGTGCCTGGGTGGCTCAGATGGTTAAGCATCTGCCTTCAGCTCAGGTCATGATCCCAGGGTCCTGGGATCGAGTCCCGCATCGGGCTCCTGGCTCAGTGGGGAGCCTGCTTCTCCCTCTGCCTCTCCCCCTGCTCATGCTCTCTCTCTCTCTGTATCTCTGTGTCTCAAATGAATAAATAAAATCTTAAAAAAATTAAAAAAAAAATATCTCACAGTTCTGTAGACATGAAGCACCAGAGGATCCAGCTGAATTATCAACTCAGGGCTGCACAAGGCCAAAATCAAGGTGGTGGCTGGGATGGGCCCTTTCCTGGAGATTTCAAGGAAGAATCGGCTTCTAATCTCAGCTAAATTATTGGCAGAATTCAGTTCCTTCTCATTCTTAAAGTTGAAGTCCTTTTTTGCTTAATTTGTAGCCTTTCATATTCAAGTCAACAATGGCCCGTTGAATCCTTCATGTTTTGAATCTCTGACTTCTCCTACTACCACCACAGAAAGATCTCTGCTTTGAAGGGCTCCTGCAGTTACAGGAGGCCCGATCCCATAGTGTAGGATAATCTACCTATCTTAAAGTTAGCTTATTAGGAACCTTAGTTACATCCCTTTTGGTATATAATGAAACATATCCATTCGAGTAACATTAGGGGCAAAGGTCATGGATGACAAAATTCTGCCTACTATACCTCTGTTGCAGTAGAAGCAGCCATTCCAGGGCCACTACTCTGCATAATGCCAGGAGCATCATACCCATAAAATCCACTGCCAATGACACCCCTTTGAGGTGCACAATGTGGGAGAAGTACGCAATGTGGGAGAAGTACACTATGTAACTAGGTTTTAACTAATGGGATGTAAATGGAAATAATGTGTCTGACTTGTGATTATTTTAAACACAAAGTCTCTTGCCTGGTTCTTTTCCTTCTCCCTTTCTTTTTACCTGAAAACAGCAATAGCATGAGCAATCTAGGAAGCTGTATATTAAAAATGGCAGAGCCATCTTGTCATTCCTGAACCATTTATCTGTGACCCATTAAGTAAAAAAAAGAAAACAATTCTATCCTGTTTAAGTCACTCTATTTTATGGTTTCTTTGTTATAGAGTTTAGCTTGCTAATGGGTTGCAGAATCAGGATGAAAATCCAGGCCACTTGATTCCTAGTCAGGACTTTTAATTACCATATTGTCTCCCCTTATTCATATGTGTGTTTAGTTCTGAATACTGCCACTAATCATAGAGCTTATTATTTCAGGTTGCTTCCCACTTGGTATGTCTTACATCCTTTGGTCTCTAATCCATTATTATCCTCTTGTGCTCTCCAAATCCTCTGTAAGAGTCTGATACTGGGGAGAGATGGAGGTCTGAATGGAGTTTGAAAAGGCATGGTTAGGGTTAGTAATAATGTGGGTGAGTGACTTAGTTGGGTGAAGCTGGCTTATGTAATACCTCAAGTTCCTTATAAGAAGCCTTGGAGTAAAAACTGAGTTTCATAATTTATACAAATTCCTGAAGAGTGGTGGATAATTCAAGCACAAAATAAAATATATCATAGTAAAGGGAAAGCAATAGTTGTTCTAATAAATAGAAGTCAGCATGCCCATTCTTCATACAACATCACTATGAAGAGTAACTAAATAATTTTTAGAAAAAAGCAGGTATCTAAAATTATGCATTCATAAAATAAAAAAGTTACGAACAATGCCTAATCAAGCATTAGATAGCATTTGTCTATATCCAATAGATGTATTTTTCCCCACCTTCTTCATTAAATGGCATTCAAAGTTTTTGTCATATTCCAGATTTAGCAATTTCATTAATCCTGGCAGCAGTGTGGGTATTGTTCTGGATGAAGCCTTCTCTAAGGAGAGAATGCAGCCAATGTCTGTGATCCCTTAGTCCTTTTCATTCTGGCTGATAACTTTCATCTTGATTCCAATTGCTTCTATGGCTCTGAGCCTCCCCGAAATGTTACTGATGATTTTTAAGCATTATTTCTATTTTTAAAAAATTATTCCTCAGAAAATACGTAAGTTCACCGAGTACAGTCTAAGACAACTTGCAGAGCACAATATCCCAAGGCAGCTGGGAATGCACATGTTGGCTGGGAAATCACTTTGCATTGGGCTGAGTACTTCTATAACAGGCTTTACCTTGACCCTTGGACGCACTTTTGAACCAACTAAGAGTATGACTAACAGCGTAATCCTCACCCTGAAAAAAATTTCTAAGATATTTCAAACTGCATAACTATATGCAGTTTTCCTATATATTAACAAAGATGCTATTTTCCACTCTATTCTCAAAAAGTATAAAATGATCATGAATAAATTGGACTGCCAATTTACTTGCCACAGATAGATGTTTGTTATTTGTTCTAGTGACAGCTAAGGAATTAGAGGAGGACACCTAGGGAAGGTACAAGTGACATTACAAACAAACAGAAGACAGTAAGTCAGCAGGGCCCTGGGAGATGAGCCCTTTGCTATCTACACTGTCTTTTCCAAAATTACTAATTATCTCTGCAACTGTTTCCTCATCTAAGACATGGGGACCTAGTAACCCCCTCTCCATGCATATTTGAAGATAAAATGAGGAAAAGATAGAAAACATATATCCATAGTTCTTGAAACTTAGTTGGCTACTAATATGATACTTTTATATACTCTTAGCCCTGATAGAGGAGACTCTGGAAAGGAAAAGATTGATTTATTTATTTTTAAAGATTTTATTTATTTATTTGAGAGAGAGAGCACAGAAGGAGTCGGAGAAACAGACTCCCTGCTGAGCAGGGAGCCCGATGCGGGACTTGATCCCAGGACTGTGAGATCATAACCTGAGCTGAAGACAGACACTTAACCAACTGAGCCACCCAGGCACCCCTGGAAAGGAACAGATTTAAAGAATGAGATATCCTCTGGGTACAGATTCGTTACCAGCCTCTACTATCTGAAACTGCAGAAATACATAGGACCAGGACCCCTGGCCAAGCTACTCTGAGTTAATAGTTCTCTTTCTTAAAGGAGGATGTTATACCTAAGTTTATGCCACATATTAATTTCCTCTTGCCATATAAAAATTAACCATAAATTTAGTGGTTTAAAACAACACCAAAATGTTTATTTCACAGTTTCCATGTGTCAGAGGTCAGAGTATGGTTGGATGGGTCCTTAGCTTAGGGTTTTACCAGGCTATAAGCAAAGTAACCTCTGGGGTTGTGTTCTCATCTGTACTTTGCAATCCTCTTCCAGGTTGTTGGAAGAATTCAGTTTCCTAAAGTTTTTGGACTGAGACCCGTTTCCTGATGGCTGCTGGCTGTGGGCCACTCTCAATAACTTGAGGCCACTGTCAATTCCTGGCTAAGCAGCCACAATATTGATCCTTACTTCTTCAAACAAGCAGAATCTTACATAACACAACCTAACCAAGAGAATAATTGCCCCATCATATTCTCAGGTACCATCTACACACAAGGAGAGAGACTTATATAGGAAATGTATGCCAGTTGGTGGAAATCTTGGAGGCCATCACAGAATTCTGCCTGCCATACTCAATTAACTCATTTTGAAGCAAAATAATCTGATTCTTAGAGTCAGGTAATACTGTCCCACTGAAAATACATAATCTAAGCTACATCCTTGCATAATTTCTTTCCTTTCTCTATCCTGTTTCCCTTTCCCCTTATGGGTTTCTCCTGAGACAGTCCCTTCATAAGTCATTTGTACATGAATACCCATCATAGGCTCTGCCTCCAGAAACCCAAAAGAAGACACCTTACACTCTTGTTTAGTTACATACTTTTTAATGATTGTAATGTAAGTTCCACATTTTTCTTTTGTCTTCTTTTTTTTTAAAGATTTTATTTATTTATTTGACAGAGAGACACAGCAAGAGAGAGAACACAAGCAGGGGGAGTGTGAGAGGGAGAAGCAGCCTTCCCGCCAAGCAGGAAGCCCGATGTGGGGCTCGATCCCAGGACTCTGGGACCATGACCTGAGCTGAAGGCAGACGCCCAATTACTGAGCCACCCAGGCGCCCCTCTTTTTTCTTTATTTCTGAGCATTGTTCTACAAGAATTTTTAGATAATTTTGTCAAGATAAATTCTAACTGGACCTTGATTTTAATGACATTAAAGCTACAATATAAGGTTAGACAAGCTGACATTTTGACAATATTCAGACTTATCCTCTAGAAATATGGTATATTGCTTCATTTGCTCAAGAATTCTTTCATGCCTCTCAGTAAAATATCACATGCATTTCTTATTTAAGTTAGTCTGCATGTTTTAAATAAGTTGTTACTATAAATGGAAATTTTTTATTGTTATTTTAGTTTCTGACTGCTTATTGTTACTACAGAAGTGATGAATATTTTATCTTTATAAATGTTTCCAAAGCCATATTTAAGAATAAAACAACTGCATTTTCAAATGATGCCAAGCCAAGTAGAATTGCTAACATCTTAAGAATAGGTAAAGAATTGAACGTTAACAAAAAGTAGATGGAAAGAAAATTAGGATCAAAACACAAGTGTGAACTTAACGATTTTTTTTTTTTAAAAAGGAAGAGTATGAGGAAAAACATTACAGGATAAACAAAAGAAGACAAAATGGACTGAGCTCATAGTAGCTCAAAAGCTAAGCAGAAGGATAAGCTGTATAATGCTCTCTGAAAACAAACAAACACTGGTCAAGACACTAGATTGTGTTAAAAAGGAAAAGGTCAAGCAAGGGCCTGCAAATAACCATCTTTCTTTATTCAGCACTAACTGGGTCCCTGTTATAATACTGCATTGTTGGAAGCCAGTATTTCTACCAATACTATCTTCTTTCATAGCAGTTTATTTTCTTTTACCAATTGTTTTAGAATCATCAAATCATAAAATGTTGGAGCTACTTGACAACTTAGAGACTTCCTGGAATAAGGAAGTGAAGCTCCAATTAAGTGAAGTTAAGCTCTAATTAGGCAAAAATATTTTCCCTATGATTTCTCTTTTTAGTTAAAAGCATCAGAATTCATCCAAACCAGAAATCTAGGTCATCTTAAAAGTCCTCTTCTTTTCACCCTATATACAATCAGTGATCCAAGTGCTTTTTATTTTTGCATCCTGAGCATCTCACTAACTCATAGCCACTGAGGTAATTCAGGTCCTCATCGTTGCCTTCACTCTTCCACGCTACAAATATTCTGTGCAACTTCTGCAGAAACATACTGCTCCAGATGCTACAAGAGCAAAATTTTGTTTGTATCTGCATTAGGTTCTCACGTGCTCTTGATTTTGATCCATTTTCAACACATTTACTGGAGATTGTTTTACAAAACATGAATCTTATTATGATTTCCCTCACTCAAAATTTCCAGGAGCTTTCCACTACCATGTGGGATTAACATCAAACCCATTAGCTTTCCTCAGTGTAATCCTTCCTTATGTTTCAGCCCCTTTTCCTGCTTTATGTACAGGTTTTTGGTCAACCATCCCACAGATCCTGTGCCATAGCCACACAGAAATATTAGGCTTTGGGTTGTCTGGGTGGCACAGTTGGTTAAGCATCCAACTCTTGGTTTTTGCTTAGGTCATGAACTCTGGTTTGTGAGATCAAGCCCCATGTTGGGCTCTGTGCTGGGCATGGGCCTGCTTGGTGTTCTCTCTCTCTCTCTATGAAATAAATAAATCTTAAAAAAAAGAAATATTAGCTTTTACCCAAATATGATAGGCAGTTTCATATTATAAACTTAGAATGTTAGCCTCTTTTTCTCTGGTATATTTGGGAGAAAGGGAGAAGCCCTCGTCTTAATCCCAAGTCATCCCATTGGCTGTTGCTGCTTCATCCCTACTGCTCTCAGCTCTAACTCTGGTCATCATACACTTTATGGATAGGTACCACCTGATACTCCAGGATGCTCTGATCCTTTATATAATGCTGCAACCACAGTACTAGCTGCACGGAAAAATGATATGAGGACAGCCATTCCTTTCTTTATGGATACATCCCTTAATTCTCCACAAGAATCACTACAAAAAAGTCTTATGTATGTAACAGACTTTATTGCAGTGTTGATAACTAGAATAATTAAAATAAAGAGATAAGTCTAGATACCATGCATGATTGTTCCTAGTGTCCAAGGAAAAGTAATTCTTAATGTTTCTGTTCCTAGCCTTGCTTTCCCATCCTGAAAGCCTTTTTTTCTCTTCTCTCCCTCTGAAGGAACTGCATCCTTCAATGTACCCCAGGGTAAGTATTCGCCCCCTCCTACCCCACCCACTGAGACAAGATACTAACTCATCTGTAATCATCGAAATTGCTCCAGCTTTTGAACCATGAGGCCTTAGCAGTAGAGTCCAGGGAATACATCAAAAAATCTCCAAGGAATGCTTTGGCCCATCATGTATATTCTTCATTACCATCTCTGTAACAGTATGAGGTACAAATATACCTCCTAATTCTTCCTGTAAGTTTGGGATGAGTAACTATTGAAATACACACATACACACACACACACACATATATACATACATACATATACACACAGAAATCTTTTTATAAGAACATTAGAAATGAAGGCAAAATTTTATCTATATGCAATACAAAAAGCCTGCACTATATTCCCTGGTTATAATATATGTAGAGCTGAATATTTTAATAAAGAACAAATTTACCTTCTTTTTACCTCATTTTTCTAAGTCTCAGATAATGCCCAAAGGATTCTTGGATTTTTAAAAAGTGGGCCATTATGATACCTTGACAAACACTGGAAGCACCACTGAAAGCTCCTGTCTAGAAAAGAAAAGAAAAGAAAAGAAAAGAAAAGAAAAGAAAAGAAAAGAAAAGAAAAGAAAAGAAAAGAAAAGAAAAGAAAACAGGAATTGGACATGTCAGTGTTAGAGAAGAAAGAAAAGGGATTGCCCTTTATGTAAAATATTTTCATATTTTTTCTAATGTCATTTTTCCTGCAAAAAATGCCACCTTTTTTAATAAAAAGGTTCAATTTGAAATGTCTTCTCTGTGATGCTTTCCCTTACTCCCCTGTAGAGTTAGCCAATAGTCAGTTTACTCTGGGCTTCTTATAAAAATCTGCACTTACCTCTACTATAACTCTTAACACATTTCTATATATTTTTACATCTGTCTGTCCCATGCAGCCTGTGAGCTCTTATGAGGGCAAGAACTATGTTTTATTCGTTTTTTGTCTTCTAGTCATTGGTCACAGTAGGTTCTTAATAAATGTTTTGTGAATAAATGAGAGAAGGAATAAATTCCCCAAATTATACAAGTTAATGACAGAGTAAATAGCAAAACTCAAACTTTCTGACTCTTAGTCTGTTATTTTTCACAATCATTATCTAATTTAGTCCCAAGTAACACTTAATTTCTAAATTTCAGGCTTGAAATCTAAGAAATTTAATGAGTTTTTCAAGGTCACACTGATACTGTTGTATCATTTCAGTCAGGATAGGTTAGGTTATGCTGCAGTAATAACCTCAAAATCGAAAGACCTAAAACAACAAAAGCTTATTTTTGCTCCTACTACAGATCCACCATAGGTTGGGATTGGGAGGGAATCCACATCTTTATTCAAAGCCAAAGATTGATGGAATAGCCACAGTATTGAACATTGCTTATCTCTGTGCTAGAGGAAAAAAGTGTTCTGGAACAATAATAGCTATGGCCTGGAACTAACATACGTTGCTCCCACTCACAAGTTAATGAATAAAACTAGCCATGCAGTCCGTACCCATCAACAAGGAGATCATGAAGTGCCATTCTACCACATTCCTGGAAATGTAAGTTGGTTAAGACTATTACATAGACTCACATGTAATAGGGATATCACAGATGTTTGAGTATAATTTTTATTTCTAGCCTAGTATTCTCTCTACCAAGCAGTTCTGGGACCTCCTCCTTTCAGAAAAGATACAGTAGATATGGGATATATTTTAAGAGGATTCAGATAACATAAAATAAATGTGAAGTAATTCAAGGAATTGCACATCTTATCTTAAAATCAAGATATGGTTGAAAAATAGTTGTCTTTAACTATAGGAAGGCGATTATAGGAAAAAAACATGACTACTACTAGTTTTTCTCAGATCTTTCAATATAGAGAAATAGGCTTAAAATCAATTTTAAAAAGTTAAGTGTTATATAAAATGTCATCACACACACACACACACACACACACACACTCAAAGGACATTATAGCAGGAAAACCTAAGATTTTAGACCTAAGTTCATCACTAATTAGCTTTGTGTCCCTGGGTCTTTTGTAGGCATATATCTTGCTATATAAAATGAAAACTTGAAGACATATATAAAACTCCTTGCAATTTAAAATTATTTGGCCCATGTAAATCAACTTGTCATGACACAATTTAAGAGTAACTACTATAGTCATTAGGGTGATAGTAACTGCTAATGCAAGTATATCTCCAAATTTCAATGGCTTAAAACAATATAATTTTATTTTTTACCTATATAACAATATTCCTATTGGCAGGTACCATTTTCTCACACCGTGATTTAGGGACCTAGTTTTCATCCATCTAGTGGCTTCATCATCTAGTAGGGCCACAGAGTTCTCTGTTTCTAGTCAGTAAAAACAAGAAGGGTGGAGAAAACCAGTCCAGATGTGGCACACATTCCTTCTGTTCACTTTTCCGTTGGGCAAACATCTTATTGGTGAGAACAACATGGCCTCATCTGGATGCAAAGAGGTTGGAAAAAGCAGTCCCTGGATGAAGACTCCCCTCCCAGGACCAACTTCATGCTGTGAAAGTAGGGAATCAAATTTCTGGAGAACATCTAGTCCTCTCTGCCACACTGTCTTTCTTGACAGCCAACCACTCCTCTCTGTTGCTCACCCTGTACTCAAATATCATTATAGTACTTACATCACTTGGTTCCTTTAGGGGGTAAAGGGCCACTTTTTTTTAAAGATTTTATTTATTTTTTTGAGAGAGAGAGCACAAGTGGGGTGAGGGGCAGAAGGAGAAGCAGACTCCCCACTGAACAGGGAGCCCATTGCAGCTCAATCCCAGGACTCCGGGATCATGACCTGAGCTGAAGGCAGATGCTTAACTGGCTGAGCTACTCAGGCGCCCCAGGGACCACTTTTTATTCAGATTTGAACTTCCCAGAACATAGCCCTATTTCAGGAGCAGAGCAATTATTCAATAACAAATTTTAATTAAGTGAATTTACTCAAATCTCTCTCTGCCACCTTCTTGGGATTTGTTGGTTTGTTTGTTTTCCCATAGTTAGGTGAGTTTGGACACTATCTTAAATCATTAAGAATTTTGTTACAGGGGTGCCTGGGTGGCTCAGTCATTAGGCGTCTGCCTTCAGCTCAGGTCATGATCCTAGAGTCCTTGGATCGAGCCCCACATCGGGCTCCCTGCTCAGCGGGAAGCCTGCTTCTCCCTCTCCCACTGCTCCTGCTTGTGTTCCTTCCCTCTCTGTGTCTCTCTCAGTCAAATAAATAAATAAAATCTTTAAAAAAAAATAAGAATTTTGTTATAGAACTTTACCAGAACCCAGTGATCTTACAAAATTGTTGAGGGTATGTTATGAAGAAACATATACTAAGTGTCTAGATATAAATGATAATTCCCAGACCTCCATTCTTCACTGGAGACCGTACCTCCTTCATAAGTAGATGGCAGGAAAGGTTCTCTTTGATATTCTGATCTTAGGGACAGGACTTGAAATATTCTTTCATTCTTTCAGTTTATATGCATAAACCTTGAGTTTTTAAGTGAAAAACATATAAATCAAGGGTGCTTAGGTGGCTCAGTCAGTTAAGCATCCAACTCTTGGTTTTGGCTCAGGTCATGATCTCAGGGTTGTGAGATCAAGCCCTGCATCGGGCTCTGTACTCAGCGCAGAGTCTGCTTGAGATTCTCTCCCTTTCTCTGTCCCCGCCCACACACACACACTCACACTCTCTCTCCCTCTCAAATAAATACATAAATCTCTTTTTTTAAAGGAAAAGAAAAAGGTATAAATCATCATAGTACCTCGAAAGATAGAATAGAATATGTAAACTTAAAAGTATGTGTAATATGAAAAACATTTATACTTTACAGAGAACATCTGAGAAGATTTTATAAGTAAAAATGAAACATTTTGGGGAAATTAACTCTTAGGTCAAGTCTTATTTAGTCTAGACCATGTAGGCTATGTAAAGACTATGTAAATATGTAATGATATGGTTAATGTAGAATTCTTTCATTTATTTTTTTTTATTTTTATTTTTTTTAAAGATTTTATTTATTTATTTGAGAGAGAGAATGAGAGAGAGAGAGCACATGAGAGGGGGAAGGGTCAGAGGGAGAAGCAGGCTCCCTGCCGAGCAGGGAGCCCGATGCGGACTCGATCCAGGGACTCCAGGATCATGACCTGAGCCGAAGGCAGTCGCTTAACCAACTGAGCCACCCAGGCGCCCGAATTCTTTCATTTATCCAACAAACATTTATTAAGTACCCACCTTGGCTTAAAATCAAATCACACTATTTTTCCAAATCACATGGATAATTATCAAATGCCCTGCACTGGATATGCAAGGTCCATGGGGAGCATTTTTAAATTATAGCTTGTGGCTCTTTAAGGACAAAAGCCTACACCTACCCTTGCTTGAATTCCCAATAAATATTTATAGAATAAATTTCTGTCAACATAAATCCTCTGCCCATTTTTTCCAATCCCTTATTAAGATCTTCATCTATGACAATGTTGAACTTCACCAAAACTCAGTGATCCTGGAAAACAGCAATTAAAACACACACACACACACACAAAACATTCTTTTGCGTTCAGGGCTTTACTGAAAAGAAACAACTTCCCCTATATGAGTTAGGTAAAGACTCACAGATGTTCTCCTTGTTTGCCTGTGACAGGGCCAGACAAAAACCCTCCCAATTCCCAGTGTTTGCCTATTAATGATTAGCTGAACAGAATGTTTATTAATCAAAGCTGGGTTAAACTTCCCTCCTTCCTGCAAGCCCCTGAACTTTGACCCACTCTTACCCTGAGCTAGCATAAAACTCCTCAACAGTTCTCTCTGAGAAGAGGAGCCTTGAGATAAAACACTCTGATCTATTCTCCAATCCCACTCTTGCATCCCACTTTCCCACATTTGGTTCTTTTCAACCTTGTTTACTCCTCCCTATAAAAGAAGAACACTTTTTATCTCATATTGGAATATTTACAGATCTTAGGTCCATTTCAACAGTCTCTGTGCCCCTACTACAATAGGCCCTTTCCTTCCTTATAATAATGTTTCCAAAAATCTCTTGTTACCTACTTCCAGATTTGTTTTTTATTTGATACCTACTTTAAAAGAGAATTACTCCCTCCTATACACTCAATACACAAATGTGAACTAAATCTCTATAGACTAGATTCGTAACTTTATTTTTCTCATCTGACCTGATAGGTGTGGTTTTCTGATTCTCTGCAATGAAAATATTTATTAACATTCAAGTGGAATAAAAGCAAATATTTAGAACTGATACCAAATAAAAGTGATTTTGCAAATAAGAGCTCTGGATTCTGTCTTGGGGTTTGGGGAGCACTAAAAGAAAGACTTCCTGGATGTTAGGGGCTACTCTTTTCATTCTCTTCCCAGAAGATTGAATTCGTACTGCCATCTACCGGTAAGCACTGCAAAATCAAGTTAAAACAAATGGCACTAAAAAAAAAAAAAAAAAAAAACAAATGGCACTGCTTTCTTCTACGGAAGTATGTGAACATACTCGTTGAAAAGATGGTCTTCTCAAATATATAGCAGACCTAAAAACAAATATTTATGTTCTATATGCATTATTTATTGACCCACCATGTTTAAATACTCTTTTGCCTCAGATTTCCTCAAAAAGATTTTTAGTTACCCAAATATTTTTAAATGATTCAGGGTTAAACATCTAAGCAAGTCTAATCACTGCATAAATTGAATAGGATAGCACGGTTCAGTATAGTACAGAGCTTTCATACACAAAGTGTGGTCTGCAAGCCAGCAGTCCCAGTATCATTTAGGAGCTTGTAAGAAATGCAGAATCTTAGGCCTCTCCCAGATCCACTTGAAGAGAATCTGCGTTTTAATAATATCATTGGGTAATACGTATACATGTTAAAATTTGAGAAGTACTGGTATAAAGTATTGTATAGAATTTATAGGTTAAAAAAATAACAACAAACTCCAGTTGGAAGCCTTTTTTTTTTTTTTTTTTTTAATGAAAGGGAAGCTTTCAAGACTTTTGTCATGGTCCTAGAATCATTTTTCATTTTTCAATCTTCAAATGCATTTCATCCTGCAATTAAATTTTTTTGAATCACTGTAAGATCAATTGAAGCAGTCTTGAAACAAATTATACCTCTGTTAAAGAAAGACAATTGAAGAACAATACCCTCAAGCTATATGTTAATATTATACATTTGTGCATATTGAGATTCATTATTCTGTTCCGCATCACCGATGAGACTTTCCATAAGATTAATTACTGACACAGCTATGCCAGCAGCCTCCCAAGAAGGTTAAGGGATAGATAGTCAAGGAAAAGATACAAACAAACTAAGACGCTGGAGTTGAGAGTAAAATCACTTTGGGTAGTAAATCACATGCACATACACAGACACACAATCACACACACACACACACACACACACACACACGTGCACACTGATGATGAACCCCCAGTATCAAGTTGAGAGGCCACAGGAGCCAAACTTCAACAGTGTCCTGGCTCTTCGCACCCTCCCACAATTACCTGTATCAGAAGGGGATGCCGTTCGAACAATTTCATTTAGTGTACCAGATGCCTCCGCCTTGAAAAAGGAACACAGCAGATTAAAATGTACATTCTACAGAATAAAGGGCACAGTCTCAGTTTTTCATGTTATAATACCATTTTCTTTGAAATTTGTTGAGACTCTCTTTATTGGTCAATTTTTTATTGTTTCAAGTATGCTTGAAAATGTGCATTTTCTCATTATTGGATGTTAAGTAGATAGATGAATCAAAATAGTTGTTGATTGTTCATATTTTCTGTATCATAATTTTTTCTTTGTCTCATCCATCAGTATAAGAACATTAATATCTCCCAATATAATGATGAAATAAAAATTTTATCTTGTTTTGGCAGTTTTTGTTTCCTATATTTCAAGGCCATTTTTACTATACTGTTTATAGTTTCCTAAGAAATGTATTATTTTATAATTATAATATTCTTATAATAGTCTTCATTCTTAATGTTTTTCATTTTAAATTCTATATGACTTAATACTATCCACAGTAGCCAAAATTCACAGGTTAAAGGCACAGCTTTCCCACCAGACAGCTTTGTCCTTACTTCAGACACTAGCCACAAATTCAGGGGTCCTGAGGGCTACCTTCACTCTGACCAGCTGACTGGTTTGAGCATTACCATATCACCCTCAAGTTCCATTTCTCATTAGACTCACAGGATTCACTGAATGTGCTATAGTTAAAATTACAGTTTTGGGGCACCTGGGTGACTTAGTTAAGTGTCTGACTCTTGATTTCGGCTCAGATCATGATTTCAGGGTTGTAAGATCCAGCCCCACATCTGGCTTCACACTGGGTATGGAGCCTGCTTAAGATTCTCTCTCCCAAAATTCTACTTCTGTGGGTATATACCCAACAGAAATGTTTAACAAAGTACATACACAAGAATATTCACAGCAGCTTTATTCATTATAGCAAAAAATCTGAAAACCCAATGTTCATAAAGAGTCAAATGGATATCTCACAGCCGTAAGAAAGGACAAGTTGGTAGCATAACAACATTGATAAATTTTATAAAATAATTCTGAAGGAATGAAGTCAAACACAAAAGAGTAAAACTTGTATGATTAAAATTAATATAAAAATTCAACAAAAGACAAAATAGATTTATGAAGATAGAAATAAAACAAGTGGTATTCTTAAAGGGAGTACCATTTGAGAAGGGGCATGAAGAAGCTTCTGGATTACTAAATATGCTTTTCATCTTTATCTGAGCTGCGGTTACATGGGAGCATATATGTGAGTATACATGCAAAAATTATCAAGCTGTACACTTAGGATGTATGCATCTTTTGTATATGTCATACCTCAATAAAATAATAATTACTAAAGTATAAGGATATAGAAAGATATTTGCAATTATTGGATAATATTAACTCCTTTCCTTATAGGCTTCAAGTAGATGGCAAGACCTCTTCAATTTAAAAAGAAAGAAAGAAAGAAAAGTAAGAAAGAAAGAAAGAAAGAAAGAAAGAAAGAAAGAAAGAAAGAAAGAAAGAAAGAAAGAAAAAGAAAGAGAAAAAAAATTTGCTTCCAGGGTAGCCCCATCTTCCAGTTTCACTCACCAATCTGCTTTCAGATGGTTTCAATTTATTGACAGAAGAATACAAGGCATTTGGTGGAGGGAAAATAAGCCCAAAACAAAAGGAAAGATATTGACATTACCCATCTAAGTTAATATAGGTAAACAAAAACATCTCAGAGCTTAGGTTGAGAAAAGGGAGTAAGGAAAAAGATAAGGCATGAATGGAGGAGGCAATATCAAATGTAAGAGTCCTATGAAAGTGAGTTAGGAGAGCTAGCAAATCAGTGCTCTGCTTTGGAATCAAGGTCTAGCTATTTAACTCAGCTTCATCCCCGTAAGCCAATGATATAATATGAGAAGTCACACCGAACAGTGACAGACACGGTACTGAAACTTTGGACCCCCTTCATGTGGTAGAATGGCCCAATCACTGGGAAGCAGTTGCCTGTGGAAGACCAATGTGGCCTTTCCTTTCTGAACAACTCTGCCATCTAGCAAATTTCCATTTATGTCCAGCTGGAATCTTCCTTTTTCTAGTTGTATTAGCTTTTTGGGCTGCCATAACAAAGTATCACAAATGAGGAGGCCCAGAAAACTGAGTTGTTTTGTCTCACAGTTGTGGAGCAAAAATTATGTTGACACAATGTCTCTTCAACTGTCCAGCCTAGTCATCCCCTATTTCATTACCTAACACCAGCCTCGCAATCTTCTGCCTGGATTATTTTAACAAACTCCTAATGGGCTTCTTGCCTCCAATCTTATCCCACTTAAACCCATTCTCCACTTTAGACCCAGAATGATCTTTCTAAATCACCCATTTAATTATGTCATTCCTCTCGTCAAAGCCCTGTATTGGCCTGCAGCTGTTCCCAGGATAAGGTCCCAAGTTCTGATAATGCCTTTCAGGCCCTTATTTAAATGAATTTCAATTCTTTGAATTCACCCTGTTTTCTCTATCCTTCAGGTCATTGCTCTTTTGTTTCTGTTTCTGGGCACATTTCATGTGGCTAACTCAACTGAGCCCTTAATCCTGACATAATACTTTCCTGAATCTCCAAAGGCTAGATGAGGTGCTGCCTTCAACTACCATCAAGTATTGCCATAGCATTCAGTACTTAACTCTTCCTATAGCACTTGGCACTCTATTATAACTACCTGTGTACCCCTCTGTTTTCCCCACTACTCTTTAAATTCCTTGAGGGCCAGCATCATATATTATCTTGTTCACTGTTTTATTCTTAGCACCTAGCAGAGACCTCTTCACATAGTAAGTACTTAGCAAGATTTTTCCGAATGGGTAAATTAGTAAAATAACCAAATTATTCAAAGAAAGATACTTGTTTGGTTACTCCTGATATTTAATTTCTGTGAACAGAACTGTTCCCAAGCTCATTTTATTATTTTATTTTATCTTGTTTAAAGATTTTATTTATTTGAGAGAGAGAGAGCACGAGTGGGGGGGGCAGAGGCAGAGGAAGACAGAGAAGCAGATTCCCCATTGCGCAGGGAACCCGAAGTGGGGCCTGAACCCTGGATCCCAAGATCATGACCTGAGCCGAAGGCAGATGCTTAACCAGCTGAGCCACTGAGGTGCCCCTCCAAATTCATTTTAGAGAGTGAGATTCACTAATTCACTAATCACTAATTCACTAATTCACTAATCTTAATACACTGGAATATTGCTCTTAAGTTATCAGATACAAAAATGTAACATTTTATGTAAGGTAAACTCATGTTAGACTCCATCCCACTACAATTAGCTGCTGATGCCCCCAAAGAACCTCATTATAAGGTGGCCAGACTTAAAAGGCTTGAACACCAAAGATGCATGACTAAAGCAGATGTCTCCCTCAGAGGGCAAATCTTCCTGGCACAAGAAATACTTCTGTGCTTTGCTTCAGGACACAGAAATGTTTGACACACAAAGAATACATGTGAAAAACAACAGGTATTCTGAGATATTAAGAAAGGTATAAAAGTGAGGTCTTTGTGCATAAAATAGAGCTCCTTTGTTTTGCATATCAAGTTTAATTCACACACACACACATACACACACAAGTATTCCCCTTATTGGAAAGAAAAGTGTGAAAAATAAAAAATAAAAATAAAGAAGAGTAGAGAAAAATACTGCACTTTAAAGGATCTTATTACTCTACCTTGTCAAACTGGAATCATGAAACTGCACAGCTTTCCACAACACTTTATGTCACTTTGCAAGAATAAAAGCAAAACAAAACAGAAGCTAATACATCTCTTTTTTTTGTAAAATAAAGAAGCACAAATACGATAATCTGGCTTATTACCACAAAGTGCAAATTTTGAATGCTTCAGAGAAATACATTGATGCGGGCTCATGGGTTCTTCCTTGTAGCTATATGCCAGGACACCTATCAAAAACGTGTCCAGTCAAGGGGTTGACATGGTTTCAAAGCCAGGCCATTAATCTGGTGACAGCACTCCATTAAACTAACTCTGCAAATCATTTTATTAGAGAGGTGAAATATTGAAGAGAGAGTGGGACCCTTGTTTACTGTCGCTATTGACTGATTACAACATGATTGCTTAGGGACAAGCCAGTTGTTTGCATCATGTAGAAAGATAACAAAGATAAAGAAACTCACATTTGGAGTGACTCAGCTTTTAAGGGGATACATTTCTCTTTTTGACGCTCCACAGTAAATAGAAAGAAATCCTGTTTTTGTATTTTTGGTGGGATGGAGAGGGGACTGATTTCATTTAAGGTAACTTATAATTAAGATACATATTTTCTTCTATGAATAAACTGTAGGTAAACTTCAATAGAATTCCGAATAACTTGCTATCTAATATCACCACTTTATACACTTACTGAAGTTAAATATTTGTTCCTCAAAATATATAGTTTGTTACCGGACACAAAACTGGTTCCGACCTCAGGTTTGGCTGCTCACTGATAAAAAATCAATACTCAAAAGAGAAGTGATGTTGGGAAAGGAAAGATTGCTTTATTCAGGAAGCTGGCAAGATGATGGACTAATGTCTCAAAGACCATCTTCCCCTTCCAGGCAAAGCCAGAGAGTTTTAAAGGGGAAGGAATGGAAAAAGAGGAAGGGGTCTGTGTGCAGGAGAAGCAGGTGCCCAGAGTGTTTGTCACGAGTCGACATAACTCTCAATAGACTTAACATCAGTGGCAGTTTTCTTTTTTTTAATTTTATTATGTTATGTTAATCACCATACATTACATCATTAGTTTGATGTAGTGTTCCATGAGTCATTGTTTGCGTATAACACCCAGTGCTCCATTCAATACGTACCCTCTTTAATACCCATCACCAGGTTAACCCATCCCCCATCCCCCGCCCCTCTAGAACCCTCAGTTTGTTTCTCAGAGTCCATAGTCTCTCATTGTTCATCTCCCCCTTCAATTTCCCCCCCTAGATTTTTCCCTTCCTACTATCTTATTTCTTTTTTTTTTAAACATGTAATGTATTATTTGTTTCAGAAGTACAGGTTTTGTACAGAAAGTACAGAAAAATGGACCGTTTTTCCATTTCTTTGTGTCTTCCTCAATTTCTTTCATGAGTATTTTATAGTTCTCTGAGTACAGATTCTTTGCCTCTTTGGTTAGATTTATTCCTAGGTATCTTATGGTTTTGGGTACAATTGTAAATGGGATTGAGTCCTTAATTTCTCTTTCTTCTGTCTTGTTGTTGGTGTATAGAAATGCCACTGATTTCTGTGCATTGATTTTATATCCTCCCACTTTACTGAATTCCTGTATGAGTTCTAGCAGTTTTGGGGTGGAGTCTTTTGGGTTTTCCACATAAAGTATCATATCATCTGCGAAGAGTGAGAGTTTGAATTCCTCTTTGCTGATTTGGATGCCTTTTATTTCTTTTTGTTGTCTGATTGCTGTGGCTAGGACTTCTAGTACTATGTTGAATAGCAGTGGTGATAGTGGACATCTCTGACGTGTTCCTGACCTTAGGGGGAAAGCTCTCAGTTTTTCCACATTGAGAATGATATTCGCTGTAGGTTTTTCATAGATGGCTTTTATGGTATTGAGGTATGTACCCTCTATCCCTATACTCTGAAGAGTTTTAATCAAGAAAGAATGCTGTACTTTGTCAAATGCTTTTTCTGCATCTATTGAGAGGATCATATGGTTCTTGTTCTTTCTTTTATTAATGTATTGTATCACATTGATTGATTTGCAGATGTTGAACCAACCTTGCAGCCCAGGAATAAATCACACTTGGTCGTGGTGAATAATTATTTTAATGTGCTGTTGTATCCTATTGGCTAGTATTTTGGTGAGAATTTTTGCATCCATGTTCATCAGGGATATTGGTCTCTAATTCTCCTTTTTGGTGGGGTCTTTGTCTGATTTTGGGATCAAGGTAATGCTGGCCTCATAAAATGAGTTTGGAAGTTTCCCTTCCATTTCTATTTTTTGGAACAGTTTCAGTAGAAGAGGTATTAACTCTTCTTTAAATGTTTGGTAGAATTCCCCTGGGAAGCCATCTGGCCCTAGGTTATTGTTTTTGGGAGATTTTTGATGACTGCTTCAATTTCCTTAGTGGTTATAGGTCTGTTCAGGTTTTCTATTTCTTCCTGGTTCAGTTTTGGTAGTTTATACATCTCTAGGAATGCATCCATTTCTTCCAGATTATTTAATTTGCTGGCATATAGTTGCTCATAATATGTTCTTATATTTGTTTGTATTTCTTTGGTGTTGGTTGTGATCTCTCTTCTTTCATTCATGCTTTTATTTATTTGGGTCCTTTCTCTTTTCTTTTTGATAAGTCTGGCCAGGGGTTTATCAATCTTATTAATTCTTTCAAAGAACCAGCTTCTAGTTTCATTGATCTGTTCTACTGTTCTTTTGGTTTCTATTTCAGTGATTTCTGCTCTGATCTTTATTATTTCTCTTCTCCTGCTGGGTTTAGGCTTTATTTGCTGTTTTTTCTCCAGCTCCTTTAAGTGTATGGTTAGGTTGTGTATTTGAGACCTTTCTTGTTTCTTGAGAAAGGCTTGTATTGCTATATACTTTCCTCTTAGGACTGCCTTTGCTGTATCCCAAAGATTTTGAACAGTTGTGTTTTCATTTTCATTGGTTTCCATGAATTTTTTTAATTCTTCTTTAATTTCCTGGTTGACCCATTCATTCTTTGGTAGGATGCTCTTTAGCCTCCATGTATTTGAGTCATTTCCAACTTTCCTTTTGTGATTGAGTTCTAGTTTCAAAGCATTGTGGTCTGAAAATATGCAAGGAATGATCCCAATTTTTTGGTACTGGTTGAGACCTATTTGTAACCTAGGATGTGATCTATTCTGGAGAATGTTCCATGGGCGCTAGAGAAGAACGTGTATTCTGTTGCTTTGGGATGGAATGTTCTGAATATATCTGTGAAGTCCATTTGGTCCAGTGTGTCATTTAAACACTTTATTTCCTTGATCTTCTGCTTAGATGATCTGTCCATTTCAGTGAAGGGGGGGCTGTTAAAGTCCCCCACTATTATTGTAATATTGTCGATGTGTTTCTTTGCTTTTGTTATTAATTGGCTTATATAATTGGCTGCTCCCATGTTAGGGGCATAGATATTTAAAATTGTTAGATCTTCTTGTTGGATAGACCCTATGATATAGTGTCCTTCCTCATCTCTTATTATAGTCTTTGGTTTAAAATCTAATTTGTCTGATACAAGGATTGCCACCCCAGCTTTCTTTTGATATCGAATAGCATGGTAAATGGTTTCCACCCACTCCCTTTCAATGTGGGGGTGTCTCTGGGTCTAAAATGAGTCTCTTGCAGACAGTATATTGATGGGTCTTTTTTTTTTTATCCAATCTGATAGCCTGTGTCTTTTGATTGGGGCATTTAGCCCATTTACATTCAGGGTAACTATTGAAAGATATGTATTTATTCCATTGTATTGCCTGTAAGGTAATTGTTACTGTATATAGTCTGTGTTCCTTTCTGGTCTGTGTTACTTTTAGGCTCTGTCTTTGCTTAGAGGACCCCTTTCAATATTTCTTGTAGGGCTGGTTTTGTGTTTGCAAACTCCTTTAGTTTTTGTTTGTCCTGGAAGCTTTTTATCTCTCCTTCTATTTTCAATGACAGCCTAGCTGGATATAGTATTCTTGGCTGCATATTTTTGTCATTTAGTGCTCTGAATATATCATGCCAGTCCTTTCTGGCCTGCCAGGTCTCTGTGGATAGGTCTGTTGCCAATCTAATGTTTCTACCATTGTAGGTTACAGACCTCTCGTCCTGAGCTGCTTTCAGGATTTTCTCTTTGTCTCTAAGACTCGTAAGTTTTACCGTTAGATGTCGGGGTGTTGACCTATTTCTTTCAGGATTTTCTCTTTGTCTCTGAGACTCGTAAGTTTTACTGTTAGATGTCGGGGTGTTGACCTATTTTTATTGATTTTGAGGGGGGGTTCTCTGTGCCTCCTGGATTTTGATGCCTGTTTCCTTCCCCAAATTAGGGAAGTTCTCTGCTATAATTTCCTCCAATATACCTTCTGCCCCTCTCTCTCTTTCCTCTTCTTCTGGGATCCCCATTATTCTAATATTATTTTGGTCTTATGGTATCACTTATCTCTCGAATTCTGCCCTTGTGCTCCAGTAGTTGTTTATCTCTCTTTTTCTCAGCTTCTTTATTCTCCATCATTTGGTCTTCTATATCACTAATTCTTCTGCCTCATTTATCCTAGCAGTTAGAGCCTCCATTTTTGATTGCACCTCATTAATAGCCTTTTTTATTTCGACTTGGTTAGATTTTAGTTCTTTTATTTCTCCAGAAAGGGTTTCTCTAGTATCTTCCATGCTTTTTTCAAGCCCAGCTAGTATCTTCATAATTGTCATTCTGAACTCTAGTTCTGACATCTTACCAATGTCCATATTGATTAGGTTCCTGGCAGTCGGTACTGCCTCTTGTTCTTTTTTTTGAGGTGATTTTTTCCATCTTGTCATTTTGTCCAGAGGAGAATAGATGAATGAGAGAACAAAATGCTAACAGGGTAATAATGACCCCAGAAAAATAGGGAAAGAAAGAAAAAAGAGAAAAAAAGGAAAAAAAAGACAAAAAAAAAAAGAATATGATCAAATATGATCAGGCTGGTGAATAGATCAGTGCCACACACTAGATTTTGGGCATATTTTGGTGTGTTAGAAGAAACTGCCTCCCAAAATTTTAAAGAAAGAAAAACTTATATATGTACAAAAATAAGGGTAAATACAATGGAGGGATAGAATATGACTGTAAAGATGAAAATTTAAAAAGATTATATAAAAGGAATTGATAAGTTAAGAAGTGGGTTGAAAAAAGAAAGAAGAGAAATTAAAAAAAAAAAAATGGGGGGGAGAGAATGTGATCAGGCAGGAAACTAGAACAAAGCCATACACTAGAGATTTAGGGTATATTTCGGTCTGTTGGAAGAAACTGTATCCCAAAATTTTAAAGAGAGAACTATATATATATATATATACACACCAAAAATAAGGTTAACTACTATGAAGGGATAGAATATGGCTCTAAAAATGAAAAATAAAAAAGATTTTTATAAAAGGGATTGATAAGATGTTGGTTTTAAAAGGGAAAAAGAAAAATTCAAAAAAATATATAGAAAAAGAAAAAAAAGAAAATTAAAAAAATTAAAATTAACTTTGAAAGACTAAAGAATCAGGGGGAAAAAAGCCATGAATCCTATGTGCTGTATTCCCCTACTGCTGGAGTTCTGCCATTCTCATTGATCAGTAAACTTGGTCTTGGCTGGCTGTTTTTGCTGATCTTCTGGGGGAGGGGCCTGTTGCCGTGGTTCCCAAATGTCTTTGCAGGAGGTGGAATTGCAGGGGCCGGGCCCCTTGCCAGGGGCCGGGCTAAGTAATCTGCTTGGGTTTGCTCTCCTAGCTTTTGTTCCCTGCAATCTTTCTGTACAGCTTTGGAGGATGAGAGTGAAATCTCTGGCACACGACCTTGTTTGGAGTCTCCAAATCCAGCAGATACCTATGCTGGAAGAGCAGTGGCCCAACTGTGCCGTGGATCATGGTTCATGGCAACCCCGAGCTGAGACCCACTCCTCAGCTCCATCTCTGCAGCTGGCTTCCCGCTCCGATCCCTGGGAGCTCTGCCACACTCAGGCACCCCCAGTCTTTCTGTGACCCTGAGGTTCCTGAGGCCACACTGTCCCAGCGAGGGTTCCACCCCCTGCTTAGCCACTGGAGCGACATCCCTCAGCAGAGCAGACTTCTAAAAGTTCTGATTTTGTGCTCCGCTGCTCTATCACTTGCCGGTAGAGGCTGACGGAGGCTCCCTCCCCCTGCAGTCTATCTTCCCGAATATCACCTCAGATTCACTTCTTTGCACGTCCTACCTTCCAGAAAGTGGTCGCTTTTCTGTTCAGAGAGTTGCTGCTATTCTTTTCTTCGATCTCCTGTTGAGTTCTTTGGTGTTCAGAATGGTTTGATCCCTATCTAGCTGAATTCCTGGGACCAGATGAAATTTAGGTCTCCTACTCCTCCACCATCTTGCTCCTCCTCCCAGTGGCAGTTGTTTTAAGTGCAGTCACTCCTAATCAGGGCAAGTTTGGTCCTTCACTCCTCAAGGCCAGTGGTCTGCAAATCTCAAGGAAAATAGTTTAGTTCTGCTTCAGGCCAAGGGACTTAGGTCATCAAGGAAGGATTTCATAAGTTTGAAGCAAGTTAACCCTTAAGACCAGTTGGAATGCTGCTACAGTTTCTCAGATTTTGGTTTCCAATAAAGATATGACAATAACAGCCAGAAAAATATTAATCTAATGAGATAAATTAAACATTTCTTATGGTTGCATTTACCAGCTTTTTAATTTAGCCTGAGTTTGCCACTAGGAAAACTCATAAGACTTATTTGGGATCATTCTCTCAGATACATACTCAATTCTTGATTATCTAAGATAGCAGAGTGTAGGAAATAGCAAAGATAACTTACAAATCACTCCCTTGCCTAAACCTTTACTAACACATTTCACAAAGCAAGGACACTTCAAGTATTAATGATCAGGAAAATGACCAAAAGGTGAGTAGTGAAAGAGAAAAACAGAAACAAGGACTCTGGAAAATGTGTTAACTGCATGATTAACTCTCAAAATATTCCTTTACGAGACAGAGGGGGGAATAAGAGGATTGTTCCATTGGAGAAAATTCAAGCCCAGATTTGTCCTGCTGGGTGTAAGTAATATACACACACAGAGGTCTAACATATTACGAGATATAAACAGAGAATAAACAAAGCAGCCTTATGGGGTAGTAGGATAAAATATTAGTTTTGTAACTGTGGAAGGAGGCAGAAATTAGTTAAGTATCTTTCACCCATTTATCAAATATCCCCTGATGCCTATAGGTACTATGCTAAGTGCAGGAATAGTGGTCAGTAAGACAGGTACAATAACTGCCTTCATGAATCTATTAAGAAAATATATATTAAGTAAATGACTATAATTAATTAATCAATTAATTAGTTAACATTGTAAAAAGTCTGTCAGGAAATAAGGGATGATATGAAAACACAAAATAAGGACCTGAGAGGGAAGTAACCTTTGAGGAAGTAAAATCTATTGAGTATATGCTGTGTGTAAGTTAACATACTTTGCATATACTTTTGTGTGTATAGTATTAAACTTTTTGATAATAAAATGTGGTCATACAGTGAAAGGATGATAAATCATTTACAAATAACTATAAAAAGAAGGAGAAAGTGCTGCCACCTAAGAGTAGTACTGGTAAGTTTTAGGAACATCAGGGGAGAAATTGCTACTGTTTCATTTTCTTATAAGATTGGTTAAAGGAGGAAAGACATTCCATGCTTATGGATTGGAAAAACAACTATTGTTAAAATGTCTATACTACCCAAAGTGATCTACAGATAATACAAACCCTATCAAAATACCAACAGCATTTTTCACAGAGCTAGAACAAACAATCCTAAAATTTGTATGGAACCACAACCCTGAGTAGCCAAAGCAATCTTAAAAAAGAAAAGCAAAACTAGAGGTATAACAATTCCAGACTTCAAGTTATATTATAAAGCTGTAGTAATCAAAACAGTATGGTAGTAGCCCAAAAATAGACACACAGATCAATAAAACAGAATAGAAAATCCAGAAACAAACCCACAATTATATGGTCAATTAATCTTCAACAAAAGAGGCAAGAATATGCAATGGGAAAAAGACAGTCTTTTCAACAAATGGTGTTGGGAAAACTGGAGAGTGACATGCAAAAAATGAAACTGGACTACTTTCTTACACCATACACAAAAAGAAATTCAAAATGGATTAAAGACCTAAATGTGGGACCTGAAACCATAAAAATCTTAGAAGAGAACACAGGCAGTAACCTCTTTGACATCAACCATAGCAACATTTTTCTAGATATGTTTTCTGATGCAAGGGAAACAAAACAAAAATAAACTATTGGGACTATATCAAAATAAAAAGTCTCTGCACAGTGAAGGAAACAATCAAAAAAACTAAAAGTCAATCTTCAGAGTGGGAGAAGATATTTGCAAATGACATATCTGATAAAGGGTTAATATTCAAAATATATAAAGAACTGATACAACTCAAGACCCAAAAAAACAAATAATCCAGTTAAAAATGGGCAGAAGACATGAATAGACATTTCTCCAAAGAATACATACGGATGTCCAACAGACATATGAAAAGAAGCTCAATATCACTCATCATCAGGGAAATACAAATCAAAAGTACACTAAGATGCCACCTCACACCTGTTAGAATGACTAAAATCAAAAACACAAGAAACGACAGGTGTTGGTGCAGATGTGGAGGAAAAGGAGCCCTCATGCACTGTTGGGAATGCAACTGGTGCAGCCACTGTGGAAAACAGTATGGAGTTTCCTCAAAAATTTAAAAATAGAACCTCTTACAATCCAGTAATCACACTACTGGGTATTTACTCAAAGAATACAAAACACTAATTCAAAGGGATACACATACCCCTGTTCACTGTAGCATTATTTACAATAGCCAATTATGGAAGCAGACCAAGTGTCCACCAATAGATGAATGGATAAAGAAGATATGATATATATCACAGAATATTATTCAGTCATAAAAAGGAATGAAATATTACCATTTGCAACAACATATATGGAACTAGAGAGTATAATGCTAGGCCAAAAAAGCCAGAGAACGACACATACCATATTATTTCACTCATATGTGGACTTTAAGAAACAAAACAAATGAACAAAGGAAAAGAGAGGGAGAGAGACAAACCAAGAAACAAACTCTTAACTATAGAGAACAAACTGATAGTTACCAGAGGGGAGGTTGGGGGGGGAGGGGATGGATGATGTGGGTGTTGGGGATTAAAGGCACACTTAACCTGATGAGCACTGAGTAATGTATATAATTGTTGAATCACTATATTGTACATCTGAAACTAAGATAAAGCTGTATGTTAACTATACTGAAATTAAAGTAAAAAACTTAGTAAAAATAATAACAAACAAAAGATTAGTTAAAAGAAATTGAAGATAGCACATTATCTGAATTACAGTAGTGATAGGCATACCTCTAAATGACTTCCCAGGACCAGGAAGGGACAACAAAGGCTGAGTGAACAGCTTGCATTGTGCATACAATAATGCTTTGCCCTACAGAAAGTTCTCTCAACACATCTTCTGGGACCAGATCCTATAATGACATGAAAACAATGGTCCCAAGGAGCCTCTAGAGCTGGGCTTTCTAGTGGATCACGGTGGTTATAGGGCTGTTAATTTGGGGGCATGAAGTTCAAATTCTACTGGTTTCAAAAGCTTCCATTTTATATCTCCTTATTCAATAGGCTAAATTAATATTACCCATAGGATATGCGGTTTTATTTAGGAAAACTGATAGAAACCTGCCACTCTTTGATTAGCCTTTGTATCAGTAGAAATCCTGAGCCCCATAAGTCGAACAGTATTACATGTATGAATGGTACTTACACAAATGAGTCAACTGGTAATGAGTATACATGCAAAGCAGTATTGATAATTGGTCAAGTGAATCTCAATGAACAGTACTTTTTGCTCCTTTCTTTAAGAAGAAATCTGAGTGCCTTCTTAAGTAGATGATAAAGAAGATCCACCACCCTCATCATAACAATAACAACTCCCATTAAGTGTTTACTGTGTAGCAGACCCTGAGTAAAGCATTTAAGTCCCCCAATAAATGTATGAGGAATACTATAATTATCTTACAAATGAGGATCTTAGGTCACTTATTGTCATTTAAAAAATACGTTTTATACTGGCACATTTTCCAACTCTGGGAAGACACATCAGTTTTTTTGTAAGGTGCTGGAGGTTGGACCCAGGATTTGAACCCATAATCTTATCTATGATTCTATCATGCTCCCATTGTTAATCTTCAAAACTTTCATGAAATTTCATTTTTAATTCAACTCTGAGTTGCAATTTTCAGAGATAAGGGAAGAAAAGAGGTCTGTTGAGGAGAAATATGTTTGTTGGTATACAAGTCACATTCCTTACAGCTATCAGAGAACTTATCTGCAGCACTGGGCCCCCCAACACCGACTATGCAGAGAACATGCCATGAAAGCTATGGTCTACATGTATTGTTTTATTTTAATTTTAAAAGGAGTTTTAAAGTGGTTAAATACTAAAATTCAGATTTAAAACATTTTTTAGGTGTTTTTTTTTTCTTTTAACCCATTCATCTAACTCAGTAGACACTAATATTCTTATGTTATATCTCCTCTTTGCTGCCTTCCTGGAAAGTAATTTCATTCCTTCTTATTTACTTGCCTCCAATATAGATGGTCCCATCCCCTTAACAGGTAAAATAAATCTGTAAGAGCTGTTAGTCTATTAGTTCAATGATGACATGCTGGAGTTAAAGTATGTTGACTACAACTTAAGACACCAGAAATGAACAAAGCAGAAACATTGGTAGATGCTCATATTTACTCACTTAGTAAAAGAACAAAAAGATAAAATATGTATGATGCAGTAAGTTCTACTAGTGACTAATCTGGGTTTTAGTTGCTCTCATGATTGATAGCTCCAGAGGCCCACCTTTCCTTTCTCTGTTTTTGCCCAATGTTCAAACAAATCAATTCTCTATTTATAGAAAACTTTTTTCACAACATTAAAATTGAGAGAAAAGATTAAATCTATTTGCCATTGTGCTGTTGGTTTTCATTTTAAATATGCCTACACATTTTCATTTGGAAATATTTGGAATTCTGGGCTTAAGCCTCTTGGATATTTGGCCAATTATACTGAAAGTTCAAGACAAATGAATCCCCTCTGTATGATCTAGCTTTGCACACAATGGAGATAAAACAATTGATCAGAAAACAGCTCATTACCTAAGTCTTGAAGATTTACTTTTAATAATAACATCGGTGATTTTCTTAACTATATGAAAAATGCACTACTGTGATCTACTGAAAATGAAAATTTCCATAGACACTTTTATAATTTCAAGTAAGACAAGTTCATCTGAAAAATGTTCTTATGATAATTTTCTGGCCTAGCCATTTAGTTAAGGTTAAAAGTGAACAATACAAGTTATTCTTATGTTTATTCAAGTGCTTCCTTTTCACACATGAATTGATACAATTTACTTTATATTGCTTACCTATTTTAGTTGTTTTTCATAGTTGGTCAATTCATTTCAAACACAGAAAATGCCTCTCTCTCTTTGCTCATTTGTAATTTGAGAAACTTATAGGTTGTATGAGATAGAAACTGATATAGTTGCCGCTTTTAACATTTGTCAATTGTCAACTGTGTGCACGGTATTAGACTGCATTAGGTACTGTGGAAAGTTGTAAGAAGATGGATACTGTTTCTGCCCTCAATGAAAGTGCAATCTAATGAAAATCATCTAACACACATCTAGAAAAATAAGATACACTAGAGAAACACATTACAAATATTTAAAGAGCAATATACTCAAGTGCTAGATTGACACATAGAGAAATGCCTCCGTTTCTTTGTTCAAAAATATGTTAATTGTGGTGCTCCTGGGTGGCTCAGTCGGTTAGCGTCAGATGATTGATCTCAGCTCAGGTCATGATCTCAGGGTCATGAGATCGAGCCCTGCCTCAGGCTCCACGCTGGGTGTGGAGCCTACTTAAGATTCTCTCTATCTCTCTCTCTCTAAGCCTCCACCCCCTACTAGTGCTCTCTTTCTCTCTCTCTCAAATATTTCATTGTGATTCCATTCCTAATCGCATTAAGAACAACAGATATCAAAGGGGCCATGAGAGACCCAACCATCTAAAATGATAACATGGTAGTTAAGTTTTACAGAAAGCTTAATAAGCCCTGGAATTTTGTACACATTATTTCATTTAATCCTTATGACAATACTACCTACAAGGTTTATCCCCATTTTCCACATGAGGTAACCAAGGCTTAGAAAATTAAGTATTTGGTTGGGTCATAAAGCTAATAAGGGCAGAATGAGCTTTTATTTATTTACTATTTTTTTTAATTTTATTTTATTATGTTATGTTAGTCACCATACAATACATCATTAGTTTTTGATGTGGTGAACCACAATTCATTGTTTTCATATGTCACCCAGTGCTCCATGCAGTACGTGCCTCCTTAATACCCATCACTGGGCTAACCCATCTCCCCCACCCCCCTCCCCTCTAAAACCCTCAGTTTGTTTCTCAGAGTTCATAGTCTCTCATGGTTCATCTCTCCCTCTGATTTTGCCCCCTTCATTTTCCCTTCCTTATCCTAATGTCCTCCATGCTATTCCTTATGTTCCACAAGTAAGTGAAACCATATGATAATTGACTTTCTCTGCTTGACTTGTTTCACTTAGCATAATCTCCTCCAGTCCCATCCATGTTGATGTAAAAGTTGGGTATTCATCCTTTCTGATGGCTGAGTAATACTCCATCATATATATGGACCACATCTTTATCCATTCATCTGTTGAAGGGCATCTTGGCTCTTTCCACAGTTTGGCTATTGCGGACATTGTTGCTATGAACATTGGGGAGCATATGGCCCTTCTTTTCACTACATCTGTGTCTTTGGGGTAAATACCCAGGAATGCAATTACTGGGTCATAGGGTAGTTCTTTGACCCTCTTTGTTTTGTTGACTGTTTCCTTTGCTGTGCAGAAGCTTTTTATCTTGATGAAGTCCCAAAAGTTCATTTTTGCTTTTGTTTCACTAGCTTTTAGAGATGTATCTTGATTATTTGACCATAGAGTTGAGGGTCCATATCTGGGCTCTCCATTCTGTTCCATTGGTCCATATGTCTGTTTTTGTGCCAGTACCATGCTGTCTTGGTGATCACTGTTTTGTAATATAGCTTGAAATCCGGCAACGTGATGCCCCCCAACTTTTTCTTTTTCAACATTTCCTTGGTGATTCGGGGTCTTTTCTGATTCCATACAAATTTTAGGATTGTTTGTTCCAGCACTTTGAAAAATGTCATTGGAATTTTGATCGGGATGGCATCGAAGGTATAGATTGCTCTGGGTGGCATAGACATTTTAACAATGTTTATTCTTCCATTCCATGAGCATAGAATGTTTTTCCATCTTTTTGTGTCTTCTTCAGTTTCTTTCATGAGTGTTCTGTAGTTCCTAGAGTATAGATCCTTTACCTCTTTGGTTAGGTTTATTCTGAGGTATCTTATGGTTTTTGGTGCTATTGTAAATGGAATCGTTTCTCTAATTTATCTTTCTACAGTTGCATTATTAGTGTATAAGAAAGCAACTGATTTCTGTGCATTGATTTTGTATCCTGCCACATTACTGAATTGCTGTATGAGTTCTAGTAATTTGGGGGTGGAGTCTTTGGATTTTCCACATAAAGTATCATGTCATCTGCGAAGAGAGAGAGTTTGACTTTTTTTTTTTTGCCAATTTGAATACCTTTTATTTCTTTTTGTTGTCTGATTGTTGTTGCTAGGACTTCTAGTACTATGTTGAACAATAGTGATGAGAGTGGGCATCCTTGATGTGTTCCTGATCTTAAGGGAAAGGCTCTCAGCTTTTCCCCATTGAGGATGATATTTGCTGTGGGTTTTTCATAGATGGATTTTATGAACTTGAGGAATGTTTCCTCTATCCCTATAGTCTGAAGAGTTTTAATCAGGAAAGGATGCTGTATTTTGTCAAATGCTTTTTCTGCACCAATCGAGAGGACCATATGGTTCTTCTCTCTCCTCTTATTAATGTGTTCTACCACACTGATTGATTTGCGAATGTTGAACCACCCTTGCATCCTGGGGATAAATCCCACTTGGTTGTGGTGGATGATGCTTTTAATGTATTGTTGGATCCTAGTAGCTAGGATTTTGTTGAGGATTTTGGAATCCATATTTATCAGGGATATCGGTCTGAAATTCTCCTTTTTGATGGGGTCTTTGCCTGGTTTGGGGATTAAGGTAATGCTGGCTTCATAGAATGAGTTTGGAAGTTTTCCTTCTGTTTCTATTTTTTGAAACAGCTTCAGTAGAATAGGTATTATTTCTTCTTTGAATGTTTGGTAGAATTCCCCAGGGAATCCATCAGGCCCTGGACTCTTGTTTTTTGGGAGGTTTTTGATCACTGCTTCAATCTCGTTACTGGTTATTGGCCTATCAGAACTGAGCTTTTAAAACAAAATGTTCTAATGCCAAAGTCCAACCTCTTCCTTTTCCACACCCAGCCTCTCAAGCCCACTTCACCAGAGTGGTCTAGTTTTCTGAACTCTTTCTCCTTGCTACATTGGTTATATCCTAATCTCTGACCTCAGCCAATTATTATTATCTTCTCCCTTTTCCTTCTAATCCCCAGGTACTGCAGCTCCCTGCACTTTGGCATGGACCCCAGCCTCTCCACCTGAGTTTCTGGCTGCAGTGGTCAGTGACTGGTTGTCCAGTCCTCCAGCTATGCTTTTCAGGTCTTCCCTTCCTCAGCTCCTCACATTCTTTAAGTCCTAAATTCTCTTTACTCCCCAAATACTTTTTGAAGCTGAGACTGATACAATCCCCAATTTATAAAACTCCTCTTTCTCACCTTCATTTACATAATTGCAATCAATTTTCAAGAGACAATTCAAGAGACAGGGAACTAGGATTAATTGAGCAGTTTCTGTGTCTGACAGACAATGTCTGCTGGTTCATTTGCATCTTACCTGGTTTTATTTCCAGTAAATCTTTAAAGCTAATTGTTCACTCTCCTGAGTGTTGATGGTATTTATTGATTTAATTTAACCAATGTTTACCAAGTGCTCATTTTATATCAGGCACTGTGTGGGTTGCTGATTAGAAAATGTTGAGAGGCTAGGTCTCTAACTTCATGAACCTTAGAGCCTATGGGAGGAAAGTCAATAGGCAAACATATCACTATGTTTTAAGAAATAATGACAGCTATGTATAGGGCCATAAGCACATATGCGAGGGACACCACACTCAGAAGGGGATAAGAAGGGTGGAATGACAGACACAATTTTTCAAAGAAGGTATATGTAGGCAGTCTCTTAATTATGAATATGAGTAAGCCAAAGTAAGTAGGGGGTGGGAGGCGGGGCAGAACACTCAAGGCAAAAGTGGCACCATCTTCAGAGTGGCTGTGTGTGAGTGGAACATAGAGTAGTAAATGCCAGATGGAGATGACATTGGAGGCAGAAGGAGAAACTAAATCATAAGGGACTTTCTGTGCCATGCTAACTTGCTTGGATTTTAATCTGAAGGCAGTCCGGAGGGGGCATGAA
The DNA here is from genome assembly GCF_964656455.1 of Halichoerus grypus. Lineage (NCBI taxonomy): Eukaryota > Metazoa > Chordata > Mammalia > Carnivora > Phocidae > Halichoerus > Halichoerus grypus. The sequence continues at coordinate 127,659,045 of NC_135716.1, read as the reverse complement.
GAGTTTATTTTTTAGCTAAGCAGGTCTGGATTTATATTTAGAAAGATCAGTGTGCCTAAGATGTGAAGAAAGAAAAGCTGGAAGGAGGTATTAAGCAGCTGCATTGCAGTATATTGAGGTAAAAGATGACAAGGGTTTGAACTAGTGATAGCAAAAAGTACTTTGGTTTAAGAAATAGATTTTAAATATTTTAAATGGAAAGAGTTTATTGATTTTTGGATGAAGGGAAAAGAGGGACAATGGAGTAATGGGATCCAGAATGATGCCTTGGTGTCTGCCTTAGACAGAAAGAATAGGGAGGAGTAGCCTCGGTGGGATGGAGGAGGAGATGAGGGTGCGTTTGGTGATAGCATGAGGTGCTTACCGAACTTCCAAATAAGGATGCCCAGTATACATTTCTGTATGAATCAGTTGGGATATATCACATGTTCTTCAGTACTGTATTTACCATTTCATGTACATTTTGTATCTGACCAAGTTTTTTTTTTTTATTTTTTAAATTTTGATTCCAATATAGTTCACATACAGTGTTATATTAGTTTCAGGTGTACAATATAGTGACTCAAAAATCCCATACATTACCCGGTGCTCATCACAACAAGTGTATTCCTTAATCCCCATAACCTATTTCATACCTCTGGTACCAAGTTTTGTTTTGTTTTGTTTAATTCCTTGAGTGAAGAAGAGGTACTGCCTTACAATTCTTTGCGTCCATCCCAGGCCAAACACAGTGTATTGTGTATAGTGGGAGCTCAGTAAAGATTTGTTTCTTGAAAAATGGATTGATTGACTGATTGCTATGTGTTGACTGTAATACATGCTGAGCAAAGTTGGATAAAGTTTGCCTGGGAAGGTTTTATAGAGGTTTTATGTGGGAAGGTTAGAAAAGCAGCAGCGTAGCACATTTATGTAAACCTTCTACCCTAAGTATTTTTTATGTGTACCCTAAATACCTGGTATCCTGGAGACTATTATTTATATATTTTTGAGAACAAAGACAGTCTTATTTTATACTCCATTTTATCCCCAGTTAATTTCACGGTATATAGTAGGTATTTAATAAATATTTGTTGAATAAATGTACAAATTACAATCACCAAGTCACAGTTTATGTATCACAATCACTAGGTTATAGTTTACGTAAACAGTTATATACACAATTTATATACCATAATTGTAAATTGTGAAAGCCCATATTTAATAACAGTTACATTAAATAATAGATGGAGTTTATGTAATTTTTACCATCCAGTAGTCACAAAGTATCTTTGTTTGCTATCTTTGTGATATATTTGTAGTTGGAGTCTGTCCCTTTATATCTGAGCAATTCTGCCTCCATCTGCTAGTGATGCCAGATGGAGGAGAGGCAGGGAGACCAAGAGATTAATGAAGCAACTCATCAAGTTGTGCAAAAGGCAAAAATATATAAAAAAATCAAATCTGTTGAAATGCCCTTTCCAAAGAGTGATAGTTGCATATTGTATAAGTTTAAAGTTTCTGGAGGAAAAAAAATAGAGGAAACTTCTGGAAGATAAAATTGTTAATGACTTGTAAAGATGTCCATTTTGGAAAAACACAGGGTATCATCTTCTTCCCAGTGTATATATTACACCCTGGTAGCAAAGGACATTAACTCTTTCTGACTATAAGGGTGAAATTAACTACACTGGGGAGTACAGAGTCCATTAGTAGAAATGGTTCCCCAAGGCTCTTAGTTGGTGATGGACTCAGACACCATGAAATAAGGGTGCAAGCTAGTTTTTTCCAAGAAGTCAGTACTTTGGAACAGGGAAATTGTAATTTATGGGAGGAAGGAAAAGGCAAAATCAGGTGAACTCTGCTGGATCTTGCAATTCTTTGGAAAGCAGTAGTAAAAATGGTGGGGTTGGGGGAGATCTCATACACAATATTTTAGGATAGTACCAGACTTCAACCAGTGGGAGATAAAAGGGAAAACGTTCCTCAAACAGTGCAGTAATGCAATAAGCTATATAATACAACTCACCAGGCAAAATATATTCTAGTAGAAATGAATTCATTTAAGATGGCAGTAACTTATAAAACTGCTAGATGAAGAAATGATATTGGTAATATTACAAATGAGAAAACATGGAATGAGAAAAGATGTTTAACAATCATAAGAAATGAATAAATCTACATATCAGTCCAAACAAATATCATTAATAATCATGCAATCATATTCATTAGAATTAGAAAATTCCTCTCTCTAAAGAGGACTCCTATTTGCTTAGCTCTTTCTAAGGCAAATACAGTCTACGGCCATCACACCCTGAGTGCGCCCGATCTCGTCTAAGGCAAATACATGTAGATGTATAGTTGACAGTCAAATTCTCCCTAGGCCTAACATTACTCTTCTTTACATGAAATTTCTCAAGGTCAATTTTTTGTTTTTGTTTAAAATTATACCAATTCTATCTAATAAGAGTTCTGAGTTCAAATTATTTATTAAACCTGGCTGCTGAGTGGGCAGAATATAAGATTTTTGAAATGCAAATAATTTTATTTAGTAAAAGTCACAAACGGGTTAGACCAGAAAAGAGATATAGAAGGGGAAAAAAGCACAGAGTTAAGCTATACTATTAAGGCTTTCTTGCCGGATATTTTAGGAACACGTGATTGCTTTTGCTTCTTACAGGAATTAAAGTCATTGTGAATGATCTGTACTCAATTCATTTATTCATTCACTTGTTTACTCAACAAACACTTTTAAGGACTCACTATATATCAATCATCATGCTAATTATTAAATATATAGATCTTAGATCTTAAGTTTCCATATCTGTATAAAGATTAGAAAGGAATTCTCCCTGTGATGATTGGTTAAAGAGAATACCCATACTCAAGAGGTGAGTATGGCTGAGCATGTACTCAAAACATCTTATATGCTCCCCAGAATTTCCCAAAGCCCCTGTGTTAGGCAAGTCCACGTGAAAAGTTCTGGAAAAAAGGCTATAAGCAGATGTGACATGTATCATTTTAGAGCCAAGGCATTTAAGAGTTGTTGGACTACCTTCTTTCCACCATGCTCTCTTTCTTGCTACAACAGACTTGGAGGCCATGTGTAACAGATGCTGAAGCTATAAAATGGTGGCACCTTCCTCAGTCCCACTGGACATGTAGTTTCAGTGAGAAATGAACTAAGTTGGGCTAAGCTGCTGAGATTCGAGCATCTGTTACCGTAGCCTATTTCTGGCTGTTAATCAGAGATTATCCTGAAATGATAAAGGAGGTGTTGATATGAAATACAGAGGTTGTTAAATATCAGTTCAAACACGTCTTGGCTTCTGGAAACCATGCATATCAATTCTGAAGTACTGCAGATTAGACAAATTTAACATTCGGTTCTTTCCTGGTTGGTGACCACTTCTATTCATGAAATAAACAAAGGTTCTGCAGCTCCAATAGTGACATTTTCTCATGAATTCTTTCCTTCCTCTTCAAGAAATTTCTAGTTTTCCAGGCTGCAGAAAAATCCATAGTGAAGATAATGAAGCTTAAGGTCAGTTCCCCTTGTTTTATAGGCCCTTTCTGAGGTTTTTTGCCTAACTTCCTATCTGTAATTTCAGATAGTTTTTCTAAAAAAGGACCCTTCCAAGTTGAATAAGCTTCAAGTCTCACAAAAATCTGAATCCAGCCCTACCTAGTCTTTCATATTACAACCTCTTACCTGGAACTAGGCATTATCTTTTTTCATCACCTATTTATCACACTCTCCAAAAGTAAACTAGATAAAAAGTCCTTCTTTCCTCAAGGCCTGGGAAATTATGTATATTTTTCCCCTTTAAGCAAATTAAGACCAAGAAAAGTTTCCTTTGGCTGAGTGTCTGAACCACTGCTTTTCCTATCTTTAGTCATTTTTAGTAGCTCTCATTGACACGGACTGGCACCTTTGTATTTATATACATATGGAAACACATGCACACATCCACAGACTTACAGTACACATAGAAAGTACATTTTATGATGTTTTTTTCCATGTATTAAGATAACTTTGTAATAGAGACCTTTATTACATGTCACTATTAGGTGAATGAGGCCAATATCTACAGATTTCTGACACACAAGTCATCCATTTTCATGAGGTTCAGCTGACGTCACAGGTCACATGTTATAATCTGAGGTAAATTAGCTAAACAATTAAAAACCTGTTCGGATGGTTTTTTGGAGCTCAAAGTCCCTGGCCCTTCAAATAGAAGAAAGCCAATGTCAGTGTGATAAGCAGTGGCTTTCCTCTTTCCCAAAGGACTTTACTTTGTGAATCATGAGGGTTGTGGCATGATAATGGCTGATATTTTCATAGGCAGCCTGACCGTAATCTGTATTCTGGCTAGCAGAAGAGCGGCAGGAGGGGAGAGAAGAGGCCAGGAAAAGTATAGTTAATAATTATGCATGCAGGTAGTGTGTTAGGAACTCTTTCCAAAGCTATGATAAAGTACTTCATTCTTTATTTAAACTCTCATAATCACTCTTCTTCTTTATCTAAAGAACCACATTTTTAGAAGAAGCAAAATTCTAAAAAAAAGTCAGCTTTCAAGTTTGTTTTTTTTTTTCCCTCTAAATGTGGGAAAGAAGGGAGTGTAGGAGGTTTTTGAAATTACTATAAATGGGGCTTTTAACCTAAAAGTTGATTCCTCAGCAGAACAGTTGAGATAGTTAATTCAAAGAATAAAGCAGAAGAGTGTTTTCTTCTTGAGATTTTAGTCCTACTAAATGCCTTTATCTTAGCTTTATCAGTCTATAAAATATACTCATTAATCTGTTGCCCCTACACAGGTCAGAAAATTTTATAAAAACAAATATTTTAAGGGGCGCCTGGGTGGCTCAGTTGGTTAAGTGACTGCCTTTGGCTCAGGTCATGATCCCAGGGTCCTGGGATCGAGCCCCACATCGGGCTCACTGCTCGGCAAGGGGCCTTCTTCTCCCTCTCCCTCTGCCCCTTCCACTGCTAGTGCTCTCCTGCTCTCTCGTTCTGTCAAATAAATAAATAAAATCTTTAAAAAAAATATTTTAAGAGGTAATCCTTTGTTCTTAAAACTATGCCAAGGACTAAATAATATACACAGAAAATTAAAAATATCCTTCTTTCTTGACTTTTTTTTAGCAGTGGGGATAAAAAAAATAAAATAGAGGGAATTACAGTCAAATAGATGGAACAGTATGTAGTTAATTTGATGTAATGCTATGTAATAAGTATTATAATGGAGGCATGCACAGAAGCAATGTGAGAAAACTCTCACAAAGTATGCCCCTTGACTCTAGAAGGCCATTAAGAAATTCTGCAAGCAGAAAAGCGGATAAGAGGATACCAGGCAAAGGAATTTGAGAATTGTGACTAATCTGATATTTGGAAAATTGGAATTGGGAGTTCTGAAGGCAGGAAAGAGCTAGAAAGGTAGGAACCAGCAAACCCATTAAGGATTTTTTTTTTGCTACTAAGGGAGAAGGATTTTGACTTTATCTTATAGGAATGGGGACCCAACCAAAGAGTAGATTTGCATTTTAGAAAAATATGCATGATAGATTTGAGGAAAGAAATAGTAAGAACTAAAGTAAACATTGCCATTGGAGATTCAGAGAACAGGAGTTTCAAAAGCAGAGATAAAAAGATGGACACGTTCTGATTATATAAGATGTAAAGTAAAGAGGGATGTTAGGGATGACCCAGGATAGATTCTGAAAGGAAAGACAATGATTTTAGTTTGTAGCATGTTGAATCTGAGTGCTCTGTGGGGGCATGTGCAGTAAATGATTAGAAATGTATTTGGAGCTCAGGAGAGATGTAGTTAGGATCTCTCTAACATAGGTGATGTTAGATGATGTCATAGGTGATGTCATCAACTATAACCCTGCATACTGTCGATCAGGAAACATATATAGACAGAAGATTGTAGGTGGAAGCATGAGTAACATCAACATTTAAAGAAAAAGCAACAGGAACCCCTCCTAGAAAGGTCGGAAGAGTAAGGAAGAATATGAAGACTAGCACATGGTGTCATGGAAGTTGAGGTGAAAAATTTCCTTTTATATTTGACATTTTCTGAATTTTTATAAGAATATGAATCACTGATATAATGGTGAAACTTTTATTTTGAAATAAGAAATTCAGAAATTGTTTTAACAAAATAAACAGGGAATATAACTAAATATATGAAAGTAGATAATGAAACTAATCAAAGTACACAGTGTCTTAATAGAAGTCAGCAGCTGGGGCAGAAATTACTACACTAAGATTGCCAGAGAAACTGAAAATAGCTTTAGGATTGCTATCCTTAGGATATGAAACAATATAAATAATGCCTTTGCATTATTTCCTGCAATAAATGAAATAAGTTTTAAATGTTCCTTGGACATCTGGAAATATAAGGAACCTTTTGGGGGTGCCAAGTTAACTTGATTTAAATTAAATTATGATCAACAAGAGAAACACTTTAATTATTGTTCATATTTTAGAAGATTTATATACAAATCCATCTTGTTACACAGAGTATTTCTTCTTTCATAGTATTATTTCAAAGTCCTTTAACTAAACATATTAGCCATAATTCAAAATGACCACAGATATAACCTGGCATTGGTTCATTTTGTCACTCCTCTGGGAACTTGAAAGGCTAAATTCGTTTTTATAATTGCAGCTTTTGTTTTAGCATCTTGAAATCTTTCACAAGCTTTTTGAAAGGCAATCATATCAAAAACAAATTTTTCTTCACAGTGTTTTTTATATGTTTCTTGAGCCCTAAGAAGAAAAAAAGGAAAGTAACAGAATGAGATACTTTTAAATAACGAAAAGTGTAACAATCATTCAGATTGTTAATGGTAAGTAGATGCTTTTAAAACAGACATACAAATGGGAAAAAATTAGAACTTCACTTATTGCATAGAATTTTATTATATCAATAATATCTATAATTTATTTAATAATATTCATATTGGACTAATATTTCTAAGATTTTTATTGGCTGTAACAGAATTCTCATAAACCCTGGTTTAGAGTCCCAAAGAGGCTCCTGGGTAGCTCAGTTGGTTAAGTGTCTGCCTTTGGCTCAGGTCATTAAACCCAGCGGGGGCCTGGGATGGAGCCCTTCACCAGTCTCCCTGTTCAGTGGGGAGTCTGCTTCTCTCTCTCCCTCTGCCCCTCCCCCTGCTTGTGCGCACACATGCTCTTTCAAATAAGTAAATCTTTTATTTTTTTTTTTAAAGATTGTAATTATTTATTCAACACACAGAGAGAGCACAAGCAGGGGGAGCAGCAGGGAGAGGGAGAGGGAGAAGCAGGCTCCCTGCTGAGCAAGGAGCCCAGACACTCCGGACTCTATCCCAGGACCCTGGTATCGACCTGAGCCGAAGGCGGACACTTAACCAACTGAGCCACACAGGCGTCCCTAAATAAAATCTTAAAAAAAAAAAAATTGCAGAACTTTTATTTAAGCCTCACTAAATCCAAGTTTCTTCTAGGATGCTGTTATGGACTGAACTGTGTCCCCACTTCCAACCCCCAAATTCATGTTAAAGTCCTAAGCTCTAGTACCTTAGAACATTACTATATTTGGAGATAGGGTCTTTAAGAGGTAATTAATTTTAAATTTTATCATACAGATGGGCCCTAATCCAATATGAGTGGTGTCCTTATTAAAAAGATGAGGAGACACTAAGGATATGAACAAACAGAACAAAGGTCATGTTAGGACAGTGAGAAGTCAGCCAGGGAAAAAGGCCTCAAACCTGAGAAGCCAAATTTGACATACCTTAATCTTGGACTTCTAGCCTCCAAAACTGTGAGAAAATAAATTTATGTTGTTTAAACCACCCAGTCTGTGGTATTTTGTTATGGCAGCCCCAGCAGACTAATACGGACTCTAAGTTAGAGAAAGGCGGACCAGGTTACCCTGTCAAACCTAGAAAATGTCATGGGCCTTACAGGACTTCACTCATTCATCCTCATTCATTCAACAATTATGTATTATAATGCCCCTAGATGCTGGAACCATAAAGATAAATATGACATAACAATGAGAAGCTTATAGAAAGTAGAGAAATAATGAATATATAAATAAAATATTATAGTGTCATAATGAAAACACTATGTAACAATACAAGGACGGCATAATGAAAAAATTAGTAAATATTATCTGAAGAAGAAGGTAAGGAAAGACAAGAAAGACTTAAGATTTGAAATAATCCTTGAACTCAGTCTTGAAAGATGTGTATTTTTCAGGCAGAAAGTGGAAGGGAAGAACATTTTGTTCATGTATGTTTGTTTAAATAGCATGAATAGCTAAAATAAAGTCAAAGATGATAGCACGGCTTGGCATGCTCTGAGAAGTGACAACACTCTTAATTTCTGGGACAGTGGAACAGATAACTCTGGAGAAACAGAGCAGATCATAGAACCCTTGATTTGTATATAGATATACTCAGAAATCTGGACTTGAGGAGTAGAAGAAAGGCCAAAGTCTAGAAAGTCTGCAACTTACTATGTGGTTTTGGACAAGTTATTTCAGTTCTCTTTACCTCATTTTCTTCATTTTTAAAAAGGGGGATAATCCAACTCATGAGGTTTAGTAAAATACTAAATGAGTTAATACATTTAAAATCCTTAGAACAGTGCCTGACATTTAATAATTCCTTTTACTGGATGGATAATAGCGTTATTCAACAGGATAAGAAATATAAGAAGAGCAGTCAGATGAAGAGAAATATTGGAATTCTATTTTGGTAATATTGTGTTTAAGGAGCCTGGCTGTCTATATGGTAATGCTCAGGTAGTTGACTATAGAGAAGCAATGGCTTATGGATAAGAGAAAAGGTAGTAAAGCCATTCTGCTTGCGGTTGAGATGCAGGTCTGCAACTTATTGATTGTGTGATTTGGGACGCGTTATTTAAACTCTTTTCAATCATTTTCCTCATCTATAAGAAGGGACAATCTAACTCATAGGATTTAGTAAGGACTAAATAGCTAATACATTTAAAATCCTTAGAAGAATGCCTGACATTTAATAATCACTCAATGAAAATTAGCTATAACTATTTTGAGTCTGGATCTCTGGAGAGTGGCTATATCTGGACATGTAGTAGAGTGGAAGTCATGGCAAAAGGGACTTTGCACATGTAATTAATAGTATTAACTAAGTCTAAGAAATGTATTAAAATAGTCCTCATACAGATAACAATTATAAACTGTGGACAAAATGTAAAAAACAAACAAACAAACAAAACAAAGAACACAACAAAAAACAACAGAAAACCAAACTATTAAAAAGTATTGAAGAGTGAGAAATAACGATCTACGATATTTATATATGCCAGGATAAAAAAATTGGAAAACAAAATTAAGAATGAATTCTATTTACAATAGCATCAAAAAAACAAAAACAAATACTTAGATGTAAGTTTAACAAAAGATATACAAGGCTTATGAGTGAAAATAATAAACTATTGCTGAAAAATTAAAGAATATCTAAATTAATGAAAAGTTCTACCATTTCAAGGACTGGGAGACAATATTATCAAGATGTTAATTCTCCCCAAATTTATCTATATATTCAATGCAATCCCAATTAATATGCCAAGAGTCTTTCTGGTAGAAATTATCATTTAAGTTTGTTTTACACATACAGAAGATCAAATTTAGATTAAGATTTATTTTAAATGTATTAAATTTAGGTATTTTGAATTTATTAAAATTTGAATTCTATGGCAATGCAAAGGTCTTATCTTAACCAAAGCAATCTTGGGAAAAGAAGAACAAAGTTAGAGTTTGTATTTTCCTATCGCTGTGTAACACATTACCATAAATGTATTGGCTTACAACAACAACCACCATTTTATTTTTCATAGTTTTCATGGGTCAAAAGTCCAGGCACAGCTGGATCAGCTGGGTTTACTGCTTGGTTCTCACAAGGCTGAAATCAAGGTGTCAGCCAGGGTTGTGGTTCCTTTTTTTAAAAAGATTTATTTATTCATTTTAGAGAGAGAGAGTGCACAAGGAAGAGCAGAGAGAAATTTCAGCAGACTCCTCAATGAGCTGGGAGCCTGATGCAGGGCTCAATATCAAGAGGCAGAGATCATGACCTGAGCCAAAACCAAAAGTCAGTCACTCAGCTGACTGTGCCACCCAGGGGACCCAAGGCTGTGATTCTCATCCAGGACATGAGGTCCTCTTTCCCAGATTGTTGGTTGTTGTCAGAATTCATCTCCTTCTCATTCTTTCCACATAGCCTCTTCCATCTTCAAGTCAGCAATGTCATATCAAATCCTCCTACTTTGAATTTCTCTGCCTTTCTTTTCTGTCCCTGCATGTAAAGCCTCATGTGATGCATTGGGCCCACCTGGATAATCCAGGATAATTTCTCTATTTTAAGATCCATGAATTAGTACCCTTAATTACATGTTTAGAATTCTTGTTGCCATGTACGTACTGTTGTGGGTAAGAGGAAAAAGAGTAATCAACTGAGAGAGCAGCTAAAGTTGGAGGCCATACAATTAATATTAGTGTAAATTTACAAATTAATGGTCTCTTTTAGCCATTTTAACCTGAACACAAGACGTAAAGATAGTAGGATTATTCCAAAGTGGAAGTTGGGGCGGTTAGCATTGTGGAGGCAATGAAAGGAAAGGACTTCAGAGACACTGAATGAAATGGAGAAAAGAATAACTGATATGAAGAACCCTGGAGGACACAGTAGAAATGAAAAGAAAAGAAATATTTAAGGAAGTTTATTTGAGGGCTGAGTGTCATAATATATTTGAATAATTCATGTGGTGAAAATAAAGGAAGAAAAGAATTGAAAAGATAGAAGATTTTATCCATAAATAAGTATACAAGGATTTAAGATTGAAGAGGTAGGGTAGTTCCAAGTGATGAGGAAGCCCTTACGTGTCTTTGAAAATGAGTTTAAAGGTTGTTGAGATCCAAAAATATTAGGCAATTGGGAGGGCTGTTCTTACGAATTTGGAAGTTCACTCTGATTACAGCTGAAATTGGATGGAGAAAAGCTTTATAAATCAGGATATAAACACCACAGGGAATGAAGAGAGTATCTAGGAGGTAAACTGATGACCAAACTAAGGACAAGTAGAAGATGATGTAATTAGATAAAGTGCCTTATGTGCCAGATTTTCCATGCTAATTGATAACTCTACTGCAAAATGGACACCCTGCTGTTCTGCCCTGAGAAATGTCACCACTTTTTCAGAGTATGAATAAGAATATTTTGGAAAATTCATGACCAGCTTTTACCTGATATATATGTATTTTTCTCATTTCAAAGTCTCTTTTTTATTCATTCTTAAATACTCTTGTGGGTAGTTTATCAACTTTCTAAACTAGAGCTTTATGGTTCCTCTTTCTTTTTTCATTCTTCTTCATTCCACAGCAGGATCAGGAACTACATTCTCAGTAATGACTTCACTAGCTATTGAGAGTCATCAGAATGCTTTTAGGTCAAGTGTTTGATACATTAATGAAGAATCAACCGGGAGAAAAAGAACTGAAAAACTGCTGAGGTCTCTAGACAGCCTTTACTTTTTTGACTCACTGCTCTTTTCTGCATGTTGATACAAAATCTTTATTTGAAAACATTTATAATAAAACTCAGTAATGCCTTTTAGGACATATTACCTACATAGCCAGAACACTGCCTTATTCCTGTGTGTTTTCAAGGATATGGATAATATCTTTGCAGCATCTTGCAAGAGAAGATAATTCAGTTAACATACATTAGGAAGCTCATTTGACTCTGTATCCTCTACAAATTAATGATGGCCAGACATTCAATTTGCTGTGATAAAACTAAGCTGATTGAATTTCTCTAACATTGATTTACACTAGATTTGTATTTCGATATACTAGACTAGCTTTCATTTTCTTTTCCAAAATATATTTGTTACTAAATTATAGAAAAATTATTTCCAAAAACCACTCACCCATACACACACATAGAGTATACATTAAGGAAAATGTTAAATTTTGGAGAAGAGAAATATAAAATATTTTTCATACCTAAAAAGATATTATGTAAAGAAACTCAGTAAATAGTTTAAAAATTGCTTGTAACTAGGAAAAGGCAAATGCTTTCTTCTTATTATTTTATTTTATTTTTATTTTTATTTTTTTAAAGATTTTATTTATTTATTTGAGAGAGAGAGACAGTACAAGAGGGGGGGAGTGGGAGAGGGAGAAGCAGACTCCCTGCTGAGCAGGGAGCCCAATGCGGGACTCGATCCCAGGACTCCAGGATCATGACCTGAGCCAAAGGCAGTCGCTTAACCAACTGAGCCACCCAGGCGCCCTCTTCTTATTATTTTATACTCTTTTCTATTACAAACTACTTTCTAATGATAGCATTTATAATTATAAATTATTTATTTTATAACTCGAAGTTGTACCTTTTAATCCCCTTCACCTATTTCACCCATCCCCCCTACCCACTTCCCCTCTGGCAATACAGAGATGAAAATTATAGCATCAGGAATATAGTCAATACTATTGTAATAATGTTGCATGGTGACAGATGGTAACTACACTTACAATGGTGAGCACTGAGTAACATGTAGTATTGTCAAATCATTATGTTGTATACCTGAAACTAATGTAATACTGTATGTAAACTATACGTCAGCAATAAATTTTTTAAAATGTAGATGAAATAAGCAGCAATATGGATCTCTAAGTATTTCTAGGCAAGCCTTAAGCATATGTATTTACATTGTTTGGATGGTTAAAATGTCACCGGGATAAAACTGTGACTGGTAAGTTTCAACCTAGTATCAGACAAAATTGTGTGAAACATGCTGAAAGAGTAAAAAACAATTACTGGGAATCCCATCAGTGGACCCTTCAGAGTTATCTGTGTCTTTCAATCTCTTTGATCTATTTTACAACCCTATATAAGTTGAAGAAAACTATGAGTAATACAGATGATTCTTGTCTATAAAGTATAAGTGAATTTTGTCCAGTGGAGTTATAATTGATTATCACTGGTGGATAATGACTAAATTTATTTTGGCATTCCTGATTGCCTTTATATATACATGCTCTTAGAAATGTCATTTGAACTGGATGTAACATCTTACTGGTTCCTTAATGAGTTAAATAAAATCTTTGATGTGTTCATTTTATATTTGTATGAGTTACAGTTTTATGTTCTAAAAAATATCCTTTGTAAAGAAGTTGTAGTATATACACAATGGAATATTATTTAGCCATAAAAAGAAGGAAATCATGCTATTTGCAACAACATGGATGGGCCTTGAAGTCACTATACTAAGTGAAATAAGTCAGACAGAAAGACAAATATTATATGATCTCACCTATATGTGGAATCTAAACAAACTGAACTCACAGATACAGAGAACAGATTGGTGCTTGCCTGAGGTAGGAGATAAGGAGTAGGTAAAATGGGTAAGGAGGTCAAAAGGTACCAAGTTCCATTTATAAAATAACTAAGTCATGGGATGTAATATATAGCACGGTGACTATAGTTAATAACAATGTATTGCATATTTAAAATTTGCTGAGAGACTAAATCTTAAAAGTCCTCATCACAAGGAAAACAACTGTAATTATGTGTGGTGACAGATGTTAACTAGACTTATTGTAATCATTTTGCCAGATACACAATTATTAAAACATTATATTGTACACCTGAAACTAATATAATGTTATATGTCAATTATACCCTCCATAAAAAAAATCCTTTGACAACTAATACAGTTTAAATTTGTTAAATGTAGCTTAATATATTTTGAGTCAATACTAATTTTCAGAGCCTTTGCACTAAATTTAGTTTAAAATTTAAAAATCATCATGGAACAATTTTTAAAAATTTTGCATTTGTTTGAGACAGCTTTGTCCCAAGTACATTCTGAGGATTAGCATTCTGAGACATTTCTTGAAATGAAGGTTCTGTGGTAAAATGCATGTTTAAAATATGTTTTATTTTTTTAGTAGGATTCCTAATGGTCTTTACCATGTGACTGTCCACTGAAATTACAGTCCCTTTCTAAGCTAATTTAATGTTTCTTCAGCAATTGCACTTTCAACTACTCCTCTTCAAAACCCTCTGCTATGAGTAGAGCAATATTCACTACCTCCTTCCTCTCCCCCCGTGTTACCTATTCTGAGCTCTCCAATTTTGCTCATCCACTTTGCCAATAATGATTTCCCCTCAGCACTCTGCTTTTCCAAATTTGAATTGACAACTGTAATTTTCCTACTTCTATTTTTTGTAATGATTCAAGTATATGCTTATATTTGCCACTGAACTGTGAGTTCTTAGAGGATCAAGAATATGTTATTAATTTTTCTATGGGGGTGTTGGGGAGAACTGAAATTAATTAACACTTTGATGTTTAGTTATGCCTTCTCTTTGAAGGTGTCCTAGATTACTCTCATCTATTTATTACCTACCATTTAACTGGAAATTTTAATTTTGTCCCTTGATAGTTCTTGTATTATGTTTTTTTTTTTTTTTAAAGGATTTTATTTATTTATTTGACAGAGAGAGACACAGCGAGAGAGGGAACACAAGCAGGGGGAGTGGGAGAGGGAGAAGCAGGCTTCCCGCCGAGCAGGGAGCCCGATGCGGGGCTCGATCCCAGGAGCTGGGATGATGAGCTGAGCTGAAGGCAGACGCTTAACGACTGAGCCACCCAGGCGCCCCTGTTTGTATTATTATTTAACTCTGGTAGTCTTATTGTGTGGTGACTTATCTCCCACCTAGATTTTCAGTTTATTGGAGTCAAATAATCTTTATGTCCCCATATCACCTGACACCTCCAATAGCTGAAAGTGAATTACTATTTGAATGATTTGAACTGAAGGTGTTCCTCAATAGAAATGCCAATGATAACAGAGAGACAGAAAAAAAAAAAGTGTAGGAAAAATTTATTATCATGAAATAAGCACTTGTTTTAAGATAGATACCTATTTTAGTAACTAGTGAAGCTACTTTCAAAACTTGGTTAATTATATTTTAGTATATATTTAATAATTCTGGTTATATATCTTCACTACACAAACGTTCTGAAAAAATATACATTATTTCTCATTCCAGTGGCTTAAGTATTAAGTACACTAATATGTATATTACTAATGTTCATGTTTAAGTACATAAATATATATATGTAATATGTATATATATGTATGTGTGTATATATATGTGTGTATATATATATATGTGTGTATATATATATATATATATATATATATATGTATCTAATTAACCTGCCTCACAGGCTCTAGTATATGACTTAAATGGACTTACATACAACCATTACTAATTCAAAAACTTTTTGTCCTATTTTCCTCCATAAATAATTACGGAATAGATTTTGGAAACTAAGTACTGTACTAGATACTGAAATGGAAAGATAGACCAAATTATTTTATAAAGGACTTTACAAGCTAACGTGATATAGGCGGTCTTGCGATAACGGCTATCAAGTGCTATATGTGAACCACCAAATGAAAGGGATTAATTCAGACTGGAAGAACAGTTGGGGAAAGGTAAAAAGAATAGGTACCATCTCAGTTGGTTACTAAAGGATGAATATAAAATAATAATAAAGGATGAATTTTGTCAGTGGTTGTACAGTTCATACACTGCATGATGGGGGCAAATAGGGGACAAATAGAAATACAGTCACACTCAGCCAAGCATCAGCCACTCACTAGTGATGTGTCTCCCTGGAGAAATAAGTGTCTTGTCCTTCCCATACAGGCACTACCCCCTCACCAATTTGAACATTCCAAATCTTTCTAATTTGCACAATAACAATAGAGGCTTGTGTTGCATAATAATATGTAGATAGCACTAATATTATGGGCTCCTAGTACTCTTTCAAAGTGCATAATGAAGAAAAAGGGGATAGAACTAGTAAGGTCACTGGAATAAGAAATTACAAATCTGGGTAGGGAATTGGGAATAGTTTAGTCTGTATGGAGCAAACAGTGCTGTTACGGGGAAGAGGGAGGGGCTATAGGAGAAAATTTAGTAAGATGAGTCTAGATAAATTGGAACAAAGCATGATGTCTGAAATGCCACTCAGATTTCATTCTGTGGACAACTGCAAAGCATCAATATACTTAAGTAGAAAGTGACATGATCAGAACTTAATTTTAAAAGACAGTTGGGGGGGTGCCTGGATGGTTCAGTCAGTTAAGCCTCTGCCTTAGGCTCAAGTCATGATCTCATGGTCCTGGTCCTGGGGTCCTGCCCCCACCCCTGGTCCTGAGGTCCTGCCCCCACCCCTGGTCCTGAGGTCCTGCCCCCACCCCTTGCTCATGCTTTCTCTCTCTCTCTCAAATAAATAAAGAAAATACTAAAAAAAATAAAAGACAGTTGAGGCTTGGCTAGAGAACAGATTTGGGTTGAAGAAAGGATGTCTTGAGAATGGAGATGGAACTCTCAATTGGAAGGATAAAAGGTGAATCTTAGAAGATCGAGAGTCTGCATTAGAATGGGAGAAGTGGGATTGAAAAGAATCAGTTTGAGACTCCTTTTAGAGTAAAATGAATAAGGAAACTTATTAAATGTTGGCAATGAGAGAGACTGAGTTGTAAAAGACTGGTTTCTAGCACTAGTCAAGAGCCCAATGATGACTGCCATTTACGATAAGAACGACCATTAATTAAGAAGCAGGTTTTGTTGGATGAGGGTGGAGGTGGGATGAGACAGAGTTGTTTTATTGTCTCATCTTTAGTAATATATTAGAACATTTTTGTCCTTTTTTGTTGTTTCTATTTTTCAAAGAGAATGTTATAAACAAAGTACTGTTTATTAGCTCTCAACACTTAGTATGCAATATTCACATGTAATTGACTTAAAATCTTCTATAATATCAAAACTGTACCTACCTGATTTCCTTCATTTGTTTTAATAAATTCCTTTGATATTTTTCCATTTCTAGCCTTTGTTGAACAATCAGACTTTTCTCTTGTAAGACAGCTTGATTCTTCCTCAATCTGTCCATTTTAATAATTCCTTTGGACAAAAGAGTGCGCTCATTACTTATATTTTGAATTAATAAACGGTCTTCAGCCTTTTGTTTTTTTTCTGCTAGAAACAGCGCTCTCCTCTCTCTAACTTTGTCGAGGTAATTGAATCTGTCCTGCCAAAGTTGTTGTAAACCATTCTGAATTGTCTCATTATCTTTTGCAATTAGTTTTTGTGCAGCATTTTTTTTCTTATTTAGGTTTTCTTGAACAGTTGAGCGAACTCTTTCTTGGGCACCTTGTGCAATGGTGATAGCTGTTATTTTTTTTTTATGGCTTTCCTGCTTCTTTTGTTCTGAATAATATTTATCAATATCCCAAAGTGTTTGGAGTTTTATACCAGTTCTGTGTGCTGTAAAAAACTCTTTTCTTACATTACTCTTCAACAGCATGTCTTTTTTTTTAATTGTTGGTTTTTGATGAGTAGTAGGAAATGGCTGGACATATGTAGGAAAATAATCTTCTTTTTCTTTCAATAATGCAGCATACTTCAATGAATCTGAAGTATATATGGGTAGTTTAAACACTGATATCCTAAAACTGGCATCTAATTCTTC
The DNA here is from genome assembly GCF_964656455.1 of Halichoerus grypus. Classification (NCBI taxonomy): domain Eukaryota; kingdom Metazoa; phylum Chordata; class Mammalia; order Carnivora; family Phocidae; genus Halichoerus; species Halichoerus grypus. The sequence goes on along the minus strand of NC_135716.1, from coordinate 127,641,473 downwards.
ATTCTCACTTTCATCTTCAGACTCCTTCTGACCTACATCACACGGAAGACAAATATAATACATTTCACAAGGGCTAAGCACAGTTTATTTTCTGCCCCTATTGTTTTGAAAGCTACATTAATAAAGTTGACAAGAACTTGTTATTGACTTTATTAAGAAGCATTTTTCCCAACTGATGTTCTTTTTAAACTTGTGTTTTAATAGTGATTTTGGAGAGGGAAATCACTATTGAAACCATTTAACACAAAAATGCACTGATTCCTGTATTTCCTGCATTATCTCTCTTAATCACTTAACTGGCAATGACTTAATAGCAGTATCTTATCTTACACTTAATACTTAATCGCACATATTATTTTTACATTTAGTTATTATTATCTCATATTTGCAAAGGACTTTGTAATCCATTTTACCTTATTTGTCTTAACTGGTAGAAATTAATAGCTGCCATCAAAATTGTTTTTTCTCTTATTGGACACACAAATCCCTCAACCTCCTTTGCTATTATGTGTAGTGATGAGACTAAGTCCTCTCTAGTAAAGTGTGGACAGAAGTGATATGTGTCATTTCTGGTCCAAGGCTATTAGGAAACGAATATGTCTTCTCTATATTTTCTTTCTTCTCCTGACTCACTAGACAGAGATAAGGATAAGGCCCTAGAAGATGGTGAATCCACAACGTGGAAGGATCCTGGCTCCCTGAATTGCTGCTTAAAAAACTACGTACTCACCAGGATTAATCAAACTTGGACTCTTATAGAAGCCAGAAATAAATGGCAATTACATTTGGGTCTATTTGTTATTATAGCCAACCTAACTAATACAATAACTTGAATCACATCATTGTTCATATATTTATTTTCCAACAAACCCAGTTATGAATTTAGGATTAGGTGGCAAATACAGTTTAAAAAAAGTTGCACTTATTAGTCTTAGGAAAAGATGTTTCCCATGTTTGACTAATTCCCTCTATCAAAATCACATCTCTACTAACTATAGTCTACAACAATTTTATTTTTTCTAATAGAAAATTATCTTAAAATCTTTATATGTCAAATGCAAATCTGCTGGTGGAGACTTTATGGAAGTTAAGGTGACCATAAAAAAGGGTAGGACCTAGGTAGGCAGTAGGGAAGAAGCAAATAGGCATGATTTTCACTAGAGGCCATAGGAATGTTAACATTAGAAAAGGAAGCAGAGTCTAAAGCAAAGTAGAAAATCAAGTCTAGCAAGTATAAAAGGTAATATACCAGGATACAAAGCCAAAGTGTCCAGAAAAAAAACTCTTAAGAGTTTGGGTCCAAAGCAAGACACTAGACACAGAGGGACAAAATATAGAATTTCAGTTCTAGAAATCTAGAGTAAATAGGATGTGGTCTGGGCAACTACCTAGAAAAGGTACTCTTTTGTGTTATTTGATTTTATGTGCAAATCTTGACATGAGAAAGCTGGCCAAGAATAAAAGATCAGGGATAGAAAATACAACTCTAATAATTTACTAAAGTTTCTGGTCATCGATTTCAATTCATATGGGGGATTGGGATTTTTTTCCCCCATACCACCAAGCAATGCTCCAACACCAGCTGGGTGTCCTGCAATTCAACTCAATTCTGACACTATCTACCTGGAGACAGGGTCACCTCCCATATTAAAGGTTCAGTCCTACAAGACTGCCCCTACCCCTTCAGATGTCAATCACAAGTCCAGGTTATCACCTGTGCTTCTAACAAACTGGCTATAGATTAGAGGTTCCACTAACCCCCACCTGGGTTCAATTTGCTGGAGTGGCTCACAGAACTCAGAGAAACATTTTACATTTTATTTACTAGATTACTGGTTTATTATAAAAGGATATAACTCACGAACAGCCAGACAGAAGAGATGCATAGGGCAAGGTATGGGGAAAGGGCATAAAGCTTCCATGCTGTCTCTCCAAGCACACCACTCTGCCCAAATCTCTATGTGCTCACCAACATGGAAGCTCTCAGAACCCAGTCCTTCTGGGTTTTTATGGAGGCTTCATTACATAGGCATGATTGATTATACCATTGGCCATTAGGGATCAAATTCAACCTCCATCCCCAAACCCTGTTCCAGAGGTTGAGGGTGGGACTGCAATTTCCAACTCTCTAACTATGGGGTTGGCTCCCCTGGCAACCAGCCTTAGGTGTGATCTAAAATCACCTAACATAACAAAAGACATTTTTGTTGCTCTTCTCTCATCACTTAGAAAATTTCAAGAGTTTTAGGAGTTCTGTGCGAGAACCAAGGACAAAGACCAAATATATTTTTCTTGTTATAAATCACAGTATCACAGTTACTAGTATACATAAGTTTGCTCTTTAATAGCTTAATGTAGTGAATAGTGAGACTGCAAGTTCTTTGAAAATAGAAGCAATACTTTATTGTATATACTAACTACATTTACTTTGTAGATGATGATTGAGATGTCTCTCATTGGTTGATTGGACATAATCCCATTAGCACTTTTCGAAGTCTCCCAATTTCAGGGCACCTGGGTGTCTCAGTCAGTTAAATGTCAGACTCTTGATTTCAGTTCAGGTCATGATCTTAGGGTCATGAGATTGAGCCCCACAAGGGGCTGCACCCTGGGCATGAAGCCTGCTGGAGATTCTCTCTTTCCTTCTGCCCCTCCCCGCCCTCCTGCTAGCATGCATGCATCCACAAGCAGTCTCTCTCTTAAAAAAAAAAAAAAAAAAGTCTCCCAATTTCTTTTTCTGCTTCCAGACATTGCTCACTGCTATAAAATACATCTTCCTAAAACAGGATTCTAATCATATCATGACTTCTACCCAAAGGGAAACAAAACCTGCCTGGTTCTCCACTTACAGGATGAAGGATAGTTCTGCTTTTAAGCCTAGGATCTTTATCATAGGGAAAGAGCTTCATTTTTTCCCCTATACATACACAACATGTTCTCATCTTTGGGCCTTCGCTTATATTATTTTATATTTTGTCCGGTTTGTTGTTTTCCCTATCTACATATGTATTCAAATTCTATCCATTCTTTAAGTCCTCTTCACATGTCACCTTTCCTTATTCTTTATATAAAGAATTGATATATTTTATTAACTCTAATATCAATCCCTTCCTCATAGAACTTATCACAATCCAGGGTGCCTGCTGGGTGGCTCAGTCAGTTAAGCGTCTGCCTTTGGCTCAGGTCATGATCTCAGGGTCCTGGGATCAAACCCCAAGGGCTCCCTGCTCAGTGGGGAGTCTGCTTCTCCCTCTACCCTCCCTCCCCCCCACCCGTGATCTCTATCTCTCTCTCTCAAATAAATAAAATCTTAAAAAAAAAACCTTATCAGAATCCATTTATATTAAAGCTCTATGTAGAAATTCTTAGACATAGTAGCAAGCTAGATATAAGCTCCATAGGAGTAGGATTCATGTTTTCTTTCATCCTCCATTCCTAGCCTTTAGCCTGGTATTTTGCAGAGAGGAGAGTCTTTTCTTTTTGGCAGGGGGTGGGGTAGTAGAGTTAACTAAATAGTAGATGTCAATAAGTATAAGTGTTGGATGAATGAATAGATGAATTAATCTTGTTACTCAAGATTAATACATCTTTTATAGTGGTAAAAGCCTAAAATTTGGAGACAGCTGGGCTGGATTTGAATCTAGTTTTACCACTTACTACGTGGTCTAGGCAAGTTATTTAATTCTCTGGGCTTCAGTGTACTCACTGTAAGATGGATATAATAATATCCAATTTATAGGGTCATACAGGATTAAATGACTTAACAAAATGTGAAATGCCTGACGAAACTTGATATTTATGTATAAGAACAATGCCTTATAATGAGTAAGAGCCACACGTTAGTTATTATTACTTTTTCACTATATTTTATATGGAAAACTTGGAGCTTATTTCCTTAATTCCATCAATAGTACAGTTCAAATAGCCAGATAATCTAATAACAAGTGGGGAAAATACAGCAAAGCACTTTTATTGCTTCCCTCAACATCCAATGTATAGTGAAGTACAAAATATACAGGAAGCCTTCTTTGTATGCTTATTTTGTTTCAAGACTTTACAATTAATCTCACTAATTATTGTAAAAATAGAAGCCAACTGAAGGAAGTGTTCTCATCTTTTTATAACAAAATTTATAAACCTATCTGCATGTTCATGCACTTTCATCTTCTATCCTGATACAATAAAGGAAGCATCCCTTCCTTCAGCAGTGGTCAAATTTTTCACATGTACTTTGGCCCCATCAGCCTTTACTTTCACTTCTGCAATTAATGTTCTCCTTTATCACTGCCTCTCTACTGAATCATTCCCATCAAACCACGATGCAAGCACTACCACATTGCCCTCTAGCTACCATTACACTTTTCCTGTTCAGTTTTAGAATAAAAACTATTGAAAGAGTTGTGTCCCTATGCTACCTCCTTTTCATCACCTTTTATATTTTTTCAACTCATTTAGATACGGATCTTATCTCTACTGTTCCCACCCAAATTTTGAAACTCTTCCTACTAAAGGCTTTTTCATGGTGATAAATACGGAGAATACTTTTTTCTGTTCTAATTTTTCTTAACTCTCAATAGTGCTTAACACAGTTAATTGCTTCTCCTTGAAATCTTCTTTTCCTTTCAAATTCTCTGATTTGCAGATTTGCTGAAGCTCTCCTGATATCTTAAAGATACCTTTTTTTTTCTCTAGATTCTCTGAAGCTCCCCTGATTTTTCTTCTAGCTTTCTGATTGCTCTTAATTTGCAGATTCTCCCTTGTCCACCAAATCTCTGGAGTTCTTCAGGACTTGATACTAGCTCTCCTTACCATCTCCACCTCTCCTTAAATGAATCCTACTCATGGCTTTTCAAAGTTGGTACATTCAATTTTTTGCTACCAGAAACCAATGCCCTCTAAAATCAGCCCTATCTCAGCAAATGCCACCTACTAATTTATTCTTCCCATATCAATTTTATCAATTAGTACGCAGATTTTAGTTCAAAAATGTAGCTCAAATTAACTGATTTTTTTTTCTCCATTTCCCTCCATCAGCTTACTTCAGGTTTCTATCTATTCTTACTTTGACTAACTGCAATGGCTTAAGTAGTCTCTGTATTTCCCAACACACAACACACTTCATTGCCCACAGAGTGATCAAGTCAGAGTGATCTCTTAAAACTGTGTCTTTGAAGGCCTGTGGCTTACATATGACTTCATGACAAAATTCAAATTATTTGCCATAGTCTACAAAAACTTACATGCTTTTACACTTTTGTACTTATCCAACTACTTCTAACCACATTTATAATGCTTAGCTAAGACATAAATGATTTGTAGGTTAATTCCCAGGCACTATTTAGAGTGCCAGAACTATAAATGATAAAAAGTTGAGTTTCTTCTATTACAATTTTGTAAGTGAAAATTTCAATTTGACTTAGATGGATAAATATGTGGGCACCACCTACTATGAGCTGGAGTCTTCAAAAAAGTGAAAACAGTGCTGGCTCAAGAATTTTATAGTCTTAAAAAAAAAACCTTAAAGCCTAGTAGAAGAGGCAAATGGATAAAGCAGATATCTTTAAAATACTATAGCAAATGGTAAGGTAAAAGTACATGTATGCAGGAAACATTGGAAACATAGAAGAAAGACACTTTACCCTATCTGGGTTAGGGTAAGTGGTTGTCAGCAAAACTCTTCTGGAGAAGGTAACAGCTGGGTTTACTTTTAAAGAGAGTCTTTGTTTTATATTTATATCTATATTACTATAAGTCCACATTTTGGGTGTGTGGGAGAATTCAGTGAATTTGCAAAAGGTGTGAGCAAGAAAACAAGAAACAAAGATTCCCAGGGTGGGAGGATCATAATCAAAGATACAGATGTGAAAAAAAAAATGTGAAATTTGGTTTTATAAAATATACAGTCAGCAGCTATTATCCGCAGTTAGTTGCTACAGATGTCCAGCAAGCAGGTAGATAAATGAGCTGAATCTAAATGCTGGAAGAGAGGGCAAATCTGGAGATAAATATTTGGAGCCAATAGCAGAGGTTTTTTATAGGTAAAACTATAAGCATAGTCAAGAGATACAAGAGAACTAAGGATGAAACTTTGGGGAAATCGATATAATATGTACATGCTAGGTAAGCCAAACATTAAGGAGAAAAAAATCTGTGGCTATAGCCTCTTGATATGTAAGCCTCTAAAGAAATCACTACATGTAAAAGAGACTTGGCATATGTATATACCCAGTTTGCCATGGAAAGTCCCCGTTTTTGCCTCCTGTCCTGATGAAGTTTATTAACAGCAACTGCTTTCAGTTTCAGAAGTGACACAGGTTGGAAGGTAAATTATATGGTCACCTTAGCTATAGGGACATTGCCCAATAACAGACAACAAGTAGGAGAGTAACACTGTGCTGTCTGCATCGTTTTAAGTTACACTACTATCTTAGTACAATGACCAGGACTTGGTAGATATATAGTAAATGATTTTGTTAAAACATAGGTTACCAGATCCTCAAGGTTCTATGAAAGTTGAGACCATGCTTGTTTTGTTCACTAGTTTATACTAAGCACTTAGAAGAATGTCTGGTGCATGACAGGTTTTCAATAAATATATGTCTAATAAATATTTTTTCTACAGACAGCTAGGTCAATTCAGGGATACTCTTCAGTTTGGGTGGTGGGCTGCTGGTTTTAAATTGATACTTTCCTCTCATCTTTTGCACCCTCACTTTCTGTATTCCCCACATCTATTGTTATTCCCTTTAAGAACCCTACACTTCAAATATAACAGTCACAACTTCTGAACAGGACTTAGACACTTCTATTCCTTATCTTTGGCTCATGCTATTTCCACTTCTTTGAAAGCCCTAATTTTCATCACCATCTATAAAAAGATTATTCATCTTGAATAACATAAATATGGTCATTTTTTGAACCCTTACCTCTAGGGATACTTCTTTAAATATGTATTTATCATTTAATATTGATAACCCTGTAAGGTAGATGGTATTGATCACTAATCATAATCATACAGCTAATATACACTGAGTGTATTTGCTATATGTCACATTGTTCCACATCCTTTAAATAAATGATCACGGTTAGTTTCCTCAACAATCTTATGAGGTTAAGTACTGTACTATTTTTATCCCCATTTTTCAGATAAAGAAACTGAGGCTTAAAGAAATAGCCAATATGTTGGAGTAAGATCCTAACATATGGCTAACATCTGGGAAAAAATGAAACAAAACAACAAAACAAAGAACAAATATCTGAGGACTCTGGAGAATAAACTAAAACAGATAATGACCTGCTAAAAACATCAATACCCTTATAACAGAATCCAGAGTATACAACATAACATTTGTGATGCCCACAATATAATCCAAAACATGTAATATGAATGAAAATTATATCATGAAGGATATCACTTCATATAAAATACAGAAATCACGCAACCATATAAGCCATTTAGACTCATCCTTTCTGTATTTTATGTGAAGTGGTACAATATTAAATAGATTGTGCAAAGTTAAGGATTTATATTAAAATCCCTACAGAAAATAAACATATAACGCAGAGGTTCCACTAAAAATCCAAAGGATAAATTAAAATAGGTTACAAAAATATTTGAATAAGCAAAAAGAAGACAGGAAAAAATAAACAGAGGAACAAAAAACTAAGGACAGAAAACAAATAATAAAATGTTACTGATCTAATAGGATTAGTGTCCTGTTTAGAAGAGACACCAAAGAGCTCGCTTTCTACATCTCTCCATGCGCACACACACACACACACACACACTAAAAAAAGGTCATGTGAATACACAGAAGATGGTTGCCAACTACAAGATAGAAAGAGGGGTCTCACCAGAAAATGACCATGCTGGTGCCCCAATCTCGGACTTCCAGCCTCCAGAACTGAGAAAATAAATTTCTGCTTAAGCCACTCAGTGTGTGGTATTTTGTTATGGAAGTCTGAGCAGACTAATAAAAAAAAAAAAAAAAAAAAGAGTACCCTCTCTTCTGAATTTCTAAGCACCATTCCTTGGCTGGTATGCTGTGGTACACCAGTATGCTGTTAATGAGTAATGGGAGTGCTCAGTGAAGTTGATCACTCTGGTGGGCTGTGGAGTTGCTAAAGCCTCTAGGCTCCCTTTGGCATAAATTTCAACTAGAAACTTTGGAGTTCAAGTGGGGTCTGACATATTATTCTGCAGTCATAGCAATAGAGAGGGGCTCAGGAGGTATTCCATCACTTGAAAAACACACTTAGGCAGTGAGTTACCATGTGTGGCACTGTTTATCATTGACAAGAGGCTCATGAAATAGGTGCTTAAAAAGCATGGCGCATAGCCCAAAGTGCAGCCGACTTGGGGTGGGAACTCCCAAATCCTGGTATGCATATATCAGATACTTCAATCCAGTTTTGGTTGATATACATTTTTAATGATATTCTGCCTAGCAGCACAGTGGATGCTCTTCTATAACTTGAGTTTCATCATTATTTTAAAATATAGAATGATATAAAAATTCAATTAGATTGAGTCCATTCACATTTTCACACACACACAGAGATACACACACACACAATGTTACATTTGTCAATGAAAGAAATGGGGAAAATTCACGCACAGACTCAACTATTGGAAATATCTGAATGACTATAAAAATTGTTTTATATTTTTGGGGCTCATGGGTGGCTCAGTCGGTTAAGCCTCTAACTCTTGGTTTTGGCTCAGATTATAATCTCAGGGTCCTGAGATCTAGCTCTGAGATTGGCTCCACACTCAGCAGGGAGTCTACTGGAGATTTTTTTTTTCTCTCTCTCTCCCTCTGCTCCTCTCCCACTCTCTCTAAAAGTAAATAAATAAATCTTTAAAAATTGTTTTCTATTTCATCAGTCAACCTAAGTTACTTGTTATTGGAGACTATGAAGGCTTAAAAAACATTATCATTATAACTTGGTATATTAGTTACCTATCGCTACTTAAAAAAAATTACTCTAAAACATATGGGCTTTAAAACAATAAACACTTATTACCTCACAATTTCTTTGTGTTAAAAATTCAAGAGTAGCCTAGTTGGTGCTTGTGGCTCAGATTTCCCAATAATGTCACAGTAAAGATGTCAACCAGGGTTGCAGTAGTCCAAAGCTTAACTGGAGTTGGAGGACTTCATTCCAAGTTGGCTCATTCACATGACTATTCAGAGGTCTATGTTCCTTAATGCCTATTGGCAGAAGGCCTCAGTTCCTTGCTCCATGGGCCTTTCAAAAGAACTGCTTGGACTTCCCCCAGATCAAGTAATCTGCCAGAAAGAGCCCAGAGCAGGACACATATCTTTTATGATAGTCTTGTGAGACACACACCATTTCTTTTGCCATATTGTATTCATTGTATGTAAATCAGTAAGTCCACCCCACAAGGAGAGAACTAGGCTCCACTTTTTTAAGGAAAGTGTGCAAAGGATTTGTGAACATATTTTACAATCACTGTATCTGATATAAAGATTTTACATTCATGGAAATCAAGCTCAAGTTCATCAAACAGTTGTAAAGACATCATTTCAAAGTTTTATATAAATTCAATATTTGATATCTTATTTAATAATTCATATCTTATTATTATCACTATAATATAAATGGAATATAATTACATATTTCTTCTCCAGATTACAAACTCTCTTTTTAACCCAGTACCCTTTACAAATATTATTATTATTATTATTATTATTATTATTATTATTATTATAGATTTCTGGGGTGCCTGGGTGGCTTAGTCAGTTGAGTGTCTGCCTTTGGCTCAGGTCATGATCCCAGGGTCCTGGGATTGAGCCCTGTGTCAGGCTCCCTGCTTAGTGGGAGCCTGCTTCTCCCTCTCCTCCCGCTTGTGCTCTCTCTCGCTATCTCTGTCACTATCTGTTTCTCTCTCAAATAAATAAAATCTGTAAAAAAAAAAATTTATATAGATTTCTGCCATGACTGGAAACATTTGGAAGCACTGTCTTATAGCAGTGGGATAAAACCCATTCATAGAGTTTATAGAGAAATCTGTTTTTGCTGTAGCTGCCCATCTTAACACCTTGGGTAAATTTTAGTTTTTGGAGAATAGGGAACATGTCTTATATATCCTTGTGTCTGTCCTCTACTACAGCTAGCATTATGTTTTGCATTTTTGGTATTCAATTTTAAAAATTCAAATATTTATTGAATATAAATATTTATACTCAAAACAAATTTTATTTATTAAAGACTTATTTATTTGAGCGAGAGAAAGAGTGCATATGGGGGAGAGGGGCAGAGGAGAGGGAGTGAGAATCTAAGCTGACTTCACGCTGAGCACGGAGCCTGACAAGGGCTGGATCTCATGACCCTGAGATTAGGACCTGAGCTGAAAACCAAGAGTCAGATGCTTAACTGACTGTGCCAGCCAGGGAACCCTCAAAATGAATTTTAAAAATACATACTGTACTTCTAAATATATTACTTTTTCTCAAAGACAGTTTGTGTTTTACAAGGAAGTCAAAGTCTCACTAAAACTAATGTAACATTGTGTATAAACTATACTTCAATTAAAAAAAAAAAAGAGTCCCACTATAAGATTTAGGTATAGCAGAGGAAGAACCAATTTTAAATATCTGATAGTACTTCTTTTGTCACATTAACTTATTTTTCTTCCTTTTCCCTTATTCTGATACCTTTCATCTGCTTACTGTTCTACAGCCTTTTTGTTTCACCTTTCCTGTCTCTTACCTGAAAATGGCACCAAGAGTCTTTATTAGATACAGCTGATAGCATTGAGGGCCAAAACAGTGACTAAATTAAGCTAGAAGTTTAAAAAGTTCACTTCCTTTTTTTTTTTTTTTAAGATTTTATTTATTTATTTGACAGAAAGAGCACAAGCAGAGGGAATGGGAGAGGGAGAAGCAATCTCCCTGTTGAGCAGGGAGCCCGATGTGGGGCTCAATCCCAGGACCCTGGGATCATGACCTGAGCAGAAGGCAGATACTTAACCAACTGGACCACCCAGGTGCCCCAAAAGTGAACTTTCTAAACAAACATGTGTTAAGGTCTACATGTGTGCTTTCTATCAGTTACATTTTTTTTGCTACTCTTGCATTATCATAAGACAAGAAAGATAATCATGAAAGCTATACATATACAAGTTCAAATCTGTGAGGTAAACTGGTGATCTGATACATAAGCACCTTCTATATGATGTGGAGTGGCTCAATATCTAGTAAAAACTTTTCAGTAATAGGCCCTAAAATGGTATTCATATTTGTGAATTAGGGAATTGATAATAAATATAATCCAAAAGGGCTAAGGTCATCTATCTAGACATACAAGGCAAGCAATAACGTAAAAGGTACCACCTTTAGATATGAAGGGCACTGGCATAAAGTAATGCAAACAAACTGTCAAATCACAGTTCACATAGAAAAAGAGAAATGTGACATGAGGAAGTTTGGATTCTGTATCTCTTATCCAAGCTTACCATAAGAAAATGCCTAGAGATAGAATAATGCATATTTTCCAGATTTGCTTGACACTGCTATGGAGTTAGCCTTTTACCTAAATTACTAAGTTATATAAGAAAATAGTTTAGGGGCGCCTGGGTGGCTCAGTTGGTTAAGCGACTGCCTTCGGCTCAGGTCATGATCCTGGAGTCCCTGGATCGAGTCCCGCATCGGGCTCCCTGCTCGGCAGGGAGTCTGCTTCTCCCTCTGACCCTCCCCCCTCTCATGTGCTTGCTCTCTCTCATTCTCTCTCTCTCAAATAAATAAATAAAAAAAAAAAAATCTTTAAAAAAAAAAAGAAAATAGTTTATACAATTCTATTTAACATTCTCCTTTTCTATAGCAATTCTTTTTTAATTTTCAGAGAAAAATATTTAGAATTGTCTACTTGAATTGCAGGCTTAGAAATAACAATTACTTACTTGGCCATTGATCTAAAGAGAAGTCAAAACAATGCAAAAAATGAGGCATTAAAGTAGATTCTAGTTGCACATTTAGTCTGAAAGAGCAGAGCAAGATATCAGAATTATGACTGAAAACTGAGTATACATATAGGTGTTCTCAGAAACCCTTGGTTGAATTCTTAATAGATCAGAAGCCTTTTAACTCTCACTGTAAAATTAATGATTCTTTTTTGCCTCTTGCCTATAAAAAGAGATATTTAACAAATTGTAACTATTAAACAAATATAATGAAAATCTGAAATATCTCCCATGCAAAAGTCATGCTAGCTTTTTAAAAAATGTTGCTACCAAAAAACAGAAAGGGATCTGTCCATTAAACAAGCCTTGAGTAAAATAATGGAGCCATGATTGCATTTCACCCTGCCAATGATTTCTGTCCCAAAATACATTATAAAATGACCTAAAGATCTCCATACTTAGAAACAGAAGCTTCACTGCAAGGAAATCTTTAGTATCTAACACATTCTCCTCTCACTAAAAACTGCTCAGAATCTAAATATGGTCAGAAGTTTTTCTGGTTCTTAGTTTTTTCTTTTTTCTGTTTCATAAGCGGAAGGTTGACAGGGGTGTACATAAACACAAAATGATGAAATGCTGTTTAATACTGTTTGGTAGATAATAAAGGAGCATAAAAAATAACCTTTTAAATACTTAGTAATAAATTTACACAAGAAGGTGAGAGATCTGTACACTAAAAACATTAAGACGTTGACAAAAAAAAATGAAGAAGACACAAATAAATAGAAAGATATCTTGTATTCAGTGAACTGGAAGAATTAATATTGTTAAAAACACCTATACTACCCAAAGCAATCTACAAATTCAATGCAACCTTACCAGAATACCAATGGCATTTTTTATAGAAATAGAAAAAACAATTCTACAATTCATATGGAACCACAAAAAGACCACAACAAATCAATCTTAAGTAAGAAAAAAGCTAGAGGAATAACACTTACTGATTTCAAAATATATTACAAAGCTATAGTAATCAAAACAGTAAGATAGTAGCATAAAGACAGACATATTGACTAGTGGAATAAAATAGAGAGCCCAGAAATAAATCAACACACATACAGTCAACTGAACTTTGACAAGGGTGCCAAGAATACACTATGGGGAAAGGATAAGGTCTTCAACAAGTGGTGCTGGGAAAACTGGATGTCTACATGGAAAAGAATGAAATTGGAATAGCTCACACTATGCACAAAAAATCACTCAAAATGGATTAAAACCTTAAAGTATGACCTGAAACTATATAACTCCTAGAAGAAAATGTAGGGGAAGAGTTTCATGATATTGGTCTTGACAATGATTTCACAGATATGACAACTAAAGCACAGGAAACAAAAGCAAAAATAGACAAGTGGAATTTTATCAAACTAAAAAGCTTCTACACAGCAAAGCAATCAACTAACAGAGGAAAAAGGCAATCTACAGAATGGGAGAAAATATTTGCAAACCACATATCTGATAAGGGATTAATCTCCAAAATATATAAGAAACCCATATAATTCAATAATAATAAAAACCCCTATTATTGGTTTTTCAAATTTTTAAGTGGACTAAAGACTTTAATAGACATTTCTCCAAAGAAGACACACAAATGGTCAACAGATATATGAAAAAATGTTCAATGTCACTAATTATCAGGAAAATGTAAGTCAAGACCACAGTGAGATTTCTCCTTACATGCATCAGGATGGCTATATAAAAAATAAAAGATGACAGGGGCGCCTGGGTGGCTCAGTTGGTTAAGCGACTGCCTTCGGCTCAGGTCATGATCCTGGAGTCCCGGGATCGAGTCCCGCGTCAGGCTCCCTGCTCAGCGGGGAGTCTGCTTCTCCCTCTGACCCTCCTCCCTCTCATGCTCTCTGTCTCTCATTCTCTCTCTCGCAAATAAATAAAATCTTAAAAAAAAATAAAAATAAAAAAATAAAAAATAAAAGATGACAAATATTGGTGAGAATGTGGAACCCTTGCACACTGTTGGTGGCAATACAAAATGGTGCAGACAGGTGCCTGGGTGGCTCAGTCAGTTAAATGTCTGTCTTCAGCTCAGGTCATGATCCCAGGGTCCTGGGATTAAGCCCCACATCAGGCTCTCTGATCAGCGAGGAGCCTGCTTCTCCCTCTCCCTCTGCCCCTCCCCACTCATGCTCTTCCTCTCTCTCGCTCTCAAATAAATAAATAATAAAATCTTTAAAAAAAATAAAGTTACAATCTTAAAAAAAAATGGTGCACACACTATGGAAAATAGTATGAAGATTTCTCAAAATATTAAAAATAGAACTACCATATGATCTAGTAATCCCACTTCTGGGTATTTATCAAAAATAATTGAAATCAGGATCTAGAAGAGATTATTAGCACTGCAATGTTCATTGCAGCACTATACACAACAGCCAAGGTATGGAAACAACCTAAATGTCCATCAACAGATGAATGGATAAAGAAAATGTGACATATACACATAATGGAATATACTTAGCATTAAAAAAAGAAGGACATTCTGAAATAATGAGACAATATAAATGAGCTTTGAGGACAATATGCAAGGGGAAATAAGCCAGTCACAGGAAGACAAATGCTGCATGATTCCATTTACATGAGGTGTCTAAAATAGTCAAATACATAGAATCAGAGTGGAATATTGTTGCCATGGTCTGGGGGAGGAGGAACTGGGGAGTTACTAATTAACTGGAATAGTTTCAGTTAAGCAAGATGAATGAGCTCTGCAGAACTGCTTGTAGAGTACACCATTGTACCTGTAGTCAACAATACTGTCTTGCACACTTAAAATTTGTTACAAGGGTAGATCGCATGTTAGGTGTTCTTACCACAATAAAATCAAAATCAAAGTACACAGTTAGGCCTAACCCACGAAAGTCATGCCTCCCCCCTTGAATTTGGCAAGTGACTACAATGCAAATAATCATGACAGATATATTTCTTCACTCCCTGCTTTCACACTAAGTTTTTTACATTTTTTTTTTCTTCAGTTGAAAGATGCAGAGACCAAAAGATATTGCCAAATTTCAGTTCAGTGATTAGAGTAGCCAGGAAAGCTAGACCTTAAGTATTACTTACATAAGTCCCCTTAAGTAACTCTTATAATATCAACTTCTAAAGGACTCAATTTTATCATAATTTCCAATGATACAAGCTTCAAAGTAGAAATCAATAAATAGAAATTTCAGCAGTCTCACAGAACCTTCCAAGACTATATATAGTCTACTATAAAATAGATATTTAGGATTTTTAATTGCTACTTGTGGTCATATTAGAGTTCATTTTTCTCTTTTCTTCATTCCTAAATTATTGATTTCTATTTCATTTCAATTGTAATTCATCCTGGTGTGTTAATGATTCTTCTATTTTAATTTCTTTTTAGATAATGTACCAAGTATGTCTAAGATTCTGTGAGCATTTACCCAGTCTCAAATCTCAAATCTCAATTTCAGTGTTTTATTAATGTAATAGATACCAATTTCCTCCAATGGCAGCTACTTAAAATTACATATGGTCTCTGTGAAGAACTTAATAGCTTCTAGCTTCCTAGAATCATTTTGATTTATTCATCTATTAATTCATCTATCTATCCATCCTTCCATCCACTCATTCATATTTTAGTAGCTTGCAAATTCAATTGAAATTCCGGAATCACAACTATGAAATTTCTTATTAAAACTCCTTCTGGTTCTTAATTTTTTTTCCTCTAATTTTTATTTTCTTTCTTAATTGTTTGAGAATTACTTGGTTTCTATCAATATTAGCAATTTCTCTTTAATAAAAAATGTTTTATATGCTAACCATAGCATATATAACAAATACATGTGAAAAGTGCATACATAACACTGAACATTTGCTATGTGCAAGGCACTTTTGCAGACAAGGGTAGTATGAAAGACATTATCCCAGGTCTCATGGAACTTTCATTCTAGGGGGAAAAGATAGACAACAAATTCATAAATATAAAAAATGTCAAACAGGAATAAGTTCTCTGATGAAAATCAGGGTAAAATGACAATGAGTCTAGTAATTGTACTGGATAGGTAAGAAATATATATATATTTTAAATTAAAAAAAAATTAATCTCAAGTCTGAAAGACAAGAAGGAATAAGCAGTGGGAAATTTGTGGCAGGGCAAAGAGTTTTCTGGGAGAAATGAGAATCTACGGTAAGGACACTAGGCAGGAGCATATTTGGCCTGTTAGGGATACAGAGAGAAAGCCATTTATTGCTAGAACCCAGTGAGCAAAAGGAGGCGGGTGTGAGGTGTGGTGAGAGAAGTAAGATGGCAGGCCAGATTACATGTGGCGTTGCTTACACACACTCACTGCCACACACTCACACAAAGAGTTTAGATTTTATTCTGAGATTGAGAGTTATTTAAGAAGGGAATATGATACATGATTTTACTGTGAAGAAAATGGATTTGAATGTGGAGTCAAGAGTGTAAGGAGAGAAATTGGTTTGAAGGCTATTACAGAGGCCCTAGCAAAGATTTGATGGTAGGGCAAGACTAGAAGCAATGAAGTTGCACAGTAGAAGAAAGATTTGGAATACGTTTAGATGCAAAGCCAAAGGGTTTGCTGATAAATTAGATCACAAAGGAAAGAAAAACAAAACAAAACAATCAAGGATTAATGCTAGCATTTCAGCTTGAAGAACCAGATGGATGGTGATGTCATTTGTTGAGATAGGGAAATATGGGACGAAAATCAGATTTTGTGAAGGTTAAATTAAATGTTTTTGAAGTTCATAGCTTTCATATTCAAACACAAGTTAACATTTCACTAATATGTCATATTTAAATTATGTATCTTAAAAATAGTTTTAATTTTTCATTAATACAATGTCATTTTAAAATATTTTATCCTGAAAATAAGAAAATTATTTTGAACTATTTGTTTCCTTTTACATGATTACTAACAATACTCAGATAAAAATTGAGGAAAATGCTACCTTTGTATACTTTTCATTAATAATACCATATAATTTTGAGGCACAGCCATAATTTCCACAAACTGAACTCTTCAATACAAGGGCAACACAATTATTTCTTTCAGATATAGTTTACTCTATGAAGGAAAAATGTTTGTAAAAAAAATTATCCTAATATTTATACTTTATACAAACTTCTCTATTTAAGAGCAAAATAACTAGTCTATATTATAGTCCAATTTATTTTAAATTATCTCAACAGATAGTTTTAACTGTCACATGAAACTTTTAGAAGTCAGGAACACAGAGGCCAGTACCATTTGTGGTCAACAGAGCTTGTTTGGTTCTCCTAAATGTATTACAGATTTATGAGCCATCTGTGAGGAAATAAATGGTCTATTTTAAAGTTAGTACAGATATGATCAGAATGTTCACAAATGGATCTGAAGCAATTGCTCTCTTCAGCAAAACTGTCTGACACCTTAGCACTAGCAGATGGCCTTGTGTGGTAAATAGGCTTTGAGACAGCTTTGAGTTCAGGTAAAGCAAAAATGAGGGAAAGGAAAAATAAATACAAAAAGAAAGAGTAGTGACATCAACTTCTGTCATCCATTGTTTTCTGTGATTTGTTAGGCACATAAATGTCTTTGAAATTTGGTCACACAGGGGCCATTTCTTCTTTTGAGATTAATTTTCTTAGTAACAATACAAAAAGTTCTGAAGTATTCCCCTAACCCACCCCATTTACATGTACACACATAATATGGTATAAATAGCCTAAGATATGAGCCAAGATCACAAGAAAGAATCAAGTTTATAAAAACACACACACACACACACATTCAGGGGCGCCTGGGTGGCACAGTTGGTTGAGTGGCGGACTCTTGGTTTCCCCTCAGGTCATGATTTCAGGATCTTGGGATCTAGTCCCGTGTTGAGCTCAGCAGGGAGTCTGTTTAGGGTTTTCTCTCCCACTCTGCCCCTCCCCTTGCTCATTTGTGGGCACTCTCTCTCTCAAAATAAATAGATAAAAAAAAAAGTCACACATTCATATGTACCAAAACTATGTTGGGGATTGATTCCAATAGGAGAGAAAGTTATAGAGAAGCTGAGAAATTATCTCCCCACTTAATACCATTAATTAGACATTTTTGTGAAAATGCTATCCAGGAACCTATTTCTCTATAGTCACATGGGAAAAAATTGTAATGCATTATATGTTAACCAAAAAACCCTATAATTTAAAAAAAAACACACAAAAGCAATGAAACTGGTATTTATAAGCACCTTTCATATTAACATGTAAAATACTTAAAACATTGTCACTTGATCATCAGCTAGTGAGGTTATTTACAAATAGTTGTTTCAATTGCAATGACATGGCTCCTATTGGTGGCAGCAACATCTCAGATGAACATCTTCATTGCTGACATCCAGCATGCTTTAAAAATGTTTACATGTGATTTTTTTCAAGATATTTATTGAGACATATTTAACGTACCATAAAAATTAACTATCAAACCATTAAAATGCACAATGCAATGGTTCTAAAATATTCAGATTTGTGCAACCATCACCACAAACTAGGTTTACAAATTTTTCATCCCACCAAAAAGAAATGCTATAACCATTAGAGTCACTCTCCATTCTTCAACCTCCACTACCTCCCTAACCCTACAAAATTGCTAATCTCCTTCCATTTCTACAGATTTATGTATTCTGAACATTTATTGTAAATGCAGTCATACAATATGTAGTCTTTTATAATGAGTTCCATTATTCTACGAAAGTCAATTGTAGCTTTATGATTTCTTCTCTTTTATGTCTGCCTTTTTGTTTGTTTGTTTGTTTTATTTATATAACATATAGTGTATTATTAATTTCAGGGTAGAATTTAGTGTTTCATCATTTGGATATGACATCCAGGGCTCATTCCATCAAGTGCCTTCATTAATGCCTAGCACCCATTTAGCCCATCCCCCCACCTCCCCACCAGAAACCCTCAGTTTGTTCCCTAGAGTTAAGAGTGTTTTATGGTTTGCCTCCCTCTCTGTTTTCCTCTTATTTTATTTTTCCTTCCCTTTCCCTATATTCATCAGTTTTGTTTCTTAAATTCCACCTATGAGTGAAATCATATGGTATTTGTCTTCCTCTGACTTATTTCACTTAGTATAGTATTTTAGTTCTAACCACTTCGTTGCAAATGGCAAGATTTCATTCTTTTTGATGTCTGAGTAATATTCCATTGTATGTATATACCACTTTTTCTTTATCCATTCATCAGTCGATGGACATTTGGGCTCTTTCCATAACTTGGCTATCGTTGATAATGCTGCTATAAACATCGGGGTGCATGTATCCATTTGAATCAGTATTTTTGCATCCTTTGGGTAAATACCTAATAATGCAATTGCTGGGTTGCAGGGTAGTTCTATTTTTAACTTTTTGAGGGACCTCCATACTGTTTTCCAGAGTGGCTGCTCTAATTGCATTCCCACCAACAATGTAAGAGGGTTCCCCTTTCTCTGCATCCTTGACAACATCTATCTCCTGTATTGTTAATTTTAGCCATTCTGACTGGTGGTATCTCATTGTGGTTTTAACTTGTTCTCCTCCACCATTGTCTTCATCTATTCCACCATGAGTTCTACTTGTCTGGTTAATTTTAGATAGAACAAAATATTCAAACCAGTTCCATGCCTGGCCATAAACACAGAAAACTAACTTCTGTCTGGGCAAATGTGGCTTAGTATTAAGGTCAAACTTCCTATAGGCTCCTGAATAACTATGATTTGGTCTTTTGATGATATATTATTTTACTTTATCCAGGCTTGCCATTTCTGTAATCTCCCAAGGAACATGGTGTCTCAGTCTTTTTCTCCTCTAACATCAAGATCTTAATTTGAAGATCTAAATTTCTCAACCTGATATCCTAGGGTCAAATCTGTGTGTTCAACTTAGACCACCCTGGCTACACAGAATATACTAGTTCAATGTCTATTGAAACAAGGCTTTGCCTCTATCATTCTGTTCTTTTTGAGCCATTTTACAGCAAAAGCCACTGTTGGATAATGGTTAGAAGTATAAAACCATGAGCAAATCAATTGGATTTCTGAAATATCATATTCTAGCATTTCAGAAAGTAACTTTAAGCAAGGTATTTAACTCCACAAGCTGCAGTTTCTTCATCTATGAGCTGGAAGAATGAAAATGCCTACCTTATAGATTAGCTGTGAGAATTGAGTGAAAGTGAGTGACACATAGTAAGAATCTTTTTAAATCTAGATTTTATTAACTTGGCTATCCATTTCATTTTGAATTCTACAAATTCTCATTGGTAGAAATTCTCATTTTTTGGAAATTAAGTATCACACTCCTAAATAACCAATGGATCAAAGAGGAAATCATAGAAGATGTTAGAAAATACTATAAGATTAATGAAAACAAAAAGAAATTATGGGGTTCAGCTAAAGCAGTGTTCAGAGGGAAACTCATATCTATAAACACCTATATTCAAAATGAAAATCTCAAATAGATAAACTAACCTTCCATCTTAAGAAACTAGTAAAAGAAGACAAACTTAACCCAACACAAACAGAAGAAAGATAAAAATAAAGATTAAAGAAGAAATCAATAGAAAAATAGAGAAAATCAACAAAATCAGTTTTTTTTAACAGATCAACAAAATTTAGAAATCTTTAAATAAACTTCCCACCAAAAAGGAGAGAGAGAAGACCTGAATTACCAGAATCAGAAATGAAAGAGGAGGCATGACTACCAAATTTACACAAATAAAAAGGACTATAAGGAATACAATAAACAACAATACGCCAATAAATTAGATGAACAAATTCCTAGAAAGACACAAACTGCACTACTGACCCAAGAAGAAATAGAAAATCTGAATAATCCTATAACAAATAAATATATTGAATTAATAATTTAAAAAATTTTCCACAAATAAAACCCTAGGTCCAAATGGTGTATTAGTTTCCGTACAGTACTGTTATAAAACTTACCACAAACTTGCTGGCTTCAGATAATAGAATATTCTCTCACAGTTCTAGAGTCCCTTAATTCAACATTACTTTCACTAATGCGAAATTAAAATGTCAGCAGGACTGCACTCCCTTCAGAAGCTCTGACAGAGAGGGATGCCTGGGTGGCTCAGTCATTAAGCGTCTGCCTTCGGCTCAGGTCATGATCTCAGGGTCCTGGGATTGAGCCCTGCACTGGGCTCCCTGCTCAGTGGGAAGCCTGCTTCTCCCTCTCCCCCTGCTTGTGTTCCTTTTCTCACTGTGTCTCTCACTGTCAAATAAATAAATAAATAAATCTAAAAAAAAAAAAAAGCTCTGACAGAGAATCTGTTCATTGCATCTTTCAGCTTCTGATGGCTGCCAGCATTCCTTTGCTTGGGGCCATATCATTTCTATCTGCCTCCATCTTCATTACCTTTCTCTTGTATGTGTGTATATGTAGAATCTCCCTCTATCTCTTTTTTATAAGGACACTTATGATGGCATTTAGAGACCTTACAGATAATCCAGGATTATCTCATCTCAAAATTCTTAATTACATCTGAAAAGATCTTTTTTCCAAATAAAGTAACATTTATAGATTCCAATGATTAGATTCTGATATATTTGGGAACATCATTCAAGCAACTACAGATGGTTCCACTGGTGAATTATACTAAACTTTAAGGAATTCATACAAATTCTTCACAAACTCTTCCCCCACTACCCACCCCCCCCCAAAAAAATGGAGGAAGCACTTCAACTCATTCGATGAGGCTGGTATTATCCTGATACCAAAACTAAAGATGACAAACGAAATCTACAAACCAACGTCCCTTATGAATATAAATACAAAACTGCTTAACAAAATACTAGTGACCTGAATCTAGCCATATAATAAAGTATTATGCATCATGACCAAGTTGAACTTATCTCAGGAATGCATGGTTAACATCCAAAAATTAATGTAATATACCGAATCAATAGGATAAAGAACAAAAGTTACCTGATCATCTCAATTGAAAGAAAAAGAGTAGTTGATAAATTCCAAAACCCTGCCATGATTCAACAAATTCAGAATAGAAAGAACTGCTGCAATCTGGTAAAGAGTATCTACAAAAATCCCATACCTAACATCCTACTTAATAGTGAATGCTTTTTCCCTAAGATTAGGAACAAGACAAAGATGTTGTTCTTGCCACTTCCATTCAAAATTGTGCTAGAGGTTCTAGCCAAGGAGTTCCTGTACTTCAGCAAGAAAAAGAAATAAAAAGCATTATATTACTAAGAAGTAAAATTTGTCCATTTGTAGATGTGGTGATGTTCTCCATAGAAAAGCTAAGTAATACAATAAAAACTATTAGAACGAATAAGTTCAGCAGGAATTGTAGGACATATGATAAATATCAATTTAAAAATCAACTTTATTTCTACATATTAGCAATGAACAATTCAAAAAGAATTTAAGAAAACAATTTCATTAATAATAACATCAAAAAGAATAAAATGTTTGGGAATAAGTTTAGTAAAAGAAGTACAAGACTTTATACTGAAACTAAAAATGAAAATAAAAAACACTGTTGAAATAATATCTAAATAAATAGAAAGAACGCTATATTCTTGGATAGTGAGACTTAAAATGTTTAGAATGGCAAATGCTACTCAAAGAAATCTATAGATTCAAACAATCCCTATTAAAATTCCAATGACCTTTTTTGACAAATGGAAAAGCTGATCTTAAAATCCATATGGAATTGCAAGAGATTCCAAATAGCCAAAACAATCTTGAAAAAGAAAAAGTTGGAGTACTCTCATTTCCTCATTTGAAAATTTTCTACAAAACTATAGTAACTAAGACAGAGTGATACAGGCATAATCGATGTAATAGAATTGAGAGTCCAGAAATAAGCCCATTTATGATCAACAGATTTTTTAAAAGAGCGTCAAAAAAAAAATTCAATGAGGAATAAATACTCTTTTCAACAAATGGTGCTGGGCCAACTAAATATCTCATTCAAAAGAATGACATTGGACCCCAACCCCACCCATCACAGCAAATGCAAAAATAAACTCAATTGGATCATAAACCTAAATGTATGAATTAAATCTATATATCTCTTAGAAGAAAACGTAGGTGCAATTCTTCATAACTTTGGTTTAGGCAATGATTTCCCAGATATGATAGCAAAAGTACAAGCCAATAATACTAAAGGTAGGTGAGAAGGGAAGCAAAAAGAGGAATAAGGAAGGGAGAGAGAGAGAAGAGAGGGAGAGAGAAAGATCGGATTACATTAAAATTTAAAACAACATTTGTGTTTCAAATGATACCATCAAGAAAGTGAAAAGACTGGGAGCCTGGGTGGCTCAGTTGGTTAAGCGACTGCCTTCGGCTCAGGTCATGATCCTGGAGTCCCAGGATCGAGTTCCGCATCGGGCTCCCTGCTCGGCAGGGAGTCTGCTTCTCCCTCTCCCACTCCCCCCTCTTGTGCTCTCTCTCTCTCTCTCTCACTCTCTCTCTCAAATAAAAAAAAATAAAAAAAATCTTTAAAAAAAAAAAAAAAAGAAAGTGAAAAGACAACTCACAGAATGAGAGAATATATATGCAAATCACATATTTGCCAAGAGGCTTGTATCCAGAATACATAAACCTCTTTACAAGTCAGTAATAAAAAAGAAAAATATATCAGTAATAAAATGGCAGAGTATTTGGATATAAATTAATCAAAAGAAGATATGTAAATAGGCAATAAGTGCATAAAAGAGATGCTGGTCTAAAGGGTCATCAAGGGAATGCAAATAAAAACTCAGTGAGATTCCATTTCACACCAACTTGTATGGCTATAATAAAAAAGACAGATAAGACCAAGTGTTGGTGAGAATTAGGAGAAATTGGAACTCTCATATGTTGCTGATTTCCATACGTTGCTGGCTATAAAATGATACAGCCACTTTTAAAAACAATTTGGTAGGTTATCAAAATGTTAAATATAGAGTTACCATGTGATCAATCAATTCCACTCCTAGCTATATACCCAAGACAATTAAAAACATATGTCCACATAATAACTTGCATATGAAAAAAGTACTATTTATAATAGCCCAAATATTGAAAAAAAGTCCATCAACTGATAAATAAAATGTGTTAAGTGCATATAATAAATTTTATTCATCCATAAAGCAGAATGAAACACTGAAATATGTTGCAACATACATGATATTTGCTAGCTTTATGCTAATGAAAGCCAGACACAAAGACCTCATACTTTATGATTTCATTTATATGAATGTCCAGAATAGGCAAATTCATACAGACATAAGGTAGGTTTGTGGTTACCAAGAGCTAAGAAGAGGAAAGAACAGGAAAGTTACTGTTGGTGGGTACCAGTTTTCTTTTAGTGGTGATTAAAATGATCCTGTATTAGGTGGTCATGCTGGTTGCATTGCCCTGTGATTAAGTGACTAAAAGCAGATGTTTTAGAAAATGTTTGGAATTTAAGAAATAACTTGTGTTACTAATTTGTATAACCCATATCTGTGCAATGGAATATAAATATCACAAAGTTGTTTGACCAAAAAAAATAAATAAATAAAAGAGTGACTCAAAGCACTGATTTTTAAACTTTTTTGGTGTGTGTTTTTTAATTAATAAATCTCATTTTTAGAGCAATTTTAGCTTCGCAGCAAAATTGAGTGGAAAGTTACAGAGAGTTCCCATATATCCCCTGTCCCAACATATGCACCACTGTCCCCACTATTGACATCTCCCACCAGAATGGTAAATTCGTCACAATCAATGAACATTATACTTGAAGTCCATACTATACATTTGGGTTCACCCTTGGTGTGACACATATTTGGGTTTGGACAAATATATAATGAAATGTATCAGTCATTAGAGTATCATACAAAGTAGTTTCACTGCTCCTAAAATCTTCTGTGCTTCACCTATTCATCTTTCTCTGCTCCGTAACACTTGGCAACCACTAATATTTTTTTTTTACTGTCCCCATAGTTTTGCCTTTTCCAGAATGTACATAGTTGGAATTATATAGTGTGTATGATTGACTTTTTACACTTAATAATAATATGTATTTAAGTTTCCTCCATGTCTTTTCATGGCTTGATAGCTCATTAATATTTAGTGCTGAATAATATTCCATTGTATAGATGTATGGATTTCCAAGTTTTGGCAATTATGAATAAAGCTGCTATAAGCATCCATATGCAGGTTTTTGTGTGAACATAATTTTTCAATTTCTTTGAGTAAATACCAAAGAGTGTGATTAACGGGATCATATGGTAAGACTATGTTTGTTTTGTAAGAAACTGTCAAACTGTTTTCTAAGTAGGCTGTATCATTTTGCATTCATGCCAACAATGAATGAGAGTCCCGGTTGCTCCACATACTCACCAGCATTTGATGTTATCAGTGTTTCAGATTTTGCTCATTCTAATACATGCATGAAGGTATCTCATTTTAATTTGCATTTCTGTGGTGGCATATGATGTGAAGCATGTTTTCATATGTTATTTACCATCTGCATGTCTTCTTTGGTGAGGCGTTAAGTCTTTGGCCCATTTTTTAAACAGGTTGTTTTGTCTTTTATTGTTGAGTTTTAAGTTTTTGTTTTTTTAATATTTTGAATAATAGCCCTTTATCAGATCTGTCTTTGCAAATATTTTCTCTCAGTCTGTGGCTTGTATTTCATTCTTTTAACATTGTCTTTCACAGTCCTCCAACTCTGTACTTCTCCAATATTTTGTTGGCTATTCTGGGTCTTTTGTCTCTCCATACTTTAGAATCAGTTTGTCAATATGCACAAAGTAACTTGCTGAGATCATGACTGGATTGTATTGAATCTGAAGTTAAGTCTGGGATCTTGATAATATTGTGTCTTCCTATCAATGGAGTATTTCTCTCCATTTATTTCGTTCTTCTTTGACTTTTTTTATTGTATTAGCTAGGACTGCCAGCATGATGTTTGTTTTTTTCTCACATTTGATTATGTTATCTGCAAAGTTTTATTTCTTCTTTTCAAATCTATGTACCCCTTATTTCCTTTTCTTACATTATTGCATTATCTAGGACTTCTAATATGATGTTGACAAGCAGTGGTGAGAGGGTACTTCCTTGCCTGACTCCTGTTATTTGTAGGAAAGCTTCTAGTGTCTCACTATTAAGTATGAAGTTAACTATTTTTGTATTCTCCCAAGTTGAGAAAGTTTTTATCCTGAATATGTGTTGAATTTTGTTAAGTGCTTTTTCTGCATCTATTGATATAATCATGTGATTTTTCTTTCTTAGCCTGTTGATGAAATTATTTATGTTAATTGGTTTTTGAATATTGAACCAGGTTTGGATACCTGGCATAAATCCCACATGTCATGGTTATATTTCTTTTGATACAACTTTGGATTATATTTGGTAATATTTTGTTGAGAATTTTTACATCTGTATTCATGAGATATACTGGTCTGTAGTTTTCTTTCCTTTTAATGTTTTTTTTTCTGGTTTTCTTATTAATTTTGTCATCATAGAAAGAGTTCAGAAGTATTCCCTTTTCTTCTATCTTCTGAAAGAGATTGCAGAGAATTGGTATGATTTCCTCCTTAAATGTTTCATAGAATTGATGAATATGCCTATCTATGTCTGTTGCTTTCTGATTTGGAAGTTTATTAATTATTGATTCAATTTCTTTAGATATAAGCCTATTAGATAGATTGTCCACCTCTTCTGTGAATTTTGGAAGATTGTGTGTTTCAGGAATTGGTTTCATATTGGTTGTCAAATTTGAGGTCATAGAGTTGTTCAGAGTATTCATTTATTTTCTTTCTAATGTCCATGGCATCTGAAGTGATAGCCCCTCTTTAATTTCTGGTATTAGTAAACTGTGTCGTCCCTCTTTTTCTTAATTAGACTTCCTTAAGGTTTATCACTTTCATATATATTTCCGAAGTTTTGCTGATTTCCTCTATTTCCTGTTTTCAATTTCATTGATTTCTGCTCTTTTCTTTTGCTTAGTTTGGATTTAATTTGTCTTATTTTCCTATTTCTTAAGGTGGAATCCTAGATTATACTTTTAGGTCTCTTTTTATAAAATATGTATTCAATGCTATAAATTTCCCAAGCACTGCTTTTGCTGAATCCAATAATTTTTATAAGTTGTGTTTTCATTTTCATTTAAATATTTGAAAATTTCTCGAGATTTCTTCATTGGCTCATGTTACTTAGATGTGTTTTGTTTAATTTCTAAGTATTTTGTGATTTTCCAGCTATCTTTCTCTTATTGGTATCTAGTTTCATTACTTTGTGGTCTAAAGCAGATATTGTATGATTGTTATTCTTTTAAATTTATTACAGTGTGTTTAATGATTCATAGTGTGGTCTATCTTGGTGAATGTTCCATGTGAGCTTAAGAAGAATGTGTATTCTGCTGTTGTTACATGAAGTAGTCTATAGATGTCCATTATACCCCATTGATTGATGGTGTTTTGGGTTCAACTGTGTCTTCACAAATTTTCTGCCTGCTGGATCTGTTCTTTTCTGATGAAGAGGTGTTGGAGTCTCCAAATATTATAGTAAATTAATCTATTTCTCCTTGCTGTTTTATCAGCTTTTGCCTCATATATTTTGATGCCCTGTTAGGCACATAAATGTTAAGGCTGTTTTGTCTTTGAGAAGTGACCCTTTGTCATTATGTAATGCCCCTCTTTATGCTCATAAATTTTCTGTGGTCTGAAGTCTGCTCTGTCATCTAATAAGCCCATGAAAGGCATTCTTCATTTCTGTTACAGTATTTTTTATTTCTAGTATTTGTTTTTGTCTTTCTTGGAATTTCCATGTGTCTGCTTACATTGGTCATCATGTCTTTCGTGCTGTCTACTTTTTCCATTAGAGACCTTAGCATAGAAATCATAGTTGTTTTAAATTCCTGGTCTAAAAATTGCAACACACATGCCATATCTGAGTCTGGTTCTGATGTCTGCCCTGTCTCTTCAAGTTGTGTTTTTTTGCGTTTTAGTATGTCATATTTTTTTTTTGATAGGGTCATGATGTAGGGGGGAAACACATTGCTGTAAATAGGCCTTCAGTAATGTGGTGGTAAGGTGTAGGGAATGGGAAGCATTCTATGGCCCAATGAGTAGGTCTCAGTCTTTTAGTGAGCCTGAGCCTCTGGACTACGAACTTCACACATGCTTTTTCAGTTACCTCCCACCTTAGGTGTAATGGGAATGCTAGATGGAACATGGCATTTCCCTTCTTCCATGTGGAAAGCTAAAACTGCCTTTGGTTAGGCACTCTTCTTCTCTCAAGTCACTTAGGCTCTGGTGGAAGCTCAGTAGTTTAGACTCTGGTTATACAGCTTCTCCTGAATGCAGACCTTGTTAAAAAGAATAGAATGTTCTTGCATATTTCAAAATGATTTCTTTTACCCTCTCTTTGTCCGAAACATGAGACTGTACTTCTCTAATATTCACTGTGACAAACTAGTAAAGCTCTAGAAGGTAAAACTCAAAAGTGTACCCACCCATTCCCTGATGATCAGGTCCCCTTGTAGTTTTTCTCTCTCAGACTTGCCCATGCTGAGCCTCTAGCAATTTGTCATTAATATTCAGGTTATCCTACTGGCACTGGTTCCTATGGAGGTTTCTGCTCATGGGTTTCTGCTCTGATAAGTTGTCATTCTCCATATTTGCCTGCTGGGCTCTTCAATTTGGGGGTAGTTTATCCTGTGACCTCAGTTCTCCAATGGAAATAAGAAGAGTTGTTGATTTTTAAGTTTTTTCAGCTTTTTACTTGTTGTTAGGATGGAGTGGAGACTTCTAATCTTATTACATGTCAGAATGAATGCTTTCTTCATTTTTATTATTTTTTAGTTTTAGATTGAATAATCTCTATCGATTCATCATCAGGTTTAATGATTCATTCTTCTGCCAGCTCCTATCTACTACTGATATGTCTAGCGAATCTTTTATTTTAAATATGGCATTTTTGAAGTTAGAATTTCCATGTGTTTTTATTTTGTAATAACTATCTCCTCATTGATACTTTCTATAATGGCCCCCAGATATGTCCACATTCTAATGCCCAGAACCTGTAAAAGTTACCTTATATGTAACTTTGCAGATGGGACTTTGCAGATGTAAGTTAAAAATTGTATGATGAGCTAATTAACTTGGATTATCCAAGAAGGACTGATATAATCACAGTAGTCCTTAAAAGAGGGATGTAGGATGAGTCTGCATCAGTGGAGAAGGAAACGTAATGACATAGGGAAGAGATTGGAGTTATAGGGCCATTAGCCCAGAAATGTTATCAGTCATAAGCAATGAATTCTCCTCTAGAGCTTCCAGAAGGAACTAGCCCTGCCAAAAACTTGATTTTAGCCTTTAAGGTCTATTTTGGACTTCTGACTTCTAGAATTGTGAGAATATATTTCTATTGTTTTAAGCCACTAAATTTTGTGACTTGTTACACCAGTAAATGAGAGTAAATTAAACTAAAACAGGCCCTCTATAAGGTAGCTTCTATTGCCTGCTTTTTCCCCTATGTGTAGGAGTCACACTTTCCTATTATTTGCATGTCACATAATTTTCTGTTGAAACTTGGACATTTCATATAATATGTGGTAGTAACTCAGGATATCCTATTGATTCCCACCTATTTCCATCAGTGGCTAATGTTTGCTTAGTCACCTACTACTTTATTTAGTGACTGAAGTAACTATTTGAAGTCTCTTTCCTCCTCAGTGTAAAGCCACGATAGTCCTTGCTCAGATACTCCCCCCCCCCTTTTTTTTTAACTTTTAGTTTGGCTACCTAGTCAAGTTCAGCCCCTGGTTCAGCATAGACCATTTATTTGCCAAAGACTGTGCTTTACTCCCCTGCCAGTTAGGGTTTTACCTTTTACTGTTGGGTGTGTGTGCATGTATTTGTCTTTAGAGGCTGCCATCCCAGTTCAGAAATTTAATATTTTTGCCCTATGTTAAGCCAGGGACTAGTAGCTTGAAAGTAGTCTGTCCAATATTTTTTTAAAGATTTTATTTATTTATTTATTATTTATTTATTTATTTTGGTGGGGGTGCAGAGGGAATGGGAGAGAGAGAACCTCAAGCAGACTTCACATTGTGCACGGAGCCTGATGCCAGGCTCAATCTCACGACCCTGAGATCATGACCTGAGCAAAATCAAGAGTTGGGTACTTAATTGACTGAGCCACCCAGGTGCCCCCTGTCCAGTCATTTCTGAGAGGGTGCAGCCTTGGGCATGCTGTCTTCTAGATTACCAGAGATTTGTGTGAATGTATTCTTAAGCCTGGTTTCTTAGAAGTTGACCCTGAGTCAAAGCAGCTTGCTGTTCAGCTAGTGTTTGGTCAGAGGTTTTGCTTAAGCCCCTTGTGCCAGTGACATTTCTGTCCAATGTTAATAGATCTTTGTGTGAATAAGAAATGCTTTTAAATCTGTCCCATATCCTTTCTGATTATCCCTGAGTGGATAAAACCTATCACATGTGCACAGACTTTTTGATCCTCAAGGTTGACTGCGATCCCAGGAGGGTTCTTTGCTGTCACTTCCCCGGTATCTCTGTTAAACTTCTTCTGGTCATTCTGTCATTTCACTTGTTGCTACTAATATCATGGAACCATTAGCACCACTAAAATCTTCACTGGAGAAGAGTGCCACAGGGTAGGCCTGAGTTCTGATACTGGGATTACTTTGGCTTACAAGGCTCTGTTTATCCAACCTTATTGTTCTTCACTCACTGCCCACCAGGTTCATAGGTCCTCATTTTGATCCCCAAACATGTGAAGATGTTACCAACTAATAGCTTTGCTTTGGCATACTCTTTCCCACAATCTTCACATGAATCATTCCTTTTCATCATAAAACAATCTCTTTTCAGAATGATCTTATTGGGGTAACTGGGTGGCTCAGTCAGTTAACTTGCCTTCAGCTCAGGTCACAATCAGGGTCCTGGGTTCAGCCCCAAGTGTTGGGCTCCCTGCTCAGCAGGAGTCTACCTCTCCTTCTGCCCCTCCCCTCCTTGTGCTTTCTCTCTCTCAAATAAATAAAATCTTAAAAAAAAAAAAAAGTGACCTTATCTATCTAAAGCAGACTCTCTTATATAAAGAGGGCTGTGTTACCTAAAGTACTCTATCACGCTTCCATTTTTCTGTTTTATTCATACTACTTACCACCATTTAAAATTATTTTGTTGGGGCACTTGGGTGGCTTAGTAATTTAGTTGGACTCTTGATTTTGGCTCAGGTCATGATCTCAGGGTCATGGGATCGAGCCCTGTGTTGGGCTCCACTCTCAGTATGGAGTCTGTCATTCTTCCTCTGCTCCTCCCCCTGCTCTTGTGCTCTCTCTCAAATAAATAAATAAAATCTTAAAAATACAATAAAATAAAACAACTTTGTTTATTCATTTGTTTGTTGCCTATATTCCTGCTTTGGAATGAAACCCCATGAGATCAGGATGTTTAGATTCAGGGCATTCAGATAAATTTCTTGTTCATAGAATCCCTTTATACCTTTAAAAATTATTGAGAACCTCAAAGAGTTTTTTGGGGGAAGAGGTAAATTGTATCTATTGATTTTTACAATATTATAAGCTAAAACTGAGAATTTTTAAAATATTTATTCATTTAAGAATAAAATAATAAACTCATTACATGTTAAAATCAATGATCCCATTATCACAAAATATATAGCCTCTGGAAAATTCCACTTTATACTTTTAAGAGAATAAAAGTATAAAACACAAATAATGCTATTATTTTTATGAAAATAATTTAAATTTTACAAACCTCTTGGGTCAACTGTTAACCTACAGTGTCTGACATAATAGTAGCAACATAAAGACAATGTATTTACATTCAAAGAATTACAAACTATACAAGATAGTTGGCACTACAGAGGATTTTCAATATAACCCAGCCAATTAATTTTATTGTCTTCTTCATACAATAATCTCAGCAAATGCTAGTGCAGCTTCTGTTTGCATACCTTCACTTAAGGATGTCACTGATTCTTGAAGTAGCCCATTTTAATTTTGAGCTTCTCTAATTTAAAAAAGTTGTTATATTAAGGAATGGTCTTCCCTTGCTTGAGTCCAACCCCCCTTAGCATCATAATTATACTTCCCTAAATGAACTTTAGTTGGTTAGGATTTTTTTTAAGGGTGAATCATAATATGAATACCAAGTACTAAGAGACCCGCCATTAGAGTAAAACAATAGACTTTTATTTCATTCTAGATGCCATAATTCATAAAACTAAATTCTACCAGCCATTGAAAAGGTACAAAATACATTGTTATGATATAATAAACTTGAGGTCAACTGGAAGACTAATAACTCTATTTCACGTGAAATTGCTTTAATTCATGCATCCCTCAGTCTGTGTTTAAAGTCAGTTTTTTGTGACAGATTGACACTTATTCTTTTTTTATTAGAAACAACTCTCTTTTTTTTGTGATTTATTTATTTATTTGAGAGAGACAGAGAGAGAGAGTGCAAGTAGGGAGGGAAGGGGCAGAGGGAAAGGGAGAGAGGATCTCAAGCAGACTCCATGCTGAGCACAGAGCCCGATGCAGGGCTTGATCTCATGGCCCTGAGATCGTGACCTGAGCCAAAACCAAGAGTGGGACGCTTTTACTAAGCCAGCCAGGCACCCCTAGAAACATCTCTTATTCATGTGCCTATATAGAGTTGTTTTTAATTTATTGAGGAATAATTGACAGATATAATTGTATATATTTAAAGTGTACATGATGATTTGATACACACATTCATTGTAGAATGATTATCAAGATCAAGATAATTAACACCTTCATCACCTTACATAGCTAATTCTTATTCTTATAAAATGCTTAGACTGAGCTCATTGTTTCTGTCTCAATATTTATAATCCTATTCTTTCACTGTATAGTAGCTAACTCTCCCAGACTCATGAAATATAAAATCATGCTATTTGCATTTTATTCACATCTTTCCTAAAAGTATTGAAATGAAGAGAGTAATATCAAAATATTCCATTAAAATCTTAACTCCAAGTTGACACTGATTCATTTACAATTGTTGTTAAGTGTTAAAGAAAAAAGAAAATGGTACCCATGTCTAAATCTTATCCAAAAAGTTCTAAGGAGCTCTTATATTCAAAAATATTCTTGAAATACAGACTGTATAGATATTATCTAATTATTATTTTAACATCAATAATAATGGAAATTAGATTTATTTGACATAATTTGTACTAGCAATCCCCTACAGGCTTCATGATTACCACCCCTCTTTGTAAATTTCTCAGTAAAACCGCACAGAAAAGTTTTACAGATAAATTTCAGGCCTATGGGTATATGAAATCTAACAACAACAACAAAAATAATAGCAGCTAATATTTATTGAACAGTTACTACATGCTAGACATTTTACTCCATGACGTGTATATGCATGTGCTGAACTTTATGCCAAGTGCTATACATGCATTTTTCATTTATAGCACATTTTTCATTTAATTTTTATAGCACATTTGTGGAATACCCTTTTACTATGCCTTTTGACTAAAGAAAAAGCAATTACTATGGTTACTATAATTAACACTAGCTGTCACAACAGACAAAACTTAAATATAATGGTTAACATAACAAAAGTTGATTTCTTGCTCATATAAATCTAAAGTGGGTAGGGCATCCCTCCTCCATAATGTAGCTAACCTATCTGAAACAAGCTCTCTGAAGACTGAAGAAAAAAGTGAGGGAATGATGTTTAACTACCTTAGTCCCAAAGTGACACACTTACTTCAAATCACAATCCATTGGCCAGAACTAAATTATGCAGCCCCAATCAAATTTTGATGGAAACTGGGAAATGTAGACAAAAATGAAATATTTTGCAACAGGTAACCAAAGATCCTTTGACCCCCTTCTCTTAAACATGGAACACACACCTGAAAGGAGAAAATGGAAAGCCCCATCAAGTCCAGAGTCTCTTAATTTGTACAACAGTCTCTTCAACAGCTCTGGATAAGGTTCTAGTCTAAAGACTAATGAGTCAAAAAGACAAGTCATCCACATCCTGCTTCACCCATCTATACACAAATTGAATATACAAAATTGGAACAGGGAAAGACCAAACTACAAATGGAAACAAGGGAGGCACATACTAGTCACAGATTCACTCTGTGAAGTTCTCCTACTTCAGGTGTGGATTCATGGATTAGTCCTGGATTAGACCCTGATTCTGCTTTTTGTGAGGGGTTCTGTTTTCTGGGGGTTCTTTCTTTTCCATTATCCTCCTTGGCCATATCTCAGGGGGGAGTATTTCCTATGTTGGAGGCTAGCAAAGCTTTCTCAGTGCACTTCTTACTGGCTAAAGACTGGGGACTCAAGTGTACATTTTTTTTAAAGATTTTATTTATTTATTTAACAGAGAGAGACACAGCAAGAGAGGGAACACAAGCAGGGGAAGTGGGAGAGGGAGAGAGAGAAGCAAGCTTCCCGCGGAGCAGGGAGCCCAATGCAGGGCTCGATCCCAGGACCCTGGGATCATGACCTAAACTGAAGGCAGATGCTTAATGACTGAGCCACCCAGGTGCCCCTCAAGTGTACATTTAAGTCTTAGATGGTCAAAGGTATTTCAGACTTCCATAAAACTTCAGAGTTATTGGAGCTATCTTACCTATTTACATGTGCCAGTAATCACATTCAAAATTATTTTGAAGTCATATGTAGTGCTTAGATGTACTTTTTTTCTTTCTTGCTTTCTTCCAGCCTCTCTTGCTCTAGCAATTTAATGGAAGTTAAATTGAGGCTATCCAGAACAATAAGTGGGAAGCCCACACACCTAATCTAAACTCTGTCCTGAGTCCTCATTTTCAACTAACAAGTTTGGGCCTTTGTCTCAAAGCCTTATTAAATTTCATGTTTTACTATTTGGGATTATAGAAGCAGACAACTTTTCTGAAGGTGAAGGGCCCTAAATTTCTGAACTTTCCATTCTCTTTTATTTTACCTTGAAAACCAGCTACTTTGCTGAGCTCTTCCTTTCTATAGGGTAACTTGCCAAACAGTCCAGTACAACCAACACACAGAATTAATACTGTTTTTCAGTTTCTTCCTGGATAGCCACTAGCTATACACATTGTTTGCCTTCCAAGTTACCATAGGGAAATGCTTTGCTATTACAAAAACTGGACTGACATTTGGACTGAAAATGGCCATCAGTTTTCTCATCTGATCACTAAGATGAGACCATATTTAAGGTTTTTGTTATGGTACCAATTTCTGTATTTATCAGCATAATTTATCTTAACTTCTATCACATATAAACCCTGTAATCTCAGTAGCTTAGCACAGCAAAGACTTATCTATTTCTCATCTAAGAAACAATGTGTGTCAGTAGAACCTTGCAGATATGCTAATGGAACAAATGGCCTCCAAGATCTACTTGGCAGGGGAAGAAAATGATGTTCTTAATTGCTTTCACTCTGAAGTGATGTTTCACTTTTGGTCACAGTCAAATGGATAGAGATGATCACGTAACTACTACCTTCCTGAATGGGAAGCTGGGCAATGCAGGGGAGTATATGGAATATATGGCATTGCTGCTTAGAATCAGAAAATAAATCCAAATATAACTGACTCCAAAGACTATTTTTTTCCATCAAGTTATACTTACTTTTATTGAATTTAACATTCTCCCTCTCTGTTCTTGGTAGTAAGGATATTAAAAAGATTATAAAAGAAATCTGAACTATTATACTGATATAAAAGTACATTTTTGTTTGTTTGCTTTTAATTTTAAATCTGGCAAGAAAGATTTCTAGTTTTATATGCATGAGTATGCTCTAATTGCTCATCTGAAGTAATTTAGTTGATACTATTTTGTATCCTGGACTAAAATTCAGTCATTCTAGCAAACAATTTAGGAGAAAAGAAAAAAAAAAAAAAGCACTGTTGAAATTGCCTAAAGCACAAGTGGATTGAAATCAGCAAGATATGATAAATTGGATGAATTTGAAAGAAAAATGTTGGAGGCAGAAAATGTAATGTGTTTCAATGGAAACCATAAAATCTGCTTTAGAGTCTTCATTTCAGACTCATAAGTGGATTTAGAGCAAGACAAAGTACGTAATGAGATAAAATAACTAAAGATTGTATAAATCTGATCACAGGCACTTTGATATAATGACCCTCAAATAATTAACCCCTTGACCCTATATTCTGAATAGGAAATAGCATTTTTGTTCTCAGAAATATCTTCTATATAACAGCGGGCACTTCTTATAAAAGATCTGAATTTACTTCTTCCATAACTGTATCTGAAATATAAATGCTGTTCTGAAATAACTGTAGAGGACTGGCCCATCTTCCAGCTATCCTTCCTACAAAGAGTTAAAAAAACACTAACATAATACACACTTTTAAAATTACAATGTCTGTCCAGTATGCCATATCTTTTCTGTATCAATCAAGAAATTTACATGTTTAATTTCTAACACTGAAAAAACATCTTCTTAAAATATAAGATAGAATAGGGCGCCTGGGTGGCTCAGTTGGTTGAGCGACTGCCTTCGGCTCAGGTCATGATCCTGGAGTCCCTGGATCGAGTCCCACATCGGGCTCCCTGCTCGGCAGGGAGTCTGCTTCTCCCTCTGACCCTCCCCCCTCTCATGTGCTCTCTCTCTCATTCTCTCTCTCTCAAATAAATAAAATCTTTAAAAATATATATATATAAGATAGAATAGGCATTCATGAAGCATCATGTATCTCTAAAATATCTGACCTACAGCAATATATCATTTTTATAAAGAAAAAATTGGTTAGGCATTATAAAATAAAAACTGGAAGGGATAATAGGTTTAACTTAAAGATAAAGCAGCTATTTGTAATATGCTAATAATTAATAAGACAGAAATTTTCGATAATATTAACAACCAAAGCACTCAGCAGTTAAGCTGCCATGTATAATTTGATTGATTTATTTGACAATATAAATGAAACAATGTAATACCTAACCTTACAAGTTACAGATAGGGCTTTTATCTTCATAATCTTAGAGAAGTTCCACTGAAACATGTAATATCATCCTTACCACTTAATATACTAGCTCCATAAGGGTAGGGTTTTATATACCTTCTTTATTGTTGGATTTTCAACGCCTAGAGTTGATAAAAATAAAATGTAGTAATAACCTGAAATGTAGTAAAATGTAAAATGTAGTAAAAAATAAGTATAATAAAATACTCTAAATTTCAAAACCTGTTGTAAGGGTGAGAGGAAAGAGGTAAAGCATCTGGACAGTGATCCATTCATTGTTTATAAAGTGGATGCCTATAGGAAAGGAAAGAAGACAGGCAATCTAATCTAATCCCCATGTCAACAGAAACTCCAGAAAAAACGGACAAATGGTAATTTCTAGGAGGAAATTGAATGCCTTTAGCAGGATGGTGCCTGGCTAAAGCATTGCTTATATTAAATAAACCAAGAATCTGTGAGGTTACACTCTCCAGAGAATGTCATATAAACTATACAACTCTCTGAAATAAAAAACAGAAATATTTCATAATGTAAACACTTGCCTCTCAGTGTGAGGTAAACCCATAAACCTCACTAAAGATTTCATCTATTTTGCTGGGCCATAGGTGTTTGTTTTTCAAAGGAAGAAAGAATCTGCAAAGCCACCCTTGATGTTCCAGATCTCTCTCTGCTTTATTTAAGCCTCTTGATTATTTGTATCCTTGAAAGTATTAATAAAGTTTGACACTGGGATAAGATCTCTGATTTGTGTGAGTCTAATTTTGAGAATTCATTCATGTTAAATTGGCTTGTGGATGAAAGAAAGTGAGGATAGCACATAACTTGCATAATCATAAAATCACTCAAATTGGGACATGTTTAAGACTGAGAGACACTATTAATAGTTGTGCCAGGAAAACAGGCACTAATTGAGACTTTCAAGGGCAATACTGAGACATATAGTCATGGTATAAATAGCCCTGGGTCCTTCATTCATTAGTGTATTTGTTTTCCTGAAAAATATTCTAACGTTTTGCCAATCTGAAATGTCCTGCTGAGAAAGTAAGTGGGGAAATATGGCCCCATGTAGGAGTTGCAATACTCAGTACTATATGAATTATGAATTATTCTGGCTGGCCTTATAGTAACAATTTAAAGATCAGAAAAACCATATCATGACATAATTATATGTTATTTTTAATTAAACACTTAAAAATTACATAGGACTGCTATGGACAGCTTGCTTATCCACATTATATTTATCTGCATGAATATTAATATTTAAGAATGATATCTTAAAGTTGGAATTATGGTAACAGGTGATATGAATAGCATTCAGACTAATTTACATTCTTTCAGAATCATTGCACATTACATACATCTCAAAGGAATCTTATGCAGTGTCTAAGGCTTAGGAGTTGCTCAAGGTTTGAAGATATAAAAATAAACAAGATGTGTAATTGATGATATCAAAACCATTACCTACCAGGGCAGACTTTTTTGGAGATTTTGGAGGCATCATAAAAAGTTAGTTGTAAACTAAATTATGTAATTTTTGTTTTTATAAACTAATTTAAGGACCATGAATAGGGCTTAGTGGACCTTTGTACCCCTTGAAATTATAAATAGAATGAATGTGGGTTCATTTCTGCATTCTGGGGAACAAAGAGACCTTAATTATTTTATCACATTCTTAAATTTCCTCAGATTTGGATTTATGGCCTAAAGAAAAAAAAGAATTAAGAATTAGAGAAATTGTATCTAGGGGATAGATCCTTTTAGTGATGACCCATATTATGAGGCAATAATTGTTCACATTCACACTCTGGTTAATGAAGACACTTCTGGCCTAGTAGGAGCTCGGTGCCTATTAGCAGACTGTACCACTTTGAAAAATATTAACCTGTAGTTATTCATTCAAATTCTCTTTACCTTAAAAGGAGAGAAGAGTAATTGCCTAACTGCTTTTTACCAAACTCTCTTCCCCCTACTTAACAACCTATATTTTGTAAACTTTCTGATATCCAGGATTAACTCTGGGAATAATGTTTTGATTATTCAAATATTAATTACAATATTCTTTTGTATATCATATATTGATGACCAATTTAAAAATTATAAATATAATAAAATATTCATGATACCAAAAATGTCTTTGGACCATAATTTAAAAATTCTGATATTCAGAAGGTTGACTTCTTTCTTTTAGTGTCTTGAGGTTATTATGAACATGAAGACCATAGGTTGTAAAACTCCTCAAAAAAATAAAATTTGGCAATGTCTTCACTTCATTACTTCCATTCACTTTTAACCTTTGCCAGCATGGTTCCTGGCTCTGCCACTTTGTTGAACTTGGCCTTTGTCAAGTTTACCACTGACTTCCCATGTTCAAATTTTTATCTAGTATCCAATACAGTTGAATAGTCTGTTCTTTCTATTTTAAATTTTATCAAATTAGTATATGTATACATTTTTAAAGTTAAGAAGTATTATAAAGCATACAATTTTTAAAATTCTCACTAATAAAGACTACAAAAATAAGACATCAATACTAAGTCTTGATCAGAAATAGTACATAGTTATTTAAAGCACAAAGCTTAATATAGAAATTCACATTTATAGAAAGAAGCTCCAGTTTCTTATTAAAAATATTTAGATACCTTTTTGGGAAATATAGATATATAAATGAAGTTTATATGCATATTATATATAATACATATATGCATTTATAATATGCATATAAACTTCATATATATCATATTCATTTCACACATATATATGTATATTCCCTACAATGCTATATTTTAATCATAATTACATAACATAAAGAAATTATACTGTAAGGAAAATATACCATAAAGAAAATCTTTTTACCAAGCCCCATGTAGATTCTCCCTACTAAACCATCCATTTTGCCTCAGCGTGCCATAAATTTTTTATCATTTTCAACATGTGCCATGATTCAAGTAAGGTTGAAAAATGCTCTGTAAGCTTACAGAATAACTGTTCACTACTATACCTCAAGTTCACATAGCTACTCTACAATAAACACTTGTTGAAAAATTAATGAACAAAAGGATAAAATACCTAATTAGATATACAGAATATAGGGAAGTTTTATTGTATCCTTGTTGGCTCTATAGCAAAGCATGAATGTTATGTTTAAGAGAGGGGAACAAGGAATTACTACTATCTATTTGCATACTTGTTGCCATGTAATTTACCTCTTTTGGATAAAGGTAGAATTTTTTTACACATTGATTCAAGATCATTTAAGAATACTCCTTGTGGGCACGATATACTGCCAGATGTTACAAAAGACAGAAAGAAGTAAAAAAAAAAAAAAACCCACTATTGGGGTATTTTCAAGGAATTCACATTTTGGCAAGAGGAATTTTGCCAAAAACAACCATAACAAAAAGTAAAGACAAATAGAGTGTTGTGGGATGTATAAGACCAAGGCATTAATTGTGATTATTAGGGAGAACAATAGCTTACTGGAGAAAACAAATGTAATTACGGTATTACAGAATAAGTGGGTTTCAGAAGGCAAAAACTTAAGGTGGAAGAAAAAAATAAGTACAATCATAGTACTATATTCTTGGAAAGATAAGCTATACTGTATAAGTAGAACATTCTTTATAAAGAAAGAGAAATATTGAGATATGAAGCTAGAAAATAATCCAAAACCAGATATGTAAGAACCTGAAAGCCCCAATATAAAGATTATTCTATAGGCAATGAGCCTTCTTTTTTTTTTTTTTTTAAGTTTGGGACAAGAAAATCATACAACAGATATATGCTTTTAAAATGCTATATTGGTATCAAGAACAGTTGGAAATCTATCAGGATAATTTGGGCAAGAAAAAATTAGTATGATAATATGGCCTATTGGATGGCAGATTGCAATCTAGGTAGATTCTCTTTCTCTAAGGGTTTGAAGATTAACTGATCTGGAAAACTGGTGATATAACACCAAACGACAATGTTATTTGTGGAGGTTGGTGGTCTTTGCCAGAGAGTTCATCACTTCTTCTGCTGTTGAACTTATCTGATTTGTCATTGAATAGGGTCTGGAATTGGCAATTTCCCAACAGCCTTTATCAGACAGAATCCAATACTCCTGGGAATATGACCGACCCCACAGGCTAAAATAAAAATACATCAAGATAAAGACAACAAGCTGAACAAGAGATGAAATTGGAAGCACAATTAGAATAAGAATTTTAAATACTTATATTGAATGTACCAAAAAAAAAAGGAAAAAAAAAGCAGTATGAAGTAAGAATAAGAAAAAATAATAATAAAAGTATATAAGAAAAAATGTTAGATAGGTATATGATAGAAATACTAAAATGGATGTTATTAAAGAATAATTCATGAGTTTAAATGTCAAGTTGAGGCATTCTCCCAAAAGAAGTCTAGAAAGGATAAAGAGATAAAAAAGAAAAAAAAAGAAATGTTTAAAGACATGGAGAACAGAAATAAAAGTATTTAAGTAATTGGTGTCCCAGAAGGAGAGAAAATATGTGAAGAAATAATGGAAGATATGCCAAATAGAAAAGAGCAAGAGCAGAAAAAAACCCACCTATATATACATATCATAGTATACATATTAAGTATACATATTCAGATACCAAAGACAGAGAAACAAATTTAAAAGCTTCTAAAGGGTGTAGGGGGGCATACAGGTGGCTCATTTTGTTAAGCATACAACTCTTGGTTTCAGCTCAGGTCATGATCTCAGGGTCATGAGATGTAGTCCCACATCGGCTCTGTGCTCAGCAGGACATGTGCTTGAGTTTCTCTCTCTCCCTCTGCCCCTCCCCCCTGCTCTCTTTTTCTCTCTCTCTAAAATAATAAATAAATCTTTAAAAAAATAAATAAAAATAAAAGCTTCTAAAGGAACAAGAATTGAATGACATCAAACTTCTCAACAGCAATACTGAATGCAAGAAGATAATAAAATAATATTTGTTGAATATTGAAAGAAAATAATTTTGAACATAGACTGAACTTTTGCCAACTAATTGTTTAAATGTGAGGGTAAATATAGTCCTTGGGATAAAAGGTGAAAGAAGGTATTCTACTATCGCTTCACATAAACCGTTCTGAAGGAAAGTGAGATAAAATGAGATGAGAAATGAATATAGGAGATGTTGCAAACAATTTGGAAAGTAACACTGACTGAATAACTTGGCAAGATTTGCTGTTTCTTAAAAAAAAAAAAAATTAAAAGCTAAAACCAAAAGAACAGGAGTATATACATAATGACATCATTGTAACCTAGAT
Source organism: Halichoerus grypus (assembly GCF_964656455.1). NCBI lineage: Eukaryota > Metazoa > Chordata > Mammalia > Carnivora > Phocidae > Halichoerus > Halichoerus grypus. Next base: position 127,599,228 of record NC_135716.1, on the reverse strand, counting down.
GACAGTAGTAGGACTAGATCCTGGACAAGAAAAATGATATTAGGCAATTGACAAAACATGAATATAGTCCATAGATAAGTTAATAGTATTGTATCAATGTTACCTTCCTAGTTTTAATAATTGTACAATGGTTATATAAGATGATAACATTTGTGGAATGGGTAAAGGATATTCAGGAATAATTTGTAACTTTTGTACCGTTTTTTGTAATTTGAAATTATTTCAAAATGAAAAAATCAAAGAGAAGGAGGACATATAGATACCAATTATGAAAAAACAAGAAAAAAGAAAACAAAGGATAGAGCAAACTGGAAAAAAATAGAAGATAGAAATAGGTCCAATTCTCCTAATAAATATAATAAATATAAATGGACTAAATAGGTTGGCCCAGCTATTTTCTATTTTCATGATGAACATATAAAGCGAAAAGTCAAAAGTAAAAAGATGGAAAAACATTAGGAAAAGTTTAACTAAAATACAGCTGGTACAGCTATACTAATGTCAGACAAAATAGAGCATGAGGAAAAGGCATTATTAGAGAGAAAGCAAGTAGATACATAATGATAAAAGGTTCAGTTCACCAAGAATATGTACTAATTTTAATCATATAGGTAGTTAATAAAATTACCTTAAAATGCAGAAAACAAAATTTGATAGAATTCAGGAGAAGCAAATGAATCCACAATTATAGTGGAATATTTTAATAGTTTTCCCTTCTTAGTTAAGTAGACAAAGGGAAAATAAACAAAAATAGAATATCCTACTCTGTTCAAAAACAGAGTATTTGAATAACAATGAAAAGTTTGATCTAATGGACTTATGCATTATCATATTTAGGTTTTAACAAACACCAAAGAATAGGTAGTAGCCAAAATTGAAAATAATTCTCCTTATAAAAATCATTAAAGTTAAAAGTGGCTGCTTCTTATGGGACTGTCACAGCACTCTTAACTACTCAGTACTCGCAGCATTGCTCATCTTTCAATTTAGAGGAAATGAGTAAGTAGTCCAGAAAGGGTATGCGTCTCAAACACAATGTTATTACTTAATATTAACTAAATGGTAGGAGGAGACTGCCAAACTTCATAATCTCCCAAAATAAGGTATGTTGAGCCCATTTTTTAGTATGGTCAGAGAAAGAAATTATACTAATCATTCTAAAAGGAAAAATTTTATATTGAAGGAAGGAGAGGTATTTCTCATCCTTTATGAGGAAACAGGATGCAACAGGAAAAGGCATTTCTCATCCTTTATGAATTTGAATATATGCTATTATGTAAAAATTGGTAAAATAGATTAAGATAATCCTAAATAGAAAAATGGAATGATTGAAAAGTAACAGAAAATATTACTCGATAAAAAAAAATGAAAGCAGTTTTTTATCCTGAATTGATAAAAATTCATGCCCCCCCCAAATATTTTCAAGAATATCAATACAATTTTTGGCTGCTTTTTAAATTAGCCATTTTATTAAAGCAAGTATAAGGTAACTGGTTATGATTTAGATGAAAGAAATATGGGAAAATGTTATTTTTATTCTATTTCTTCTAATTATAATGATTTTAGGTAAATAAGATACTCTTCAGTTTCTACAGTTTTTTTACACATCAGAAATATTAAAAGTAAGCAGGAAATAATAGAATTTTATGTAAAATGGGTGGTTTCATAATATTCGGAATGACACAGGGAATGACAGATTTTATTAGATTTCATAGATTCAGATAGCTTAATCTAATACAACCATATCCCCTTGCACATAATTTAATTATTACACAGTGAAACATTTACAGTTCTCAGGAGGCATCATTGTGAAACAGAACGGAAACTAGACTTTGAGGAAACAGAACCTAGAAATAGTACCAGCTCTGTCACTTTTGGATTATGTGACCTTGGATAAATTATTGTAGTTTTTAAACTCACTTTCCTCATTGTAAAACATTAATAAGAAATTAAATTGTTACAATGTGACATCATCTAGCACTGGGATGGCTAAGACATTTTAATTTTTACAGTACATTGGTTGTGGCTGCACAAAACATTCACTTGAGAGGGAAGTCAATCAGGACTCAGTAGGATTTATGAATGATGTTTTCCAAGGGTTCAGTCATCCCTTGCCTGGAACAAGATAGGTGTTCCAAAACTCGCTACTTCCTCCTTCTCTTGTTCCAACTTTTCCTTCCTTCTACATATTTAATATAAAATATGGCTCAATTTAAAATTGAGCCAATACAGACTTCAGATTAAACAGAAAGGTTTAAATAAACACATTTTTTTGCTCCCTCTTTGCATCCTAGTACCATGATCAAAAAGGAAAATTAAAAAAAAAAATTCAAAGACAATGAGAAAGAAAGTATCAGTGACACCAAAAATCATTTGGAAGCTAGACTAGCACATGGATGAAAGGTAACTGACATCCAGCCACTATGAAGTTGAATATTAAGGTTTGATGTGAACAAGCAAAGAAGAAAGCAGACTCACAATGTAGAACACTAAAAAAGGTGGGGAATTTGAAACATGGTTTTAAAAACTGTTTGAAAGTCATAATTAGATTAACTGATCATTTGGCAACCACACATAACCAGGTGACTCTTTCATCCATTTGCTCTTAAAGGAGACTAAAGATTCACCCTCTGGAGAAGTTAAACCATAAAAATTATGGACTCAAGGGCACCAGGTACAGCTAAGGATGGTGGGGTGGGGGGGGCGGTGACTGAAAATGGGACGATGAAATGAAAGTCCTCATACCAAGTTGAGAACAACAGCAGGTACTCACATATCACAGGCAAAATATTGGAAGAATCTTCTTCTGAAGAAACCCCATACTACAGGTCCCTGAATAAAGAACCTGGACCCCACTAAATTATCCCACATTAATGCTTACAAGTCAATAAAACCCAACCACATATATGAACAGTGTTTCCAAGTAGCATTTCAGAACCCTAATCTTAAATATGAGTAAACAAACAAGGATTAGCAGCATTTGTCACAAAAGCTGTAAGAAGAAAGTAACTTCTTACAAAGTATATATAAATATACAAAGTATATATTTATACTATATATGTAAGAAGAAAGTAACTTCTTACAAAGTATATATATATATATATACAAAGTATATATTTATACTATATATATATTGTGGAGAAGAACCATCCACAATATATATATAGTATAAATATCCTCCAAGATGTACAGAAGATACTGCATCTATGAACCCAATATAGCAGAATTTTTAGAAATTTGATTACACAATTTTAAAAATATAAGTAGAGGATAAAATTGAGTAAACACCCCAGAAAAGAGAACAGATATAAAAAGAGATGGGGAAATAAGGGATAAAAAGTAAGAAAGTTAGAGGATCAGTCCAAGAGGTCCACCTGAATAATAGGAGTCATAGAAAGAGAATACACAATGGAGAAAATGATGAAATAAATATAATAATGTGTCAGCAAGATGGCAGACTAGGAAGTCTCACACCCTTATTCTCCCTTAGAAACATCAAATAAATAACTACAGAATGACTAACATAACTTTAAAGGAGCTCTAGAAATGAATAAAAGATTTACAGCAACTAGGTAAACACCCAAATAAGAAAAAGTCACAATCAAAACCATAAGAAATTTTGTGACATTTTTACTTGCCCTTCCCTACTCTCTCCCCAGTGTGGGGTAGCACAGTCAGGAAGCAGCAGCCCATTTTTAGTTTCTCTCCCTTAGGATGGAAAGAGAAGAATAAAACTTGTTTGGAATGTTCAACCTTCTCCCTGGGCTGCCTAAAGGACTGGTTTGTCTCTCTCAAATCCTCAGGAGAGGAACAGCAATATAGTTTAGATATCAGGCTGAAAACCATTGAAGGCAGTAATGATACATATTACGTGAATTGCAGGGGAATTGCAGATCACAGATTCCTGGGAGAAAACAATTGAGGGCAGAGAAATACAAAAGAAAATCTAAGTCCCCAAAATGAAGCTGGGGAGAGACTCTGAGAAATTAAGACATTTAAAGGAACCTGGGGAAAATCAAAAGAAAAGAAAACCATACACACACTGACCCAGAGGGGATGCCGGCCCAGAAAAGACCTAAGAAGACCTTATGCCTTGACCCTAAGCTAATCTCAAGGTTTAGGGGTTTGCTAAATAGTGAAAATCTTCCATGCAAGTCTGCAAAGATTGAAAGAAGTAGCCATTTTCAAATGTCCAATTTTCAACAATCACAACCAGAGAAAAAAATAGGGAAAAAAGGTCCATTTAAAGAAACAAAATAAATCCCCAGAAACTGCCCCTGAATACACATATCAGACTTACCAGATAAAAAACTGTATTTATTTATTTTTAAATTTTTATTTTAATTCCAGTAGAGTTAATATACAGTATTATATTAGTTTCAGGTGTACAATACCGTGATTCAACAATTTTATACATTATTTGGTGCCCATCAAGATAAGTACTCTTTTTTTAAAGATTTATTTATTTATTTTAGAGAGAGAGACAGAGAAAGAGAATGGGATGGGGAGGGGCAGAAGGAGAGGGAGAGAGAGTCTTAAGCAGACTCCACACTGAGCACTGAACCCGATGCAGGGCTCTATCTCACTACCCTGAGATCAAGACCTGAGCTGAAACCAAGAGTCGGACACTTTAACCAACTGTGCCACCAGGCACCTCAAGATTAGTACTCATAATCCCCTTCATCTATTCCACCCATCCTCCCACCCAGCTCTCCTCTGGTAACCATCAATTTGTTCTCTCTAGATAACAGTCTGCTTTCTGATTTGTCTCTTTTGTTGTTGTTGTTCCATGTGTTTTGTTCCTTAAATTCCACAAATGAGTGAAAGCATATGTTATTTGTCTTTGCTTATTTTGCTTAGCATTGTTCTACCTCCATCCATGTTGTTGCAAATGGCAAGATTTCATTCCTTTTTATGGCTAAGTAATGTTCCATGGTATGTATGGATTATCTTCTTTATCCATTTATCTATCAATGGACACTTCAGCTGCTTCCATAATTTAGTTATTGAAAACAATGCTGCAATAAACATAGGGGTGCACAGACCTTTTCAAATTAGTGCTTTCATATTCTTTGGGTAAATGCCCAATAGTGGAATTACTGGATCATATGATAGTTGTATTTTTAATTTTTTGAGGAACCTCCACACTGTCTTCTACAGTGGCTGTACCAGTTTGCATTCCCACCAATAGTGCATAAGGGTTCCTTTTTCTCCACATCCTCACCAACCTTTTGTTGTTTCTTGTGTTGTTGATTTTAGCCATTCTGACAGGTGTGATGTGATATCTCATTGTGGTTTTGATTTGTCTTTCCCAGATCATTAGTGATGTTGAACATCTTTTCGTGTTAGACAAAAACTTTAAAACCACTGTTTTAAATACGCTCAAAGAGAAAAAGGAAAACATGGGCAAATGCTGAAAGGAAATAAGGGAAACAACATATAACCAAAATAAGAATATAAATAAACAGATAGAAATTATTTAAAAGAATTAAACAAATTTTGGAGCAGAAAAATATAATAACTGAATTGAAAAACTCACTAGTGGTTCAACAGTACATGTAAAAAAAAAGAAAAAAATCAGCAAAATTAAAGATGGATCTTTGAAATAATAGAGTCTGGGGAACAAAAAGAAAAAAGAATGAAGAAAAGTGAACAAGGAATAAGGAACTTACAGCATACTATCAAATGGATCAAAATATGCATTATGGGGGTCCCAGAAGGAGAAGAGAGTAAGGAACAGATATGTTATTTGAAGAACTAATAGCTGAACTTCCCAAATTTGAAAAAACACATACATTTACAAATCAAAGAAGCTCTATAAATGCCAAGTAGAATAAGCAAAATGAGACGCACATTGAGAGACATTATAAATTGTCAAAAGACAAAGATAACGAATCTTGAAAGTCACAAGGGAAAAGTGACTCATTACGTACAAGGGGTTTTCAATAATTTGCAGATATATCAGCAGAAGCTTTGCATGCCAGAAGGCAGTAGGAGGATATATTTAAAGTGCTGAAATTAAAACAAAAAAACTGTCAACTGAGAATTCTATATTTAGTAAACCTCTGTGATAATTAATTTTATATGGTAACTTGGTTAAACCATGGTACCCAGATATCTGGCCAAACATTATTCTAGATGTATCTGTAAGGTTATATTTTAGATGAGATCTGCCTTTAAACCAGTAGACCTTGAGTAGAGACAAATAAGGGCATTATATAGTAAAAGGGTCAATTCACTAAGAAAATATAATAATTATAAACACACAACCACCAAAAATCAGAGGAACAAAATAAATAATACAAATATTTACAGATTGAAGACAGAAATATAAACATTTCTACAATAATAGTAGGAGACTTTAATACCTCATTTTCAACATCGGATAGAACAACCAGAGAGAAGATCGGTAAGTAAGAAGAGGACCTGACCAATATTATAGACAAATTGGACCTAACAGACATATACAGAACACTATCAACAGCAGCAGAATATACATTTTTCTCAAGTGCACGTGGAACATTATCTAGGATATACAACATTTTAGGCCATAAAACAAATCTTAATAAATTTAAAAATACTGAAATTATTCCAAGTATATTTTCTAATCACAAGAGAACGAAAGTAGAAATCAATAACACAAGGAAAACTGGAAAATTCACAAATATGTAGAAATTAAATGGCACACTCTTATATAGCCAATGAGACAAAAAAAAGAAATCACAATGGGAATTATAAAATACGTTGAGATAAATGAAAATAAAATACAATATACTGAAATTTCTGGGATTCAGCAAAATCAGTGTTAAGAGGCAAGTGTATGGTTATAAATGATTACATTATAAAAGAAGAACAGTCTCAAATGAACAGTTTAACTTTAAACTTTATAGAACTGGAAAAAGAATAAACTAAACTAAGCTAGGAGAAGAAAAAAATAATATCAGGAGGAAATAAACAAAATACAATTATAAAAACAACAGAGAAAATCAATGATCACAAGATTTGGTTCTTCAAAAATATAAACAAAATTGATAAAACTTCAGCTAGAAAGATAAGAAAAAAGAGATAAGGCTCAAAAAACTAAAATCAGAAGTGAAAGAGGGGACATTACCATGATTTTACAAAAATAAAAAGATTATAAAAATATTGTGAATAAATGTATGCAAATAAATTATATAACTTAGATGAAATAGACAAATTCCTAGAAATACACAACCTACTAACACTGAATCATGAAGAGATAGAAAATCTGAATAGATCAATAACTCATAAGAAGATTGAATCAGTAATCAAAACGTTCCCAACAAATAAAGTAGAAGACCAAATGACTTTACTAGGAAAGAAGTAACAACAATCCTTCTCAAACTCTTCCAAAAAATTGAAAATGAGGATATACCTCCTTACTCCTATGAGGCTACATTATCTTGATACTAAGGCCAAAGAAACTATAAGAAAAGAAAACCAATATCCTTTATGAATACTGATGCAAAAATCCTCAAGAATCTATTAACAAATTCAATTAAGCAGCATATTAAAAAGATTATATACCAGGATCACGGAGGCTTTACGCCTGGAATGCAAGAAGTGATACAACATATGAAAATCAATGTAATATACATTAAGAGAATGAAGGAAAAAACAACATGACTACCTCAATCAATGCAGAAAAAAAAATTTGACAAAAATTCAAAACCCTTTGATGATAAAAACACTAAAAGAAAAAAGTGAAAGAAACTACCTCAACCTAATAAAAGTCATAAAAGAAAAAAAAAAACCCACACAGCTAACAACTTATTAAATGGTAAAACACTGAAATTTTTTTCTCTAACATCATAAGACAGATGCCCACTTTTGCACTTGTATTTAATATAGTACTAGAAGTCCTAACCAGAACCTTTAGGCAAGAAAAAAAACTAAAAGACATAAACATTGGAAAGAAAGAAGTAAAATTATTTGTTGATAGAGAACATGATCTTACATGTAGAAAACACATCACACACACACACACACACACATACACACACACACCTGTTAGAATTAATAGAAAAATTCAACAAAGTTACAGGATACAAAACCAACACACAAACATCATTTGTGTTTCTATATAGTAACAATGAGGGATCCAAAAAAGGAAATTAAGAAAATAATTTAATTTACAATAGTATCAAGAAGAATACTTAGAATAAACATAACTAAGGACGTGAAAGACTTGTACACTGAAACCTACAATATGTTGCTGAAAAAAATTAACAGAAATAAATGGAAAAACAACCTATGTTTGTGGACTACAAGACTTAATATTGCTAAACTACTACTCAATTTTTAGTAATCTACAAATTCAATGTATTCCTTATAAAAATCCCAATGGCATTTTAGCAGAAATAGAAAAATTCATCCTAAAATTCATATAAAATTTCAAGGGACCCCAAAGAGCCAAAACAATCCTCAAAAAGAAGAAAATTGTAGTTCTCACACCTCATCATTTTCAAATTTACTACAAAACTATATAGTAATCACAATAGTGTGGTTCTGATATAAAAACAGATATATAGATCAATGGAATAGAATAGAAGCCCAGAAGTAAATGCTTGCATATAGGATCAAATGATTCTCAAAATGAGTATCAAGATGATTCAATAGGGAAAGGATAGTCTTTTCTACAAATGGTGCTCAGGGACGCCTGGGTGGCTCAGCTGGTTAAGCATCCGAATCTTGATTTCAGCTCAGATCATGACCTCAGGTCATGAGATTGAGCCCCACATCTGGTTCTGCACTGTGCATGGAGCCTGCTTAAGATTCTCTCTCTCCCTCTCCCACTTCCCCTCCCACCCCCAGGCACATGCCTTCTTTCTCTCAAAAAACAAAAAAGTCGTGCTCAGAAAACTGAATTCCGTGTGCACAAAGGTAAAGTTGGATTATTACTTTACACAATAAACAAAAATTAACCTCAAATAGATCAAAAAATTTTGTGCATCAAAGGTTACTATCAACAAAGTAAAAAGGCAACCCATAGTATAGGAAAAATACTTGCAAATCATACATTTATAAGAGATTGATATCTAGAATATATAAAGAAATCCTACAATTCAACAGCAACAAAAAAGTAAACACTACAAATAGGAAATGGACAAAAATGACTTAAATAAACATTTCTACAAAGAAGATATACATATGGCCAAAAAGCACATGAAAAGATTCTCAGTATCACTAATCATTAGGGAAATGCAAAACAAAAGCACAATGAGATATGACCTCACACCCATTAGGATGGTTACCATTAAAAAAAGAAGAAAAGAAAATAACAACTGTTAGTCAGGATGTGTAGGAATTAGAACTCTTGTGCACTGTTGCTGGGAATGTAGAATGGTACAGCTGCTGTAGCAAACAGTATGGTGATTCTTCAAAACATTAAAAGTAAAATTATCATATGATCCAACAATTCCACTTCTGGCTATACACTCAAAACAACTGAAAGCAAGGTCTCAAAGAGATATCTGTACACCCATGTTCATAGCAGCATTGTACGTAATAGCTAAAATATGGAAGCAGCCCAAGTGCTGGTTTGGGTAAGCAAAACATACAACTGACCCTTGAAAAATGCAGGGATTAGGGGCACCAGCCCCCTGCACAGTTAAAACGCCATGTATAATTTTTGGTTCCCCAAAAACTTAACTACTAATGGCTTACCATTGGACCAAAAGTCTTATAGATAACATAAAGAGTCAATTAACACATATTTTGTATGTTATATGTATTATATACTGTAAGCTTACAATAAAGTAATCTAGAAAAAATGTTATTAAGAAAGTAATAAGGAAGAGAAAACATATTTACAGTACTAGTATTTATAAAAAATAAATCTGTGTAAGTGAGCCTGCACAGTTCACGGCTATGTTGTTCAAAGGTTGACTGTAATGGAATATTTATTATTAAACCTTAAAAAGGAAAAATAAATGTGACATGCTTCCACATAAATCAACTTTAAAGACATTATGCTAGGAGCGCCTGGGTGGCTCAGATGAATGGGTGTCTGCCTTTGGCTCAGGTCATGATCTCAGGGTCCTGGAATCAAGCCCCATGTTGGGCTCCCTGTTCAGCAGGGAGCCTGCTTCTCCCTCTCTCCCTGCCTCCCCCCTGCTTGTGCTCTCTTGTTCTCTCTCTCAAATGAATAAATAAAATCTTTAAAAAAATAATAAAGACATTATGCTATATATCCTAATATATTGTGCGGCTCAGCTGTGAACAATATGTACACAGTCATAACAATTAAAACAGTAAATATTAATTTACCCCCAAATAGTAGTGATCTAATTCTATGGGGAGAATAGAGGAGGGAATATATAAGCGTTGTGTACTATGGAGGATTTATAAGAGAATTAAATTGCCATCTTTCACAGTGGAAATTCGTAAATAATAACTAAAACTAAAAAAAAAAGACATTTTAGCAGAATAAGTATGTTACTTGGAAATATAAAACTAAACAGCAGAAGAGTTAGTTAAAATTATTAAATGATATTGTCTTGGGGTACCAGGAAGATTAAGTGTAGAGGTATGGTGCATGGAACTACTATTTTTCCATCATTTCATTTTCGTTTATAAATCTACAAGTTAAATAACTGGATATAAATAAAATTACCTTTAAATAACAATGTAGAGCTTTATGAAATGTATATACAATACATGAAACTAACGGATAATTGATGAAATATCAAAAGCCACTGACAAATAAGGAACCATTAAGAGATAAAGTACAACAGTTCATATACAAAGAAAATAAAAGGTGATAAAGACACCATCATGAGTTTTTAAAAAGAGAAAGATTTGAATATTTAATAATTAAAAGGTCAGAGAAAGAGGTGTTCAGTGGGTATAAAGTTTCAGTCATACAAGATAAAAAAGTTCTAGGGATCTGCTGTGCAACATTATGACTATAGTTAACAATATTGTGTCATGCACTTAAATGTCTGTTAAGAAGGTAGGTCTCAAGGTAAGTGGTTTTATCACAATAATTTTAAAAGGTTTAAGAGAAAACCTTGAGAAAATTGTAATTATTTCAAATAATTTTATAAAAATGATTATATGATTTTTCTGTGAAAGACAGAGGTAAAGAGTGCCATCGATCATATATAAAATTTTTTCAGAAAAAATTCTGCAAAAACAACAAAAAACAAGTACACATTTGATAACCAAAATCTTACTAACAAGATAAATGTATTTTTATTGACAAAACAACTACATTCAAAGCCTGAAGGAAATTTAGTATCATTACTTAATTGAAATTATTTATATTAATCTGATACTTGACAGATTTCCTGAAAGAGGAACCATGCTGACCATACAGCAACAAAGCTATCAATTCAATATGGTTCCTGCTAACACCTGTTTCTCTTAATTCCCCACTTCTGCTCAAAATCCAGTCCTTGATATCCATGAAACAACTTTCTAAATATGTACATTTATAGAATATTAAATGAGATATGGATACTTTTATCTAGATATCTCAACATATATTTCATGGAATCATACTTATAGTTCAAAATTAACATGCCCAATTTCTAATGAATTTATTCTTCATCAAAATATGTTCATACATATAATTTAAAAATTAATATAACTAACCTTTTTGAGTGAGATGTCTTGATTTTTTTGATTTTATACCAATTTCTTTTGTTTTTAATTCATATATAATAGAAGAAACATGTTTTCTCTGTTCTCTAGAACTTTTTAAATAAACAGGAGAATGTATACTCTGTGGAAACAAAATAAAAGCAATGACAACCATGATAATGTCCGTTATATACATTTTAGAGTTCTCAACGAACTCTCACATTTATTATACACTACCATGACTGATTTTATTTTATTTTATTTATTTATTTTTTAAGATTTTATTTATTTGTCAGAGAGAGAGAAAGCACAAGCAGGGGGAGCAGCAGAGGGAGAGGGAGAAGCAGACTCCTTGCTAAGCAAGGAGCCCGATGCGGGACTCGATCCCAGGACCCTGGGATCATGACCTGAGCCGAAGGCAGACACTTAACCGACTGAGCCACCCAGGCGTCCCTGATTTTATTTTTTTAAAAAGACCAAGAAAAACCTGTGAGATAGGCAGAGTTAGGAAAAGATGTAAAGAGCTCCATTGTGTATGATTTTGATAAACTGTCTTTCTTATTTGCTGTGAATTTTCTTTTTTTTTAATTAACATGTAACGTATTATTTGTTTCAGGGGTACAGGTCTGCGATTCATCAGTCTCACACAACTCACAGCACTCACCACAGTACATACTCTCCCCAGTGTCCATCACCCAGCCACCCCATCCCTCCTATCCGCCTCAACCCCAGCAATCCTCAGTTTGTTTCCTGAGATTGTCTTTCTATTAAGAGTTAATGATATACTTTGGACCATGCTTGGAGGGAGATTGAGGGGGAAAGGGACCTGTCAGGAGGGTGCCATGACAAAACAAAACAAAACAAAACAAAACCCACCACGGAAGAAAAATAAGGAATAAACAAAGAGAAGCAAGATGGTGTTGCCCAGAAAGCCTGAAGAAAGATTTAGGTTAAGAAAGGGCAGACAAAACTATTTTACAGAATACTAAAAAAGATAGTAACATAGAAAGAAAGAGAAATGGGACCAGAATTATCACAAATCTTAAAAGTACAAATGGATCTGGTATATGTGGAAGGAATAACAGAATATAGAAAAGGAGCTTGGTGGAGAGTTGGGGGCACTATCAGATGTAAACTATATAATGTCTGTAAATTGGTTGGGAATGTTTTAATAATTAATACTGTGTTGTCTGTCTTTGTCTTCACAGTCTATCCAGCATGGTACAAAGGATCCGTCAGGTCATCAGGAACCCAGGCTCTTTCAAAATTTATCATCTCTGTCTTACCCTCTATATGGCTTTTATCCTCAAGGTTTATTCATGAGTCAAGATAGCTACTACAGCTCTACACACCATGTCTGTATTTCAGTCAGTAAGAGGGAGGAAAAGGGTAAAATGACAAAAGGGCACAGGCCATGTGTCTTAAGGTACTTTCCCAGAGGTCTTTCCAATAACTTCTGTTTATATCTTATTGGCCACTCATAGTGACAAAGGAGAGGGTAAGCAATGCAGCCTTTTTAGTAGGTACTTTGCTGCCTGGACTAAAATCTGGGGTTTCTTACCAAGAAAGAAGAAAAGGACAGATGTTGGTCGGCAACCACAGTATGCCACAGAGAAAAAAAAATTAGAAGTTTGGGAGGGGATATACATTTGTATTTTGAGAAATGTTCCCAGAATATTATGCTTTCTTTGATGAGTGCCACTGGCCTAAATTCTGAAGGCTCACAAATATGTATCTTCGATAGTATTCCTTTCTGAGGTGTTTGCTTTTTATGTAGTACTCATTAATAACTATGAGCTGTGCTCTTTCACCCTGGAAAATTTCACAGACATCTCATACTCAATAGAATTTAAGTCCTATCTTTCCTCCAAACCTATTATAACTTATTTCTGGTTTTGGTGAATGGCACCACCTTCATCTAAGAAGAGGGGAGTCACATAAACTCTCTAATATGTGATAGCAGATAGGATTTTGAAATAAAAACTTATCGCCGTATTTCCCCTACCTTGACCTGCCCACTGTCCAAACCTCCTTTATTCTACAATTTAGGAGAGACACTTCGATATGTGTCCGGGTACCCTGTATTTACAATTTTCTGCCCAAATTCCTATAATGCACAAAACAGATGTATTTACATAAATATCCTTGAGTTTCTATCTTTTAAATTTTATATGTGATATTCTCTAATTTATTGAAAACAATTTGTCTTTATGTAATGACTCATTGTGCAAGAATTTTTTAATGCTCATGATAGGTACTAGGTATTATGTAGTCCTGGAATGAATCTCAGTTATTATTCATTACTAAAAAATCCTTCACTAGTCAACTCTTACATAACATCTTTCCATTCTTCGCATGACAAAAATACTAGTTTTTGCTAGAAAGACAAATAAGTAGTAACTTCTGAGCTTATACATTCTCCTTATATTAAATCTTTTTCTAAAGTTTGTCAAGAATAATTATAACATAATAACACAATATCAACACATTATCAAAATATAACATTATTTTAAGTTGCTTTATTTAATTTTGCTTCTATTTTCATTTGGGCTCAGTTCTTTCTATTAAACAAAGTATGACAAAAATAATGTAGACTACTGTTGTCCAACCAAATATTTAACAATCAATTCTAAATGCTTTTTCAACCTCAAATTCATCTATCAGTCCTCTTCAATTAGTCCTCTGCATCATTGTGTTTTCTTACTTCTATAAATTTTGCGCTATTTTTATAACTACTGTCTCTCTCTACTAACAATGCAATTCATCATACATTAAAAATCATCCCAAATTCTATTTCAACCATAGAAATGGACCCTTTAGAATGTAAGGATATGTTCAGCAATCTGTTTCTACTAATACATATTCCTCTGCCTTCCCCGGAACGAATAAAGGAAATTTTTAAAACATGTGTGCATCTATCAAATCTGAGTATCCAATCTCTATCACAAATAAAATTAATTTATAGAATCATTAAATTTAAAAATTAGATACTGAAGGGGCACCTGGGTGGCTCAGTCGGTTAAGCGCCTGCCTTCAGCTCTGGTCATGGACCGAGCCCAGCATAGGGCTCCCTGCTCGGCGGGGGAGTCTGCTTCTCCCTCTCCCTCTGCCTGCAGCTCCCCCTGTTTGTGCTCCCTCTCTCTCTCTCTGTCAAACAGATAACTAAAAGCTTTTAAAAAATTAGATATTGAAATTTAAATTTTTAATATTTTTTTTAAAAATTAAATGCATAGCTGGTTAGTTCCTTTCAGAAATATATTTTCTTTAGTTCTCTCACTTATCCTTTTTCATATAACCACATGCCATTCCTTGTCATCATTTAAAATAATTTTCCCTTCCTTGGCTTTTATAAAAGAAGAATCTGTGACAAAGCTTGCATATATGACAGTGAAACAAATCTGAGAAGATGAGCATCTAAAGCCCTAAGTGAACTGAGACTTACACAAGCTACAAAGGTAAAGAAACTGGGCTTTTCTGTGTACATAGTACAAGAAGGAAAAGAAAGGATGTGCCCACTTACTGATATTCAAAATCATAGAGAAGGAAAAGTTATCAGAAGATTTAGGATAATCTAATAAATATCTTGTTTTCGATAACAGAAAGTATATTCTATTAGCTGAAGTACCTTAAGCCTAACACTGGTCCTCAATAATTTTAGAAAATAGTTTTAAGGATGTTTGGTAGCATTTAAAAGAGGAATAATCACCAGGGAGCAGTACAAGTTAACAAGTGAATACATCAGATATAATGTCATTTCTAACAGGGTCAGAATTAATTCAGGTTCAAACATCCTCGATATGATAAACCTTAATTTCAGTAATATGTTCAGTAATATGTTCAGATAAATGTTTTCACAACTTTAGAAAGACAACATGATTAGATGGAGATCAGAGATGTTGAGACATCACATGAGAAAGAGTAAGGATTCATAAAATGATGCAACTTGAAATAAGATCTCTAATGTCATAAGCAGACTTGTTCTTAGCCCTATCATAATCAATATTTATACAAATGATTTGAATAATAATATAAAGGAAATGTTTATGACATTTTTAGGGAGGTGGCAAAAGAACAAAATCAGTTAACACAAGACAGAAATTTTAAATATTTTCAATAGACTGAAACAATCAAATTAAACAGATGAAGTGTAATAGAAATAAATATTACAGTTGGGCAAAATGCATTTAATCACTGCAATACATAATGTAATTTAAAATCATGAGTGATAAGAGGATACAATATTGTAGTTAAGAGTAAATTAAGAGTCCATTGTATGATGACCTTTTGCTATATTAAGCATTTTACCTAGAATGAAGAAAATCACACAGTCTTACCATATTAATTTCTGATCAGAACCATAGCTGAAGCACTATGTCAGGTCAGGGCAACATATTTGCAGATGAGGATAGATAATCTGGAATGTGAAAAGAGAGCAGCCTACCTACTGAATTATTTTTAAAGTAAGCCCTATATAAATAAGCCATATTTAAATCCAGAGTAGAAAAGAGGCAACAAAGAGAGATTCAGGCTTCTTACCTCCCCCAATTACCATCTCCTTCACCTTATAAAATGATAGCATTCTCTTGTTCAAACCACAAGAACTTAGAATTTGTTTTCTATTTTATCCTCTTTTCTGAAATCCTGTATCTAAGCCATCAGCAAATCTTGACAATTCTACTTCCTAAATGTATTTCAAATCTGTCTACTTCTCTTCCTTTTTTACATTACTTCTCTAGGCTAAGCTATAGTCACCCTTTCCAACCACAAATGGCCTCTGATGGCTTCTGCCTTCACCCTGGCTCTTACAAGATTCAGTTACATTTATCAAAAGATAAATATGATCGTGTTTATTTTTAGCTTTACATTTCCTGATAGCTTTCCAAGGTGGCCAGTCCTTACTATGAGCTGGAAAAGCCAGCAAAATATGGCCCTGGGCCACATAGCCAAATTCATTTCATGCTACCTTTGACTTTATTCATCATACTCCTACAACACTGGATTTCATTCAGTCCTCTGAACCCAACTCAAATAAAACAATCTACTCCATGCCTCAGGTCCTTGCGTAAGCTCTTTGCTCTATCTAGAATACACTCTACACTTTGCATGGCTAGCTTCTCATCATCAGAAGAGATGATGAGAACTTTTATCTCCTCAGAAAAACATTCCATGACAATCTTATGAGAATTAGGACTTCTCCTATTATTCTCTATCTCAGCAACCTATTTATTTTATTTAAAACATTTATCACAGATTTGTTTACTTGGATTACAACTTGGTTTTTGCTTTCTATTTTTTCCTAGAATCTATCTAGTTCACCAGGGTAAGGACTTTGCTTGTCTTCCTTACTCAGTGCCAAGAATGGCCCCTGGCACTCAGCAGATATTCAATAATTATATGCTAAATGTGTAATAATAGTAGCAAAGACAAGTACTAGAAGGAATGAGTGGAGGTTTAGGAACTTTGGTTTTCATCCCCTTCTTCATCATGTACATCAACTTAAACTCTTAATTTTCTAGAGTCTTTTCTACTTTATCATTCCTCAATATGTTACACATAAGAAAAGCATAAACATAACCATCTGGTAAGAATAATTATACATCTACTTGGGCACATCTCTCTACCTGTTCTGTTGTTCTACATAACAATAAGCCAGAGAACCAAAATGGCAATGAAAGAGCTCTCCTTTGATGGTAGTGAGTAGAGAAGCTAGGAAAAAATAATCTATAATAGCTACAAAAGCAGCGAGAGACATGTATACGAATTAATTTCATCTAATCATAAGAAAAAAATTCTCAGAACATTACTGAAAATTGGAATAGATTAACTGAGGCACTATGGAGCTCCCTGTAATTGACAAACTAAATAAGCACATGTTTGTAAAATATCAGATGGATGATTGTACCAGATATTTATTTTCCCCAAGAGAGATGATAATTTACATTTAAAAATTGAGGAGTGGTGACAGTGGTAAGAATTTTCTCTACTTTCTAGACCAAGGGTAAATATTTTATACTAAACTCTTCTGTCTCTGAAAATCAAGATTCATTTTCAATCCTCAACGGTTTGAGTTTCCGAAATTAGCCTAGTTAGTGTTCTATAGACTGTAGTTTTGTTTTCACATTATGTATTATGCAAATCAGAGCCCTTTAACTTTAAAGCGAATTATAAGTCTTTAACCAAAGCAGATTAACAGAGACTCATTGTCATATTATCTATCTATTCCTATACTATTTATACTACAATTGATCAAGCATTTGCTTTGTCTACACTATATATGGTCATTGTAAAGTAGGCTCCATTTCAAGGATGATCTCAAAAACCTCTTTAGAATCATTAGTCCTTTGGTCTCCTACCACCTGTTTTCTGTTGTTTTTGTTCCCTTTCCTCTTCCCAGCTAAGACATCATCTTTAAAAGTGCTAATCCAAATCTTAGGTTTTCCATATTTTACTCAAAGGAATAACTTTAGGAATATGCTAAAACCCAGACTAAAAATGGTGCCCTTTTTTGGCTGAATGAAAGCTGTTAACTCTACTGTTGGGCTACATAGCCTCTCATTAACTTTAGCAAGCAATTCCTTCAACATAGGAGAAGCTAATATGCAGAGATGCACTTCTGGCAGGTACCACTTGAACTCTACCTTCAAGACTAAGTGCTGGTTAACAGGAAAAAAAACATGGAGAAGGGGCAATGATTTAAAATAAAGTTTTATGATAAAAATTACTTTTTAAGATATTCCCCTAGAAGCAAAAGGCAGGTTTAACTGCTATTTGAAAAACTGCGATTATCTTGTATTTGTTCCCAATCTTACTTTATCTTAACAAAGACGACTAGAAATGATAATACTCTGGATACACGAGGAAGAGAATTCACAAAGGATGACCTGGATAAACAAATATAGGACACATAGTAGATACAGAAAGAAGTGTGACATTTCTCTTCTATACAAAAAGTAGCCATGGGAAATGAAGGTGACTGAATATTATATTTTGCTGCAAATGTCTATTTAAAGAACACATGGGGAAAAAGGCATAATAGAAAGGTATGCTCCCTCAGTTAAAGAATGGTTAAGGTCTAAGGTCCATCATTACCAAGATTAGAGGTGCCAATGTGTAAATTACTGAGGCCCACTCTGTCTGCTACATTACTGTGGATACTTGTTAGTAGCAGTTGTCAAACCCAGTAAAAAGAGATGCTGCAAACTTCCACAATGATTTTAGAATAGGTTATAATTTCAAGTTGAGAGAACATAGTGCTAGTTCATTAATAATAACAATTGGTATTAGGTAAAGTAAGTAAAGGGCATGAAAAATTTTATAGTATACAGATTTATGTTTCTTTAAAAGTATTATTTACTTATTATTTATATATTTTATATATATTATATAATATACATTAAATATATATTTACTTATTATTTACATGACAATGCAATTCTATTCAAAGTCCCATTTTTTACTAATATATTGATTATACTAATAGCCAATGTATTATATAGTAATAATTAAGAATAATTCTGTATTTGGTTTACCTAAAGACCACATTTTTAAAAGTGTGTAACTCTACAAATATTATTTTGTTTATAACTTTCAAAGCACTTATTGCATTCTACCTTATATCATAGTTAAGTACATTTCTCACCCCTAGAAGAAATTAGTCTCTCTGAGGACTGGGTCTGTGGTTTACTTATCTTGATATCCCTGCACCACTTTGATTGGATTCTTCAACCTCTGTTGCAGTATCAACTCACAAATAACAAAAAAGGATTGAGAAATTTGATAAGTTTATTCAACAAATATGTGCTGAGTGCCAACTACATCCATGGCATCATGCTAGGCATCAGTACAAAGTTATTATTTTGTGAATACTTAAATTCTAGACTTCTCAAATTTTTCATAATTTAATATTCTATGCAGATATGGAAAACATAAAAAGTAAGATAAAGCCATTCGAAGTGAGAAAAACTTTGTTTCCAATTAAATATGATTTGATTAAACTGAAACTGAGGATATCTACAGAGAGTGAAAGAAAGACACAAAGAGGGAGAGAGAGAGATAAGTGAGAACATAGGCTTAATGGCTTAATGCTAAATACATTCCTAATAAGAATCTGCATTTTATTAAAGCTCATGTGTTAACTTAATTGGTTACGATATTTTTAAATTAGTAAATCTAATCATTTTGAAATGAAAAGAGACAGGGTATATATTAACAATATAAGTTAATACTGCTTAAGTAATCACCAAATGAGACAAGTTCATATGGTGGTGTGAAATTTATTGATGGGCAACAAAACAGAATTTTCTAAAGAAAAGAAAAAAACCTTTCCTTACTAGTAACATATGTAGCCCAACAGTCTATATTTCTATGTGTATTTAACAATGCCCACATTTATCAAAAGAGAAAAAAGAACAGATAGGGACTGCCAACATTTTAACTGATGTTTAGGTTGCTCTCCTCTACCCTAAATATCTTAAGCAAATCCGGCATTTTAGAGAGGGTATATGTTTTAAATTAAGGTTTAGAATCTGAGGAAGCAGTTATATTTCTCTCTCTCTCTACCCCCCCCCACACACACAAGCCCTCAATAAATTAACAGAGTAACCATATACATAATTATGTTTCTAAGTAAAGCATATTATAACCAACTTAAATATGCTTTATGCATACATATTGATAAACTATCAAATTGATTCAATAACATATTGATAAACTATCAAATTGATTCAAATATTACTTGGGTAATATTTTCTAAAACTGAGGTTTTAGCCTCCTGCAACTGTGAGTCATATACTCATTTGGGAGTTTAGAATATTAGTAAATGTTGCCTCATATAAGCTTTCATTACAATACTAAGGACTAAAATGACTGTTTCAAATGCAGTTTAATTATGCTCCTTCCTTCTGATTGCTACATATGTGCTAGGAACTGCAGGGGGCAGAGAGAGAGAGAGAGAAAGAGAGACTGACTCAGGAAGTGCTATCACTGACCCTGGTTAGCCAGCCCGAAAGTTCTATAGCCCCAGTACAAATCTCAGTCGGCCTGACTTCAGAGCATTCAGCAGAACTTCTTTAACAACCTCAGCTCTACTGCTCTTATTGGAAATATTTCAGCCATGGTCCAGAGTTTATTATTTACATGAGGTCCAATATTCCTGTGGCTGAATAAAAGGACTCAAAACTGTAGTCATCAAAACTTTCAAAGATACAAACAGGCTTATTTTAGGTTCATAAGCTATTATAGCAGGTATTGCCAGAATCTTTATATTTCATTAAACAAAAACTGAAATATGAAGAAATGTCTGCAATTTACTATGAGTCCCTCCAGGCTTTCCAGGTGAATATTGTCATTAAACACCTGTGCTTAGATGGAATATCTCTAGAACTATCCTAAATAGACCAGAGAGCAGCAGTACGATTCAACAGTTAATATTTTCCAAGTCACGGTTCTTAAATTTGTTTTAAGAAAATTCTATGTCGTTTTCTAGATGACTCATAAAACATTAATTTTTGTCATTCAAGGCACAGACCAATATCGAAGTTCATTGAAATAGCCACTCTCTCTTACCTTGACCAAATAAAAATTCATTCTAAGTAAGTGGTAAAGAATGGTCATTTTATTGATTTTGTTATCTTTTTTTATTAGAAAAAGATGGACAGCTTGAAAAGTTCTGAATTATCAGTCTTTGTAAAGCAAAATTTTTATGATGATAAGTTTCACTGGATTTAAAAATGGTAATATTAACTTTCTTGTATGAGGAAGTAAATAATTTCATGATCATTTTTATGCAAGTTTCAAACTGTTAAAATATACTGGCTTGGATGAATTACTAAATGTATTTCTCTTTTCAACTTTACACTTATCTTGTGTGTACAGCTGATATCCCTAGTGTCCAATCAGAGACAGGTTTTCATCCTGTTGTCCAGGGAATGATGTGCACAATTCCTTTTGACACTGATGAGAGGTGAATACATAATCCAGCCCACTTCAGTGAAAATTGAGCCATAATTTTTTTTTACCCTGAAGAAAAATACAGTGATAAAGTTTAAAGATGGAAAAAAGTACAGTTAAACTCTTGAGGTGTACCATTAGTTAATGATAGTCAGCAAACGTTACATTTTGCCTTGAGGACAGCGAGCTCCAGATTTGCTTTTTAGGTGCTCACAAACTCTAATAATCATGGCTCTATGTGATAGCAAGAAACCTAAAAGTATGAATGATAGGTTTTTTACATTTCAATGAATTTAAAAGTTAAAGTTAAAAAGGAAAGACATGCTTATTTTTATTTTTTTTAATTTAATTTATTTATTTGAGAGAGAGAGAATGAAAGACTGAGAGCATGAGAGGGAGGAGGGTCAGAGGGAGAAGCAGACTCCCTGCTGAGCAGGGAGCCTGATGCGGGGCTCGATCCTGGAACTCCAGGATCGTGCCCTGAGCTGAAGGCAGTGGCTTAACCAACTAAGCCACCCAGGCGCCCCAAGACATGCTTTTTATATATTTTCTCCTACCTCTACTCTCCACTAAGATGTTTCTTTAAGAAATGAGTATTTTTATATCAGTCTTTGTAAAGCAAAGACTTATATAGTAGTTGAGAATATACACTATTTCACACACAAAGACTATGCCCCAATTAAAAAAAAAATATGGATCTTGCATAAGACTCTAATGTTGTCTCTGAACTAGTATTTTCAAGATTTATCAACGTCCTTAAGATTTGGGGGAAAAAATTACTTGGCATAGTGAGTCAGATCAATTGCCCCTATACCAAGTACCCTACCTCTAATTGTATCAAAAAGAAACATGCTCTAAAAAATTAAGACTCTATTTTCATTTTCTTTAATAACTCATTAAAAATTGATTCATTAATTTATCTACATAATTTATTTTTAGTTTGTTTATATAATCAGCCTGTGACATTTCTGGAATAATGAATTTTATTATAATGACCACAGTATAGAGTAACCCCTTTATCTTCTTTATCTTTGAAAGGTATTCTAAGTTCTAGTGTAACAGCACTGACAAGAAAATGTTTTATTTACATAGTTCATACCTTTGCAAGATCTTTTTGCACTGTTTTATTTTTGACTTGCATCTTATTTTCATCTATCTTCTTTCAATGATAACCTTATTTCTTCCTGCCCACATAGAAAGAGCTCAGTGATAAGCAGATTTCTGTTAGCCACTTTTTTCATAGTAGCATGATGGAATATTTTAAGAAAATATACTAAAATTACTCCATGAGTTATAATTCAAAATAATATAAGTAGAGTTTAGATTATACTTCTTTTATTTTATTTTTATTTTATTTTTTTTTAAAGATTTTATTTATTTATTTGACAGAGAGAGACACAGCGAGAGAGGGAACACAAGCAGGGGAAGTGGGAGAGAGAGAAGCAGGCCTCCCGCCGAGCAGGGAGCCTGATGTGGGTCTTGATCCCAGGACCCTGGGATCATGACCTGAGCCGAAGGCAGACGCTTAACGACTGAGCCACCCAGGCGCCCCAGATTATACTTCTTTTAAATACAACAAATAGTATTTTAAATCAGTAAATATTTGTTAAGTACCTCCTATGTGCATATCACTGTGCTAGATAAAGGGTGGCAAAAACAAAATAAAATACAACTTGCCATAAAGTGATTTATTTTCCTAGAGTAAAAACATTCACAGTAAAATTCACATAAAATTCACTTTCAAAGGAAGCAGTGTATAAATAAATTTAAATAGAAACATACACAAGAAAAATAATAGTAACAATACTCTATTCAAATCAGAGAAACAGATTTCCCTAATATTGAAAAAGACCAAATCTTGGTTCAGGGACATTATCAGGCACTTTATTCTTTTATTTGACGCTGCAAGCTGAAGTGAAGACAGACAGATGAGAGGAACATTGTGGGAATAATCTCGTTCTTAAACAGAAAAAGAAGTAAAGAAATTCTGGCAAGGAGGTTTTGGCCTTGGGTGCCAAGAACTTCAGGTGAATGAATGAAGGCATTTTAGTGCCTACTTTGTGTATAGATCATTTGATGGCATATTGTAGAAAGAAGGCAATGTGCTGGAATGGAGGTGAATTGGAGGGAGGACACAAAACAATGCTTTTATATATTAGCTCTATCTATGAAAAAGAGGAGACTTTACTCTCAATAATTGGCTAATTCGTAGCAGCCAAGACCAAATATAGTTAATTTTAATACTGGAATCTCTTAAAACATGCAGCAATGGTTCTGTTTTGAAGAAAAAGCTGCTGATAAGATACACTCTGTTTCTGTAATCACCCTTTCCCTTCTTTGGAGCTATTAAATCCCCAAAATACAGACTCCACTCTCCAATTCTAGGGCCTAAGATAAGAGAGAGTTAGCCTCTCTGGACCAATCTTTAGAGTTCCCTATTAATTTACCTTTGCTCAAATCCTGACACATAATTCTGGTAATTATTTTTTTATATCCTTCTTGAGCCTTCATCACTCTATCTGCCTTTGCAATGTTTCCCAGTTCTAATTTGACATCTGCCTTGGGCCATTTCCCCAGCCTTCATTCTAGCAATGCAATCTTTGATACCAGTTTTCTTCTTAAGACAGTTCTTTAACATAGTGTCTAGGCTTTGATACTTGAGGACAGACCTCATTAATACCAGCATTTTATTTCAACCTGACCCAATTTCAATGTTGCTAAGCTTTCCACAGTAGTTCCTCAATTGTGGCTAGCCACGTGACAGTGAATAGAGCTCACAGTACTCATTAGATGGGGAGCTACTTACCACACTGACTCTCTTTTGCTTGTTCCTAGAACCATAACCATTCTGTGTCTCCTGTACTACTCCACTGGTCAAGCCCAAATTCTTTCTTAACCTAACCAATTTTACTTTAATTTAAATACCTTTTCCTGTGAATAACAAGATAAAATGTAGAAGTTCCAATTTGAATGATATTGTAAATACTGTAAATGTCATCAGAAGGTTGAGCTCATTGTAAAGCATCTTGAAGAAACTGGGAACATGAATTAGGCAGATGCGAAAAAGTAGATGATACTTAATTTACATAAGGAAAACATGAGGCAAACAGGTAAGAATGAATAAGGAGACTGGAGACTGAACCAGCTGAAGGGTACTGTTTATAACAGAATAATGAGCAAAAAACATTGAAAAGATAAAATGACATAAAATTATAAAAGGCCCATTAATTACTGAAATCTACAGTCTCTATTATGCTCTTGCATCTTTCATCTGGAAACCTTCCTACATTTTCTTGTCATCTGTCTATGATATTTCACTATCAGGAAAACTTTAGTCTGATGGCTATAAGATTTCACTCTTTACTCTCTTCTTTATATCATAAATAAAACAATTAAATAACCATCCTAATATTTGGTCACCCACTATCCTATACAAAAGTTTGAATAACAAATGTAACTTATTAATTCTAAGTAATTTCACAGGTATAACAACACATATGGATTAAAATGTACAGAGAGACTATTGCTTGCTAAATAATCATTTTAAGCACTCAAGTGAAAATTAAAATATCCATTAACAGCCCTACCCAACTGTACTTTCCACAATTCCTCTCATAAATCTCTTAGTATATAGTTAGGATAATTTCCTTTCCATTCACATATCTGCCAAGCTAATTCTCACCTCCATAACTTTGTTCATATATTTTTTAAATGTTACCCTTGATCTTTTCTTTTTTGACATTAAATTTTTTGTATGTTCCACCACACATCTGATGCTTAATTATATAGGCATATTGGTCATTATTCTATTACCGCATCTAAACAACAAATTCTTTTTTTTTTTAAGATTTTATTTACTTATTTGAGAGAGGGAGAGAAAGGGAGAGAGAGGGAGAGCACAAGCCGGGTTGGGGGGTGGGGAGACAGAGGGAGAGGGAGAAGCAGACTCCTCGCTGAGCAAGAAGTCAGATGTGGGACTCAATCCCAGGACCCTGGGATCATGCAGCCACTTAACTGACTGAGCCACCCAGGCGCCCTAAACAACAAATTCTTAAAGAATAAAAAAACTCCACTCTTCTTCATTTCCCTAAAGCATGCTAAGGTGGAAAAATAAAAGCATTAAAGAACATAAAATTTGAAATTTAAAACCAAGATTTAACACTCCTATAGATACCTATAAGGTATCTATATTGATACTTATTTATATGTATAAACTTATATATGTATCTATTGCCTTTAAAGTATGCAGGCAAAGCTGCTTTTATGATTATAAAGGTCATGAAATCCATCTGTGGGATAAATCAGTGTTCTATGGATGGAAAAACCATTAATTGTTTCTTAGGACTTTGACTATTCTTTTCATTTGTCAACTCTCAGAAATTTGCTCTCCATATCAGATTTCCTATCTCTGCATGAATCTTAAAATTGCAAACTTTCAAAAAATTTGGAGGTAAATAATATATCATTTGTACACATGGGAGGAGTTTACATGTTGATTAATTTTTAATTTGAGTATAATGATATAAAACAAAAATTTTAGGATAATAGATTTCAATCTTAATTATAACATGATAAACTATACTACTGAAGATTCCTAGGATACTGGACTTTTTTCTTCAGTAGTATATTATTTAAGTAACAAAAACTTTGCAATGCCAAGTGATTGTGTGGTGTAGACATACAGATCAATAGAATAGAACTTAAGAGTCCAGAAATAAACCCTTGCACATGGTCAACTGAATTCTGACAAGGGTACCAAGATAATTTAGAAGACGGCTGAGTTGTTTTTTTTTCCTTTCAAAAAATGGTGCTGTACAACTGGATATCCACTAATAAAAGAACAATGTTGGATTCCTAATTCATACTACATAAAGATAAACTGAAAATGAATTGTAGGCCTAAATATAAGAGCTAAGACTATAAAACTCTTAGAAAAAACATAGAAATAGGGATGCCTGGGTGGCTCAGTCAGTTAAGCGTCTGCCTTCAGCTCAGGTCATGATCCCAGAGTCCTGGAATGGAGCCCCACATCAGGCTCCTTGCTCAGCAGGGAGCCTGCTTCTCCCTCCACCTGCCGCTCTCCCTGCTCCTGCGCTATCTTGATCTGTCACTCTCTCTCTCTCTCTGACAAATAAATAAATAATCTTTAAAAAAAAGAAAAGAAAAAACATAGAAATAAATCTTTAAGACTTTGGTTCAGATAATTGTTTCTTATATTTGATATGGAAAATATAAGTGATCAAGGAAAAAAAGAGATGAATTAGGTTTTATCAAAATTAAAAGCTTTTGTGTTTTAAATTTAAAAAGTCAAAGACAACCTACATAATGGAAATGGGAAGAAATCAGAGAGGGAGACAAACCATGAGAGACTCTGGACTCCGGGAAACAAACTGAGGGTTACGGAAGGGTGGGGAGTGGGGGGATGGGGTAACCAGGTGATGGGTATTAAGGAGGGCACGTGATATGATGAGCACTGGGTGTTACACGTAACTAATAAATCATTGAACACTACCTCAAAAACTAATGATGTACTATATGTTGGCTAATTGAACATAATTAAAAAAAGGAAAAATATTTTTAAATCATATATGTGATAAGTGATTTGTATTAAGAATATATAAGGGATAAATAATATATAAGGAATTCTTACAACTCAATAATAAAAAGAAGCTATTATAAAATGATGAAGGTATTGAATAGAGCAAAGAAGATATACAAATGGCCAATAAATACATGAAAAGATCCTCATCATCATTAGTTATTGGGAAATACAAGTTTAAACCACAGTGATGTACCACTTCATACCCACCAGCCTGATTATAATCAAAAAGACAGATAATAACAGGTGTTAGTGAGGATTTGGAGAAATAAGAACTCTCATATATTGATGATATGAATGTAAATGGTGCAATTGCTGTGGAAGACAGTTTGTTACTTCCTCAAAAAGTTAAATGTAGAATTACCATATCATCCTCCTGTAACTCCACTACTAGTTGTCTAGCCAAGAAAACTGAAAAATATGTCCACACAAATATTTGTATATGGATGTTCACAGCTGCATTATTAATAATAGCCATAAATTGGAAGCAACCCAATTAATGAATAGATTACAAAATATGGCCTACTCATACAATAAAATATTATTTAGCCATAAAAATGAATGAAATACTGATACATGTTATCACATGGATGAATCTTGGAAACATTATGCTAAGCGAAAGAAGCCAGACACAAAAGACCACATATTTTATTATTCCATTTATATTAAACGTCCAGAATAAGCAAACTTATAGATATAGAAAATAGATTAATGGTTGCCCGGGCCCACAAGGACAACTGCTAATGGTAGGGGATTTCATTTTGGGGTAATCAAAATATTCTGGAATTAGATAATGGTAATGATTGCAAAAGTCTGTGAATATACTAAAAATCACTGAATTGAATAATTTAAAAGGATGAACTTTGGGTTATGCAAATTATATCTCAGTAGAGATGTTATAAAAAATATTGTAGAGTTGACAATTCAGTTTCAGTAGTGCTTGTCAGAGTTATAATGAAATGTCAAAGATGTGAAGTATCCAAAATAATTAATATAATGAAATGAGACTTGAGAAAAATCATTAAAAATTTTCAGGTGATTTTAGGATTCAAGTTTTTAAAAAAACTATAACAATTTTAGTGTTTATGATAATGTAAGCAAAAAGCCAAATAAATTTGCAAATTATTTTTTTAGCATTTGATAAAACTGAAGCAGAAAATAACTAAAAATGTGCAAAACAACATATTTATCATTAATTAACTATGACACTTCTGAAACTTTCATTTGAAATTATTAACAAGATTTTAATACATTTTTTCTCTTTTTGAATCCTAAATATGAATTTTTAGCAGCATCTATGGAATCATAACAAATTAAGTATCAAGCTAGATAACTTAGAACAAACAAGAACTTCCAAAAATATATTTTTTTTAAAAAAACTGAAATAATATGCTATTAGAACTTGTAAAAAAAGGTACTAACAATTGTTAGACAATTAATATTCCCTAAAATACAGATTAATACTGCCAAATCTCAGAAAGTAATATAAAACATATAGACTGCTCATGGTAGTAGTAAGAAGAAGAAACACCAAGTACTCTTAACTACAGGAAACAAACAGGGTTGCTGGAGGGGAGATGGGTGAGAGGGATGGGGTAAATGGGTGATAGGCATTAAGGAGGGCACGTGATGTGATGAGCACTGGGTGTCATACGCAACTGATGAATAACTGAACTCTACATCTGAAACTAAAGATGTACTATATGTTGTCTAATTGAATTTAAATAATAAAAAAGGAAAAAAGAAACACTGTATAATAATGTTAACACTGAAAATTTTTAAATCAATACAAAGTAAAACAGATTTGATATTTAAAATACACTTTAAAAAAAAGAAGATGGTTATCAGGTCAAGGGAAAATGTACTAGCTATTTAATAACAGAAAATATGGAAAGTCAAAACAACCACATCCAAGACTGGTAAAATATAAATTTGGGCCAACTCTGAATTTCAAAAAAGCCAGATGAAAGATTTTTTTAAAGTCTTCGAAAAACAGGATTTCTCAAGAAAATTAGGATTTATCAGGTCAAAATTTAAGAGAAGGCAAGATCCCAGAGAGGTAAGCCCAACACTCAATACTGCTTTTGTTCTAATAATATTTGTAGATCAGGAAAAAACAACTTACAAACTAAACTATACTTTTGATGGCTCAAGAGGTCAGGAGTCAAAAATCAAAGCCCATGTCCACCCAAGGAGGGGATACTGTCCACATTCAAACTCAAGGCTATACTATGAGATATAAAGGAACAGCCCTAAAGTAAAACAAGACCTGGATAATCCATAAAATCTCAAGTTTTGAACTTTCAGGTGTCCCGATAATGATGGCAATCCTTCGTGCCTGCGTGATAAAGCAAATGAAAATACTTGAAGGGCATAACTGTAAGTCAGTTTTCTGCTTGGTATAAAATTAGGCTTCCCCTCTGAGTCAGTTGCCCAAAAAGACTGAGAAACTGAATAATGAAGAGAGCCAGGCTGAAGGGTACCAGGTAGATTTCTTGCCTTTTCAGGAAATATTTCAGGCAGAAATACTCACTGTAGACTATGGAAGTGTGTACACAATGTCTTTTTACACAGAGCAAAAGATTACATCCAAATTATATATTTTAACAAAAGGAAGTCTGTGGATATATTGTCAGTTGTTCTTTAACTGGTTCTAAAAGGTCAGGGTAGCATGCAGATATGTGAAGGTTCTATGTGAACAGCTGAGATGGAGCTATGATTATGAAAAAAATATAATTTTCAATAACAGAAAAGATGGACACTTCATCAAGGAATGTTAATAATAAAGGAATTTTATTTACATTTGTATTTATATTTGTCTTGTGATTCCTAGGGGACAATATCGTATATTATTGATATTAAAGCTCTTATGTATGGGAATGGGATCAACAGAACTGACATTTGTAAGCAGATGTTAAAACATGCTAATGGGGAAAAAGATGCCAATGAAGTTATCATCTGGCATAACTTATAAGGATCTCCTTATTACTTTTTCCTAATTTCTATCTGTCTCAGGTTTAAGTCATTTAAGTCTCATTTATTCACTTCAATGCACCAAAGTGTCTGTTGAGCAGTACTATCAGCACTTCATAGTTCCTAGCTCTTTACTTTTTCCAGATGGGTTATGCTATTGAATCCTTTGCTCAATTCTAAATGGTCACAGGTTGGTTTTTCTGGAAATGAGATACCAAGACAGAGTTAAGTGTACAAAAGATTTATTGGGAAGTAACACCTGTTAAAGGAAAATGGAGGAAGTGGATTAATCAGGGAAAGCTAAACTTTTTGCCAACCACCCTGGAACTCTGAAGCAAAGTCTGTCTGTCTGAAAATCCCATACTGAGTAGAAATGGCCAGGTCCTTGTAATATTGCCTTACTCAGTAATTGACTGGAGTTTGCCTAGAAAAAAAAACAGTGTGACCTAGACTTGAAAGCAAAGCTGGACCCTGAAAAAAAACTAAAAGCTGGAGCTCTCAGCTAATGACACATCTGAGAAACCACAAATGGTAATACTATCCTTGTATGTTTCTGTCCTAATCTTACTCATCTAGTTTCAAGTCTTCTCTCTTTAGTCTCAGTAAAATCTTTGATTAAAGGGGACATGCTTTATTTATTTTTACTGTCAGTGATGAGCAGAGAACCTGATACCTAAAAAGCACACAATAAATATCTGAAAAACTTTATTAAATGGCTAAATTTAGCCCCCTAAGTATTGATGAGGTCATTAAGCTTTACTTTCACTTTTGAACCATCATTATTGCTTCTTTGAACCCCAAAAGAGGGCTGAATTAAGCTTAAATTAAATTACGCTTAGCCTCAGGCAGCCCTAACATCTGCCCTTATATACTCTTCTAATATCTCATACTTCCACCTACCACTAAAAGCCACTATTTCCCAGAAGTCTTAATACTCAGGACAACTCCATCTCCTTTGGTCAGACCCATTAGAGGTAAGCAAGTAAAACAGATTTGAATTTGTATACTCCTCTTAGTTCCACACTTTATATAATCAGTCCCTACCCAGTGAGTTTTTCCTAACTCTTCCCTCTCTCCCTAAAAGTTCCTGCATAAGGCTTGCTTGATTATAATTCTTTAAGGCTCAGAGTTTGTTTCAGTGCTAAGGACATTGTAAATATTCAAAAAATACCCATTTGAAATGAACTGAATTGCTGATGGGGCCCCAAAATGACAGATAATAACAAAGGGCAATTTTTAAAGAATGTCATCACAAAGCTTCTTTCTTATAGAATTATATAAGCTGGAACAATATTACAGAAACACATTGAAAATAAAGGTCAGTTTCCAGTATAAAAAAGCACTCTTATTTCACAAAACAACGAAATTTAAAAATAAAATATATATCCGTAAGTTTCTTTTTAACACCTCACATAATTAAAATGAGGTGATCAAATCCACATCTCCTGAATCCAATATAAGATCAACCCTCTCTATATTTTCTTAGTGTCACTTACTGTTAAACTAGAAAAAGAGGGCAAAAGTAAATTCAATATTTCTTGGCTTGTAATATGATTATTCTGATTATTATTCTGATTATTCTCTCCCTCTACCTCCATATTTACCTGAATTTAAAGTAGGTGCACATACACAAATATAATCCTCATATATGATTAGTTAACTTGGATTTATAAAATTAGGGCAAACTCATCCTTCCATGCAAGCTGTGCTGTGCAAACCCCAGGGAATATCATCTACATAGATTATGATGTAATTGCACTTGTACACTGCACACCAGCCCTGATTAAGGAGAGCCCTTTTCTTTCCTCTTACTCATATAGGCCATGTGATAAATCATCTCACCTTTTTAACAGTAAAAAGAGAACTACAGCTCACCAAAGATATACAGATGGCAAGTAAACATGAAAATATGTACATGTCATTAAGGAATTTACAATTAAAGCAACAAGACATTATTAAACATCTATTAGAATAGCCAAGATCTAGAACACTGACACCACCAAATCCTGGCAAAGATACAGAGCAAGAGGAACTCTCATTCATTGCTGGTAGGAATGCAAAATGGTATAGCCACTTTGGAAGAGAGTTTGGCAGCTTTTTTACAAAACTAAATATATTCTTACCATATGATTCAGCAATCATGCTCTACTATATTTACCTAAACAACCTGAAAATTTATGTCCACACAAAAACCTGCACATGGATGATTATAGTAACTTTGTTCATAATTGCCAAAATTTCGAAGTAACTAAGAGGTCCTTCAATAGATGAATGGATAAACTGCAGTACACCCAATGAAATAGTATTTAGTGCTAAAAGGAAATGAGCTATTAAGCCATGAAGAGAAGGAGGAAACTTAAATGTATATTACTAAGTGAAAGAAGCCAATCTGAAAGTCTATATATAGATAGATAGATAGGTATCTATGTCTATATCTCTCTATATATAAAGATATATATATATAGGAAAACATATTTAATAATAATGGAAAAGGTTCATAGGACTGTATTTGAAAACATGTTGTTCTATTTGGTTTTACAAAAATGTTCAATATGGCATGTATATACCATTAGCATTAGTTATGAGAAAAATAAATATTTGGAAGCAAGGAAAAAAATCAATAAAAATATTCTAAATTTTAACCAAATCAGCATATCTAAAGCAAATCTTACTTTAGTATAGATGACTGCCATATTAGATAATGTCCAGTGCCTCCAGGAATCATACAATGGCATAAAGGAGTACAAGATGTGAACATTCAGTGTATTAAAAGTGGTTCCAAGTAAGAAATCCCTTCCAGAGAAATTGGATTAGATTGCCTTATTGATCTCTCTCCTCATTTTGTTGCTAACCAGGGAGAACATATGCACCCTCTCCAGAAAATGTGTCAAGATAAAGGGTATGTAATTCCAACCTTCATGCTTCAAGAAGGGAAGGTGTTGCTCAAGTTCTAAGGAAAAAAAAAATAGATCATGATTCTAGGAGATAGGCTGTCAGAGAAGATTGAGATCTACAAGATAGATTTGTTCTTTCTTTCCATGAGGTTGAAACCCTTAAGGTTCCTGGCCATCACTCTTTTTTACCTCTTAGATGCTTTCTCTCCTTCCTAACAACATATGATTAAACCAGCTTAAGGAAGCTTTAGATATAAGAGTGCGGGGGCAGGAAGAAGGGGAGCAACTAGGCTGCCTCTGAGATAAATATATGGCAAATTGCTTTCCCCTCCTCTGAATCTCTTTCCTTTTGGCTCCAATGGGTATGACTTTCTCTTATATTATATCTCTTCTAAAATTCATGTTTGCAATATAGGAAATAAGTGGAAGAATAATGCAAAGCTAACAAAGGATAAATAATGAAGAATATCTCATAGTCTAGCCAAGGTTACTAAAATTTTGCAATGGAATTTCAGGCCAACATTCCAGTTAGAAACTGCTTTGTTTGCTATTACTCCCTATACATACATTTTCCACAGTAACCTTTGAGGAAAAGGGTTGACTGTGTCAAAGAAAATTTCAAATATTCTTGGGTGTCCCAGCAAAATCCATCATAATAGTATCTAAATTTCCCTAAAATACATTATAATAATATAAAAGCTTCCCTAAAACTTGATCTAATTGACCACCATAATTCTGTATCTATGTTCCTCCTCTGCAAAAGGACTAATCACCATTTGACCATGTAAGCCATGGATAAATAATGTCCCTAGCAATTGTTCCAGATCCTCAATTTCCTCTGATCAATTTTTTTAAATCAGATTCCTTACTCATGAATCCTGACTTTTGGTTCTGTATCTCCTTTAATAGCTTAAGCATGCACCATAAATTCTGGATGCTTATATGGACTTCTGGCTTTGCAGCACAGCATTTTTTTTTTATTGTCATGTTAATCCCCATACATTACATCATTAGTTTTAGATGTAGTGTTCCATGATTCATTGTTTGTGCATAACACCCAGTGCTCCATGCAGAACGTGCCCTCTTTAATACCCATCACCAGGCTAACCCATCCTCCCACCCCCCTCCCCTCTAGAACCCTCAGTTTGTTTTTCAGAGTCCATCCTCTCTCATGGTTCGTCTCCCCCTCCAATTTCCCCCCCTTCATTCTTCCCTCCTGCTATCTTCTTCTTTTTTTTTTTCTTAACATATATTGCATTATTTGTTTTTCTTAACATATATTGCATTATCTGTTTGTACAGATCTGAGATTCAACAGTCTTGCACAATTCACAGCGCTTACCAGAGCACATACCCTCCCCAGTGTCTATCACCCAGTCACCCCATCCCTCCCACCCCACTCCCCACTTCAGCAACCCTCAGTTTGTTTCCTGAGATTAAGAATTCCTCATATCAGTGAGGTCATATGATACATGTCTTTCTCTGTTTGACTTATTTCGCTCAGCATAATACCCTCCAGTTCCATCCACGTCGTTGCAAATGGCAAGATCTCATTCCTTTTGATGATGCAGCACAGCATTTCTTAAATAAATGTACCTTGAACTCACTCCTGTAGCTCCTTCCATTTTAGGTTACGATGCAAATGGGGCATTTTATGCCTTTTGGACCAAGCACATTTCATCCCCAAACAGGAGAAAAACAGACACTGATTAC
The DNA here is from genome assembly GCF_964656455.1 of Halichoerus grypus. Lineage (NCBI taxonomy): Eukaryota > Metazoa > Chordata > Mammalia > Carnivora > Phocidae > Halichoerus > Halichoerus grypus. The sequence goes on along the minus strand of NC_135716.1, from coordinate 127,564,495 downwards.
TTATCTAATTACTAAAACTTGAATTCCACCCTTTACTAATCAATCCTTTCCATTATTTGCTCACAGCATTTTTAAAAATGAACTCACAGTATTAAATACCAATATTTTATTACTTCCTCCCTTTTCCCTACTTCTTAACTTTTAAAAATGTTTCTTGGATCCTAGGTTCTCTTAGGCACTCTATGGCATCACTTACTCTCACTATAGTTTCTAATTAATCAAGCACTAAGTCACTTATGACTAGATATGTAAAAAAAAAACAAAAGAATAGTATACCAAATAAGTGAGCTAAAGAGGAGACTACAAATGAAGCTAACAGAAGATGGAACAACAATTTTATACAGAAAAAGTAAAGACTCGAAGATGAATCTTACAATTAAGGATCATTTCAATTACTCTAAGAAATTGAGCTGAGCAACTTCTACAATGTTTTATGAATAGTAGCTATAAAGAGTGAAAAAGCATAGGAAAATGTACATATTTATTGAATATGAAAGAATAGTTCTTTAATATTCTTAGTTCTTTAATATTCTATAGTATAGTTCTATATATAGTTCTTTAATATTCTAATAATAGTGACATGCTTAGCAGAATTCTATACTATATTATACTATAGTATAGTTCTATATATAGTTCTTTAATATTCTAATAATAGTGACAGCTTTAGAACACTCCTTATAGTGAATATATTTTCCAATATTTCTTAACATTCAAAATACTTCCTGACAATGATATATTCTATGTAATTTCACAGATATTAAATAAAATACCTCTATAATATGAATATTTTATTCCTGTTTATGCACATATACCAGTCACTTGCCATAATACAACATATATCCATATATGTATATAAGATTTTGCATATGGATATAGGGCTATGTATATATACATAAATCCGTATATGAGTGTGTAATTATTTTATAAATACATAAATATATACCCAAATTGGTTGTCAATTAGATATATACCATATGCAACATTCAGTGAAAGTTTCCTCTGCATAAAGCATTTAAAAAAGTAGGTAACATACCTGAAATCAGTGAGTTTATATTCTATATAGAGGGCCAAAAGACACTTCAAATGAATCATACTTTTATAGAGCATAATATCATCTAGAACAAATTAATACAGTTGGCACTGTGTGCTAATGAGGAAAATGTTTTGAATGGGATACATCTGCCTTTAAACCTGTTTTTATTCAATGGATAATTTTTTGTGGGTTTTAAGGGCTTGAAGGTATTCCTGTGCTATTTCTCAAACACATGTCCTCACTAACACTGAAATCAGAGACTAATGACAGTCTGGACTTTTTGTCATCCTTTCTAATCATGTTAATATAATGGAAACATTTGTAGTACAAGCAATTTAGACACAGGCCCACATGTGAAGGAGTTTATCACAAACAGTGCTTTACACATTATTAAAAGTTTGCTCTAGTTAGTTATACTACAATGCCAAGTCTTCACTTCTACCATTACATAATATCCAAAAAAAACCAAAAAACAAAAAACTCTAAAGATAAAAAAAGCACAAACTCTGGAGTCAGAAGACCTGAAGTTAATTAAGTCTTAGCAATGCCACTCAATTGTGTGGCTTTTGTTAAGTTAGTTAACCCATCAGAGCATTAGTTTCCTTATTTATAAAAATGAGATAAAAATACCTATCTTACAGTGTTGTGGAGAATAAATTATAGAATACATGCAAAATATCTAGCACAGTGCCTGATACATAGTAGCCACTCAATAAATAAAATCTTCGTTCTATTTTCAATGTGTCCTCTAAGCAATACATAACAGCATAAAACAATGAATGAATATATATAGTATCATCAGTCTTTAATAAACTAAATACTTTTTTAAGTTTTCAACTACTATGAAGAGATTTTTACATTAATGTTAATAACTACTTGTAATAATCAATAGAAGAAAAATATATATACAAAACATAAATTATAAAATGGTTGTAATAAGAATAATGCACCACAAAAATTATATTTGTGCTCTGTTATTATATGACCTTTTTTCATCAAGAAAATCTCAAGCAGAATATTAATAATAAATGGAAACTATTTAAAAGAGAATGAAGAAATTTTACTAATGCTACATAAATTATAACTATAGTATCTTAAATAAAAATATTTTAAAGATAAGTAAAAAATTAATTATACTTACATGTTTCCAATGTGTAAGCTTTCCCGTTATATTAGTTTCAGGCTGAAAAAAGAGATCCTTGAAGAGCCTGGCTTCATATCCTTTTTGTATGTAAATCCATTTTGTTTCACATTCACTAATAAATTTCTCCTGATGTTTTTTGCACAACAACAAGGGGCTGAATATAAGGGGGAAATTGTCATTTAGTTTTTTGTTTGTTTGTTTTTTTAGTTTTTTTTTTGCCATAAAGAAAGAAAACTACTCATGAGTTCACTTACACCTTTGAAAACATGGCAGTAAATTTAATGTGATAATTTGTTTTCATATTACTACTATATAAAACTATTTAGGCACTAAGGTTTGCTCATCATCATTCACCAAGGGATGAATGAGTGCTGAGAAATCTCTGGTGATATGAATCCACAGACAATTCTGTACAAATGTTTGGCTATGTATTTTATAATATAATGGCAAGAAGAACATGACTAAATTATCTATAGAAATATAAGGTAACCAGTATGAACTCTTTTGATTTTTCTGCTCCAGTGCAGAAGTCAGTAACACTCATTCTATGTGATGAAATAATAAAGTTGTTTGAATTAAAATGATGAACCAAATAGAAAGATTACAGTTGCCATTATTATTAATTAGCAGAGGTAAAACAAAATTAACCAAGGAAAGCAATTTTTCCCATTTTCTAGATTTTTAAAATGGGCTCCATCTATTCATTTCTTCATTCAAAATATTTTTGTTGATGATCTAGTGTACAATATAGTAAAAGACTAAAACTTATAATGGCTTTAATAAGGTAGAAGTTTACTTTTCTCTCATGATGACCAGTGGGGCAGCTCTGTTCTATAAAGTCATTAAATCTTGCCTCACCCTTTTCAGACACACTGTCAGCAACCCATATAACTGATGCATTCCAGCCCATGAGAAGTGAAAAACATGTAAACAAAGAGGTTACAATTATCATTTAGGTACTTCAAGCTGCAGTTGTACTTATTACTTCTGCTCACTTACAAATGTAACAAAAATATAGTCAGATAAGCACACATAGCTACAAATAAAACAGGTTACTGAAATCTTAGTGGTCACCTAACTGCCAAAAGAAGAAAAAGTAAGGGATTTTTCAACAAAAAATATTATTCTGAAAGTGACCAATATGTGCTCTGTGAAGAGAAGAAAGTCCCCAATACCATGAAGCTTATATTCTCTTATAAGTAAAGATAGATAGGGGCGCCTGGGTGGCTCAGTCAGTTAAGCATCTTGCCTTTGGCTCAGGTCATGATCCCAGGGTCCTGGGATCGAGCCCTCCCTGCTCAGAGGGGAGTCTGCTTCTCCCTCCCCTCCCTGCTCCTGCTCTCTCTTTATATCCCTGTCACCAGCTCTGTCTCTCTCTCAACTAAATAAATAAAATATAAAAAAATAAGTAGAGATAGATAATATAGTAATAAAACACTAGAGATATGTGTGAATTGCTTTTCACACAGGCTGGATTGGGATAGTAATACCGAGAAGAAACAAGATATGGTGGTAATCTCAGGAAACAAACACACAAAAATTCTAGTAGAGCAAACAGCAAGTACAAAAAGCTAGTCAGAGCAGGTCACTGGGATGGACAATCATTGTTGAGTTTTGAGAAAAAAGTAGCTTTGAATAGAATCACATTGGGGAAACAATTTCTGGGATACAGTTGTGAGGAGTTCTGTGGATCCTCTCCCCAGTGAAACAACCATTTAAAATCTCTGGAAATTGTCTTAAGGGCATATGGCAAATACACAAATATTTATTCAATAAAATCTATTATATCTCAGTAAGAACAGTGAGACACTGTTGAATTTAAACAACTTACCCTCTCTTTTCTCTCTTTCCCCTGACCCAAGTTCAGACTACCAGAAGTTCTACTCCAAAAAAGGCGAAACCAAGAAAACACAGGATCCCTTCCCTACCTTGTTCCAGTCGAGGGCTATAGTATCATTGCAAGAAATACCCTAGCCTGGGTCCATGTTTTAGAGAATCTATTTCAAGCAAGAATGTCTGAGAGAACTTGGGTTCTCTTCCTCCTCTCAGAACTCACTTATAAGGCAGAAGCTCTAACCCAGGTGCAATAGGTAGAGAATCCTGGAACCCTGAGAGCCCTTGCCCTCAGAAAGAGATAAACACTTAAAAGGAGAAGGGTAGATCTAAGAGAGTAGAAAGCTAAACTAAACCATCTTGAGGTTTACCAAAGAGAACTAGGAGAAGAGACAGCTAAGAAGAGCCCTTCTGAGATCTGAACAAACTGCAAAAACTGGCCTCAAAGATTACTTTTGTAAAGAGCCCAGTTTTAAAAGATCACACTATGGAGCAATTTATTTCCCAGGATATTGTTGAAAACAATAGTCAGCTGGCAATTAGTGAAAGCTAATAATAGGTGTGATATCAAAGGAGTTCAGAATAGCCTAACAGAGAAATCAGAAAAAGAGAAACTCAAAGAGAGCCCTGCTATAATCACTGTCATTTCAAGGGTGACTGCACCTCGCTAAAAGTTTGCCCTCTAAGGAGCAATACCAGAGGCTACCCAATGCAGGGGAAATAAAGTTTACTAAAATAGTCTAGCCAAGTTATTAAACAAATAAGTCCTGGGTAAGGAGATCAATCAAGGGTGGTTACAATATACTATTAAAATGTCCAGTTTTCAACAAAAAAAATTAAGAGGCAAAGAAACACAAAAGTATAAGCAAAGAGTAGGCCTTTAAAACTGCCTTTGAAAGGGACAAATCACAGACATAACAGATAAATACTTCAAGGCAACTATTATAAATATGTTTAAAGGAAATAAGCCTCAAATAAGTAAAGAAAGGTATAAAGACAATATCTTTTCAAATAGAGATTATCAATAAAGACATAGAAATTACAAAACAGAACCAAACGGAAATTCTGCAGTTGAAAAGTACAGTCACTGAAATGATAATTTTGCTAAAGTAGTTCAACAGATTTGAATTGGAAGAAGAAAACATCAGAAAACTTGAAGAGACTGATAAAGATTATGCTGATAAACAGAAAATAATGAAGACAAATGAACAAACCCACAAAAAAAAATGTGAGATACAATTAAGTCCACCAACATATGAGTAATGGGACTTACCAGAGCAGAGGAGATAGAGAAAAGAGACTGAAAAAAATATTAGAAGTATTAAAACATTCTGAAATCTCATGAAAAACATTAATCTACACATCCAAGAGCTCAAAAAAACTGTAAGTAAAATAAATGCATAAAAATCACATCCAGACATATCATAGCAAAATAGTTGAAATCCATGTGCACCTGGGTGGCTCAGTAGGTTAAGCATCTGCCTTCAGTTCAGGTCATGATCTCAGTGTCCTGGGACTGAGACCTGCATCGGGCTTTCTGCTCAGTGGGGAGTCTGCTTCTCCCTCTCATTCTCCCTCTGTGTGCTCTCTCTCTTTCTCTCTCTTGCTCTCAAATAAATAAATAAATTCTTCAGAAAAAATAGTTGAAATCCAAAAATCAAAGGGAAAATCCTGAAAACAGCAGAAGAAAAAGCCTAGCCATGCACAAGCGAACCCAAATAAGATTGACTGCAGACTTCTCACAAGAAACAATGGAGGTCAGCAGGCAGTAGTATGACATAGTCAAAGTACTAAAAAGAGGGGGAAAAAATCTTTCAACCAAGAATTTTATATTCATCAAAACCATCTTTTGAAACTGAAAGTGAGAAGAGGTAACATCATTAAGATGGTGACATATGTCATTCCTGACTTTGCTCTCCCACACAAGAACAACTAATAACCATTCATGGATAAAACACCATTGAGAGAATCCTAGAACATAGAGGTAAGGCTGAAGCACACCCTCCAATGCACCACAGAGACCAAGACATAATGCAGTAGAAGGGTAAAAGGAGTCACTACATGTGGACAGCAATCCTCCTCCTTCAGGCCAGTGCAGCACCACACTGAGAAGTCTCCCCTGAGCCTACAGCTCTTCCAGTGGGAAAAGAGAACCCAAGGGTGATATCCAGCTCCTGCAGTGTTGTGGGTCATTTGGGGAAGCCCCTACTCTGCTCTCACCCTAGGGGGATTATAGAGGAATCTGTGGTGCTCAGCTATTGGGAATCTGATTGTGATAAAGCAGGGTGAGACCAGCACTGGGATCTCAGCAGACTGAATTCCTACCAGCAGAGCCCATGTAGTAGTCCCAAAGAGTGTTTCTGTTCATTTGCAGAATCAAATCAGTGGCACAATATGATCTAGGAACTCGGCAGGCTATGGGTCTGCCTGATTCACATAGTCAAACAAGGAGATCTGCTGGCCCTGGAACCTGCCATTGCCTGGGAGCTAAGTCATAGCCCTACCACTTTAAAGCATGGCTCCTGGCATCATTTCACAGGCAGGGAACACCAGCAATGCTCAAGCTAAGAGGTAGGTGGGCAGAGCTGATCACCCCCAGAGTAAATGTAGCACCCAGTTTAGAGGGTTCCCCTGCTTTGCCCAGTCAAGGGAGTTAATTCATGGCTTCACCACTGTTCACTATAGCTCCTGGTCCCCCTCAATGGGAAAGCCTGTTTAGGAAAACTTGGGAGTTGTCTGAAGTGGTCCCCCCACAGGAGAGCTGAGTCATAGCCCCACCTGCTGCAGAGCATGATCCCTGGTTCCATCTGACAGAAAGGGCTGGTGAGAATACCCAGAAGCTGCCATGTAACCCAGCAAAAATGAGTGGCAGGCAGATGGAGCTGATTGCCCCCAAGGAAAGCCAGTGGTCCTGTTCAGCCGGGAAACTTGCATCAGGGACAGTTTGAGTCAAGGCCACAAAGAACCTTACTGGCCTTGGAACTGCTGCTTCTCTCACTGCACCTAGGCAAGGAAACTGATTTGTACTCATTGCTGAATATTGGCTTTAGCCTGCCCAACCTGCGAATCTTACCAGAGCACACAAGAAACTGTGCATCCCATCCAATAGCTCTGCTCATAGTGGCATTTGAACAGAGCACAGCCCATGGCTTTCCCTGTCTGCAGAGCAAAACTGGTGGCCTCACCTGACGAGGCTATTCAGTCACATAATGAGATGTGAAAGTCCTGACTCCTGTCCTACTGTCCTGCCAGGGCAAAGAAACTAATTCAAAGCTTCATCTACTGCTGAGTATACTACCAAATCCCAACCATCTAATAAATCTAACCAGAGGCTGATCCAGGCAACCACAGAGCCCACACTACGTTCTCACGTGGGCAAGCCAAGTGAGAAACCAAGCCAGGAGTCCTGTCTAGCTCTTCTGAGGGTACACCCTCAGAGCTAGAACAGCTGCCTCACCAAAAATAGACCCTAATAGCAGGCACCACCTGCCCAAGGACATTATCAGCAGACACATCCAGATACACAAACTGAGCTACCTGGAGAAGTGCCTCTGTCAAAGTGAACCTATAAAGTCTGGAAAAGGAGACTTTTTAACCAAAAGTGCAGATACCAATGTAAGGAATGAAAGATGACAAAAATCAAGTAAATATAACATGGGTACTAATAAAGCTCCAATAATTAGCCCTAAAGAAATTGAGATCTATGAACTATCTGATAAACAATTCATCTCCTAAAGGGCCTACATGCAGATTCACCCACCCAGGACCCAGTGCAGAAGTAGTCCTTTAAAAACCACCCAGACTTTGGGTGAAGGACTCATTTCCTAATTCTAAAGCACTGATTACTTACTAGATTATCCTACAGAATCAGAGGAGTGGGTGACATCTTCCTGCTCTCCCCGTCTTGCTAAAGCTGGAACTTACCACCTTCCCCCCAGCCCCGCTTCCTGTGGGTGTCACCATTATGCTCCAGCTAATGGGCACTTTCCTGCATGCTCTCCTGCCTTGCCAAAGCCAGCAGGTGACATCTTTTTTTTTTTTCTTTTCTTTTCTTCTTCCTTCTCCTTCTTTTTTTCTATTTCTTTCCTTTTTTGGTAGATCCCATTTTTGCACTTTCCTTCTACTGCACTCCAGAACACCAGTACAGCCCAGAGGAGAGCTTCTTCACCTATCTGGTGCCCCAGTTTTTATATCAGTCACCTGGTTTTTACAGCTGCCTTTAATCACCTGGCTATGGAGACAAAGGGGACTTGAGTTCTTGGGTCCCATGGGACTATAACAATTGGAGAGAAAGTTCTTGGCAGACTACAAATCCCAGGGCACTAAACAGATAGCACATTGAAACACACTGCCCATCTTTCTGAGAAAGAGACCATTTCCTTCCCCAGGAGAATTGGCCTGAGGGTCAAGTTTCTGGTTTGGCACAATTATAAAAACCTATGGAAGTGTTCTCAGAGAACTAAGGCCAGTGGATATAATCTTTGTACTCTCCCTCTGTTTCAGTCCAGCTAGCTAAGTATCTTCCTGAAAGGCATTTATACCCTTTCCTGGTGCCCAGATTTTTGTAGCTGCTGTCAGGGGACAGGTCTATATTGACTAGCTCTGGTAACCAGTAAGGCTTATACTCACGGGTCCCACAGGAATGTAAATAATGGATAAAAAGTTCTTAAACAGCTACCATGCCCCGGTTATAGCACAAAGCAGCAGATATAGGAGTTCAATCTTTCTGTTAAAGAGACCTATTAGCTTCAGGTTATAGCTTCAGCCTGAGGGGCAGGCTTCTAATTAAACACATATCTAAGGACTAACTGTAAACATTTCCTGAAACCTTGGAGGGTGGGCACTAATTTCACGCTCTCTCCCCCCACCATGCTCTCCTAGAGCACTAGCATCTCTCAAAGAAAGCTCCTGTACAAGTCTCTTACCTGATAGTACCCTGGTTTTTATGGCTGCTGCCCAGGGGATAGTCCTTGATCCTCAGGCTCTGGTGGCTGGGGCTGGGGGAGGGGAGGAGGAGCTTGTGTTCCTGGGTCACACAAGACTGTAACAATCAGAGAGACAGTTCTTGGCAGATTACCACCCACAGGACACTACAAAGAGTTCCAACTAAGATGAAATCAGAGACCTACACCAAGACACATTATAATAAAATTGTCAAGTTTAAAAACAAGAAGAGCATTTTAAAAGCAGCAAAAGAGAAACAACTTGGCATGTATAAGGGAGCCCTCATAACACTATCAGCAGATTTTTCATCAGAAACTTTACAAGCCAGAAGGCAGAGGTATGATATATTCAAAGTGCTAAAAGCAGAAAATTCTCAACCAAAATACTCTACGCAGCAGCATATATCATTCAGAATTAAAAGAGAAATAGAGAATTTTCTAGAGAGGCAAAGACTAAGGAGACTATCACCATTAAACTTGCCTTACAAAAAATGTTAAAGGTACTTCTTTAAGCTGAAAAGAAAGGACATTAATTAGCAACAATAAAACTAAACAACAAAAACAAAAGGACAGCTCTCAGTGTTGAAGGTAAATAGTATAGTAAAGGTAGTAGATTGATCACTTATACAGCTAGTATGAAGGTTAAAAGACAAAAGAAGTAAAAATAATGGTAACTATATTAACTAGTTAAGGAAGTGAACAAGATAAAAATGCAAAATGTGACAACAAAAACAAAGTGTTGGGAGGGAAGGGTAAAATGTAGGGATTTAAAATGCTTTGAAACTTAAGTTATCAACTTAGAATAAATTATTATAAGTTGTTATATTTAAGCCTCATGGCAACCACCAAGAAAATACCTATAGTAGATAAACAAAAGATAATGAGAAAGAAATCTAAGCACATCACAAAAGAAAATCATCACACCACAAAGGAAGACAGCAAGAGAAAAAAAAGAAAAAGAAACAGAAACTACAAAACAAAATAAAATTTAAAAAAACCCACTAAAACAATTAACAAAATGTCAGTAAGTACATAACTATCAGTAATTAATTTAAATGTAGATGCACTATATTCTCCAAAAGACACAGAATGGCAGAATGGACTCTTTTTTAAAGACCAGTCTATAGGCCGCCTATAAGAGACTCACTTCAGATCATGCAAGATTGAAAGTGAGGGCATGAAAAAGATATTCCATGCAAATGAAAACCAACAGAAAGCTGAGGAAACTATATTTATATCAGACAAAACAGACTTCTGTTTGTTTGCTTGTTGTTGCTGTTGTTTTTCAAAATAGACTTTAAAACAAACACTGTAGTGAGACATAAAGAAGGGCATTCCATGATGATAAAGAAGTCAATCCAACAAGAGGATATAACATTTGTAAATATTTATATACCCCACATAAGATAATCTAAACATATAAAACACATGTTAACAGACCTAAAAGGAGACATAGTGAAACAATGATAGTAGGGGACTTTAATACCCCAGTTACATCAATAGATAAATCATCCAGATAGAAAATCAATAAGAAAACATCAACCTTAAATAAAATGTTAAGCTAGATGAACTTAACAGATGTATATAGAACATTTCATCCCAAAGAAATGCAACACACATTTTCTTTTTTTTTTTTTTAAGATTTTATTTATTTATCTGACAGAGAGAGATAGCGAAAGCAGGAACACAAGCAGGAGGAGTGGGAGAGGGAGAAGCAGGCTTCCCGTGTAGCAGGGAGCCCAATGCGGGGCTCAATCCCAGGACCCTGGGATCATGACCTGAGCCGAAGGCAGATGCTTAATGACTGAGCCACCCAGGTGCTCCACAATACACATTTTCTTAAATGTACATAGAACATTCTCCAGAATAGATCATATATTAGGCCACCAAAGGAGTCATAACAAATTTAAAAGATTGAAATCATATCAAGCATCTCTGCCAACCACAATGGCATAAAACTAGAAATAAACTATAAAAAGAAAACTGGGAAATTAACAAATATGTGGACACTAAACAACATGTTTTGAACAATCAATGAGTCAATGAAGAAATAAAAAAATAAGATAAAATACCTGGAGACAAAATAAAATGGAAATATGATATAACAACACTTATGGGATATAGCAAAAGCAGTTCTAAGAAAGAAGTTCATAACAATAAATGCCTACCTCAGAAAACAAGAAAAATCTCAAATAAACTAATCATCCACCTCAAGGAACTAAAAAAATAAGTACAAATGAATCCCAAACAGAAGGAAGGAAATAACAAAGATCAAAACAGCAATAAATAAAATATAGACTAAAAACATTGTAGAAAGGATCAATGAAACCAAGAGCTGTTTCTCTGGAAAGATAAACAAAACTGACAAAACGTTAGGAAGACTCATCAAGAAAAAAAGTCTCATCAAATAAAATCAGAAATGAAAGAGGAGATGTTACAAATTATACCACACAAATACTAAAAATTGTAAGACTATTACAAACAATTAAAGGCTAACAAATAGGTAAACCAAAAAGAAACGGACACATTCAAAGAAACATACAACCTTCCACGACTGAATCTTAAAGAAACAGAAAATCTGAACAGACCAATTACTAGTAGGTAGAGTGAATCAGTAATCTTAAAACTCCCTAGAAACAAAAGGTCAGGACCAGATGGTTTCACTGGCAACTTCTACCAAACATTTAAAGTAGAATTAATACCAATCCATCTCAAACTCCTCCAAAAAATAGAAGAGGAAACACCTCCAAACTCTATTTATAAGGCCAGCATTATCCTGATATCAAAATCAGACAAGGACATCACAAGAAAAAAAAAAAATTATAGGCCAGTTCCCAAATCTTCAACAAATTATTAGCAAACTGAATTCAACAATACATTAAGAGTACTGTACACCATGATCAAGTGGGATGTATTCCAGAGTTGTAAAGATGGTTTAACATTTGCAAATCAATCAACATGATACACTACATTAACAAAGGCTAAAATTCATACGATCATCTCAATAGATAAAGAAAAAAAACATGTCACAAAATTCAGTATCCATTTATGATAAAAATTCTCAATAGAGTGTGTATAAAGGAAATATACCTCAACATAACAAGGGCCAGATATGACAAGCCTACAGCTAACATCATATTCAATGTTGAAAAGTTAAGAGCTTTTCCTCAAAGATCAGGAACATGACAAAGATACCCACTCTTGCCACTTTTATTCAACATAGTATTGGAAGGCTTACCCAGAGCAATTAGTCAAGAAAAAGAAACAAAAAATATTCAAAGTGGAAAGGAGGAAGTAAACTGCCACTATTTGTATATGGCATTATATTATATGTAGAAAACCCTAAAGACTCCATCAAAAAACTGCTTGAACTAATAAATGAATTCAGTAAAGTTGTAAGATACAAGACCCTCATACAAAAATCTGTTGTTTCTATACAATAATAACAAACTATCAGAAAGAGAAGTCAAGACAACAATCCCATTTACAATCACATCAGAAAAAATAAAACACCTAGGCATAAGTTTAATCAAGAAGGGGAAAGACCAGCACACTAAAAGTATAAGATACTTATGAAAGAAACTGTAAAGGACTCAAAGAAATGGAAATATATTCTGTGCTCATGGAGTAGAAGAATTAATATTATTAAAATGTCCATACTCCCCAAAACAATCTACACATTCAATGCAACCCCTATCAAAATATCAATGACAGAACTAGAAGAAACAATTCTAAAATTTGGGTGAAACTACAAAAGACCCTAAATATCCAAAGCAATCTTGAGAGAGACCAAAGCTGGAGGCATCATGATCCCTGATTTCAAACTACATTATAGAGTGATCAAAGATTATGGTATTGGCATTAAATAGACACATAGGTTGATGGAACAGAATAGAGATCCCAGAAATAATCTCAGCATATATGATCAGTTACTTTATGACAAAGTAGCCAAGAATATACAATGGGAAAAAAAACAGTATCTTCAATAAATGCTAGGAAAACTGAACAGCAACATGGAAAAGAAAGAAACTGGACAATTATTTCATACCATACATAAAAATTAACTCAAAATGGAATAAAGACTTGAATATAAGACTTGAAACCATAAAATTCCTAGAAGAAAACAAGTGGCAAGCTCCTTGACATAGGTCTTGGCTTATAATATACTAATGGTGTCAAATTCATTTATAACTCTAGTTTAAAAGTTAAAAAGACAAACATAGTAAAAGTAACCATAACTGCAAAATTATTATTAGTTGCACAACATAAAAATACATAAATTGTAACATCAATAATCTAAATGTGAGGGAGAGGAAAAGTAAAAGTATAAAGCTTAGGAATTCTATTGAGGTTGTTATTAGTTAAAACAAGATGTTATAATTTTAAGATATCTTATATACGCCTCATGGTAACCACAAGGGAAATATCTGTAGTAACTATAGTAGAGAAGATGATAAAGAAATCAGATCATACTAACATGAAAAGACATCAAAATCCAAAAAAGACAGAGTAGGAAACAAGGAAAAATGGATTTGTAAAACAACCAGAAAACAAGAAAGTGGCAGTAGTAAGTCCTTATCAATAGTTACTTTAACATAACTGGATTAAATCTTGCAATCAAAAGATATAAAATGGCTAAAAACAAGATCCAACAATATGCTGCCTACAAGAGACTCACTTTAGCCTTAAAGACATAGATAGCCTGAGAGTAAATAGATATGGGGTGGCTGGTGATAGACATTGGGGAGGGTATGTGCTATGGTGAGCACTGTGAATGGTGTAAGACTGATAAATCACAGACCTGTACTTCTGAAACAAATAATACATTATATGTTAAAAAAAAAAAAAAAAGAAGAAGAAGATAGTAGGAAGGGAAAAAAGAAGGGGGGGAATCGGAGGGGGAGACAATCCATGAGAGACTATGGACTCTGAGAAACAAAATGAGGGTTCTAGAAGGGAGGGGGTGGGGGGATGGGTTAGCCTGGTGATGGGTATCAAAGAGGGCACATATTGAATGGAGCACTGGGTGTTATTTGCAAACAATGAATCATGGAACACTACATCAAAAACTAATGATGTAATGTATGGTGATTAACAGAACATAAAATAAAATTAAAAAATTAAAAAATTAAAAAAAAGATATTTCAGGCAAATGGTGACAACAACAAAATAGGATAACTATACCTATATCAGACAAAATAGTCTTTAAGCTAAAAATGGTATAAAGAAACAAAGAAGGTCATTATATAATGATAAAGGAATCAATATATCAAAAAGTTATATCAATTTTAAATACCACCCCAAATTGGAGCACCTAAATACATGAAGCAAAAACTAACAGAGTTAAAAGAAGAGATAAACAGCAGTACAATAATAGTTGGGGACTTTAATACCCCATTCTCAACAATGGATAGATCAATTCAAATAGAGAATCAGTAAGGAAACAGTGGATTTGAACAACACTGGAGACTAAATGGACTTAACAAATACAGAATATCCTACTTGACAACAGTAGAATACACATTCTTATCTTATGCACATAAAACATTTTCAGGATAGATCATATGTTAGGCCACAGAACAAGTCTTAGTAAGTTCAAGAAGACTGACATCATACCAAGTAACTACTTTCACCACAATGGTATAACTAGAGATCAGTAACAAAAGGACAAGTGAAAAATTTATAAATATATGGAAATTAAAAAACACTCTCCCAACCAATCAACGGTTTGAAGAAAAATTTAAAGGGAAAATTTTAAAAAGTATCTTAAGATAAATCAAAATGGAAAAACAACATACCAAAACTTATGGGATGCAGCAAAAGCAATACTAAGAGGGTAGTACATAGTAATGAATGTCTCTATTAAGAAGCAAGAAAGGTCTCTAATAAATTACCTAACTCTACATCTTAAGGAACTACAAAAAGAAGAGCAAACTGAGCACAGAGTTAGCAGAAGGGTAAAAATAATAAAGATTAGAACAGAAATAAAAGAAATAGAGAACAGGAAAACAGTAGAAAAGATAACCAAAATAAGAGTTGGTTATTTGAAAAGATAAATAAAATTGACAAATCTTTAGCTAGAAAAAACAAGGAAAAAAGAGAGGGCCCAAATCAACAAAATTATAAATGTAAAAAAGGACATTATAACTGATACCACAGAAACACTGAAAGGATCATAAGAGACTACATGAATAACTATTTGCCAACTAAGTGGATAACCTGGAAGAAATGGAGAAATTCTTAGAAATCTACAAACTACCAAGACTGACTCAGGAAGATATAGAAAGTCTGAATAGACAAATCACTAATAACAAGATATAATCAGTAATCAAAAATCTCCCAAAGAAAGAAAGACCACAACCAGATGTCTTCCCTGGTGAATTTTATCAAACATTTAAAGAAGAATCAACACCAATTCTTCTCAAATCAGATACTAACTTGAATCTATAGAAAAAAATGAAGAGGACTAGAAATGTGATAAATAGCACTGTTACTATAACAGATTCAATGAATATATACTTGCTGTTCTTTCTTCACTTAGCTCCTTTAAATTACAACACATTTTATAAATTGATAATTACAATAATGTACCGTTGGGTTTATAACATACATAGATATATAATAGCATGAAAAAGAGGAAAGGAAATATACATACATAGAAATAACATTTTAGGGGTGCCTGGGTGGCTCAGTCATTAAACATCTGACTTCGGCTCAGGTCATGATCCCAGGACCCTGGGATGGAGCCCTGCATCGGGATCCTTGCTCAGTGGGAAGCCTGCTCCTCCCTTTGCAACCCACCCTGCTTGTGTTCCCTCTCTTGCTGTGTCTCTCTCTGTCAAATAAATAAATAAAATCTTTAAAAAATAAAACAGCATTTTGTATCTCACTAGACAAGTCTGTATATATCTGAATTAATTAAATTAAGGTATATATTTTAAGCCCTGGAGGGGGGAAAAACAATAACTAAATATATACAATTAAAACATCATTAAAGGAATGGAAAAAAAGTAAATGTATACAATTAAAACATTAAAGGAATGTAAATGTTACCCTATAAAATATTCACTTAGTGCAAAAAAGTAGTAATGGAGGGGGAGAAGAACAAAAAGATATGAGACCTATCTGTGAACATTGTTAATATTTAGGTTTATTTCAAATCATCTTATGTTCTTGTTATTTTTTTGTTCTTGATATTTTAAATTATTAAATATACATGTCTATTTTACATATAATTTTAATTTTTAATATATTTTCTTTTTTAAAACTACTCATGGCATAGCACAATATGACTAGCAAGAGAAGCTGTAGCTCCCAGCTTCTCCCAGGCGAAGGAAAGAGTTGGTTCACATGTCCAGGGCTCTCAACTTTTCAGATGGGACTCTCCAAAGGACTTGCTTCTGTTTTGCCTGTCTAGGAGTCTAGCCACCTGGAGGAGAATGGAGGCAGTGGCTTGGGCTCGTAAATGCCTTAATTTCATCTCCCTGGCTCAACTGGGGGAAACCACAGTTGCCTACAATGCCACAACTTTTCTTGGGGCTGCCCAAAGAACTGGCTTCTGACTTGCCTATATTCAAGTGCTGACAAGACCTGGCATCACCTTGCTGCTGCCTGGGGACTAAAAACAGACAAATATTTGGGCTGGCAGTCACCATATATCCTATCCCAGTTCTGCACAAAGCAAGTAAACAAAATCTCTAGCTCTCAGCTTCTCCCTGGAGAGGGAAAGGGTTGGACATCTAATGACACTTTTCTGAGGTTATCTGAGGAACTGGTTTCAGCTGCACTTGTCCCAGTACACTAATGGGACCGGGCATACCCTACACACCTAGGGGAATACAGAGAACACAGAAAGCGGGCTGAATTATCATGAAGGTTTGAGAGGCCACCAGAAACTCTGCCAGGCTGATTGATGGGGGTATTCTTCTCAATGAGGCTACTCCATAATAACTGGGAGATGTGCCTGCTTCATCAAAAGTGCAGAAAGCAACACAGAGTCAAGGAAAACGAAGAATCAGGTAAAGATGCTTCAAACAAAGGAACAAGATAAATCTCCAGAAACTGACTGTAATGAAGAGTTATATAAATTACCTGATGCAGAATTCAAGATAAATGTCATAAAGATGTTCACTGAGGACAAAAGAACAATGCAGGAGCAGTATGAGAATTTTAACACAGAGATAAGAAGAAAAAGGAAAAAGAGAACCAAACAAAAATCATGGAGCTCAAGAACACAAACACTGAACTGAAAAAAATTCACTAGAGTTCAAAAATAGACTACATCCAGCAGAAGACAAGATCAGAAAACTCAAAGACAACTCATTTAAAGTAATTTAGTAAGAGGAACAAAAACAAAAACAAAGAAAAAGAGTGAAGAAAGCTTCAGGAACTTATGGAGTACCAAGAAACAGACTGAAATATGCATTATAGAGGTCCCAGAAGAAGAAGAGAGAGAAAACAGACCAGAAAGTGTGTTCAAAGAAATAATGCCTGAAAACTTCCTAAATCTAGGGAAGAAAATGGATATCTGAAGCCAAGAAGCCTAATTAGAATCAAAGAAGTAAAACTGTTCCTTTTCTCAGATGATATGATCTTAGATATAAAACATCCTAAAGACTTTTTTAAAAAGTTGTAATAAACACATTCAGTAAAGTTGCAGGATACAGAATCAACATATAAAAATCAATGTTTCTATAAACTAATGACAAACTATCTGAAAATGAAATTAGAAACACAATCCCATTTACAATTGTACCAAAAAGAGTAAAATCCAGAAATAAGCTTAATGGAGGAGGTGAAATACTTGTATACCAAAAACTTAAAACATTGATGAATGACAAATACCATATGATTTCACTCATACGTGGAATTTAAGAAACAAAACAAGCAAAGGGAGAACAAAAGAGAGAGGCAAACCAAGAAACAGACTCTTTAAGTATAGAGAACAACTTGATGGTTACCAGAGGGGAGGTGGGTGGGGATAGGTTAAATAGGTGATGAGCACTGGCTATTGTATGGAAGTGTTGAATGCACTATGTTATACACCTGAAACTAATATTACACTGTATGTTAACTAACTAGAATTTAAATAAAACTTAAAAAATAAAATCATAAGTAAAAAAAGAAACATTGATGAAAGAAATTAAAGAGGGCACAAACAAATGGAAAGCTAATTTGTGTTTATGGGCTGGAAGATTAATATTAAAATGCCCATACTATCCAAAGTGATCTATAGATTCAATATAGTCCTTATCAATATACCAATGGATTTTTTACAGAAATACAAAAAAATATATACTGGAACCATAAAAGCCCACAAATAGCCACATCAGTCTTGAAGAATAACAAAACTGGAGGCATCACACTTTCTGATTTTAAAATACACTATAAAGCTACAGCAATCAGAACAGTATAGTACTTGAATCTGACTGACAAAAAACAACAATGGAACAGTATAGAGAGGCTAGAAGTAAATCCACACATACACAGCCAACTGATCTTTTACAAGGATTTTAAGAATACACAATGGGAAAAGAACAGTTTCTTCAAAAAATGGTGCTGGGAAAACTGAATATCCACATGTGAAAGAATGAAATTGGAACCTTATGTCACACAATACACAAAAAAAATCAACTCAAAACATTTTAAAGATTTCAATGTGAGGCCTGAAATTGTAAAATTCCTAGAAGAAAATATAGGAAAAAGTTTCATTAGTCTTGGCAATGATTTCATGTATATGAGAACAAAAGCACAGGAAACAAAAATAGACAAGTGGGACTACCTTAAATTAAAAAGCTTCAGCACAACAAAGGAACAGCCAAATGAGTGAAAAGGCAACCCACTGAGTGGGGATAAATGTCTGTGAAACATCTATCTGATAAGGAGTTAATTTCAAAAATATATGAGGAACTCCAATAACTCAATATTAAAAAACAAAAAGCAGAACAACAACAACAAAAAAACCCTACTAACCATATATTAAAAATGGGCTAAGGACTTGAACAGAGACTTCTCCAAAGAACACATACAAATGGGCAACAGATACATGAAAAATATCTCAACATCTCTAAGGATCAAATCAAAACCACAATGAGATTGCTATTATTAAAAAAAAAAAAAAAGACAAGCGTTGATAAGGATGTGGAGTAACTGAAATCCTGCACACCGCTGATGGGAATAAAAAATAGTACAGCCACTATAGAAAACACCATAGAAGTTTCTCAAAAAATAAAAAATAGACCTACCATATGACCCAGCAATCTCACTTCTGGGTATTTATAAAAAAGAACTGAAATCAGGATCTCAAAAGGAACGTGAGATAGTATCACTCCCATATTCATTGTGGCACTACTCAAATTAGCCAAAGTCTGGAAACAAATGTCCACTGACAGATGACTGGGTAAATAAAATGTGGTATGTTCCCACAAAAGAATATCAATCAGCCTTTAAAAAAAGCAAATTCTCACGGGGTGCCTGGGTGGCTCAGTCGTCAAGCGTCTGCCTTCAGCTCAGGTCATGATCCCAGGGTCCTGGGATCGAGCCCTACATCGGGCTCCCTGCTCAGCAGGAAGCCTGCTTCTCCCTCTCCCACTCCCCCTTCTTGTGTTCCCTCTCTCACTGTGTCTCTGTCTGTCAAATAAATAAATAAAATCTTAAAAAAAAAAAAAAGCAAATTCTGCAGCATGCAACAACAGGGATGAGTCTTGACATTATAAGTGAATATACCATTCACTGAAAGACAAATACTGTAAGATTTCACTTATATGATTCATTCTGCCCTTTTATAACTGGAAAAGTGGGATCATATACTAAAGCATATACTAAGGGCTTGAAAAAAGTATACTAATATACTAATGGCTTGAAATTTGAAGACTAGAAAGAAAGCATATTAATATAAGGGTCCATAAATAGTTTCTAAGATGAAGACATATATTCACAAGATCAAATGCTCCTCCCCACTGAACAAAGGGCCAGGTAGTAACTTCAGCCATTTTAGAAAAAAATTGAGATTTCTCTGTGGATTAAATAACAACATAAATTGTTGGATTAATTATTAATTTGCAATTCAACATATAAGCATTATTAATAAAATTATAGAATGATTATTTAAAAGTTAAGTTTTATTTATCAAAGTTTGCTATTAATTACCTGGGTTCAATAGAAAAATATTAGGAAGTAAGCATCAAAATTCAAAGGAATTGTTGATCACGATAATTTTTCAATGAGAAAGAACATACATACTTTTAGAATGCTTTCAAAATATCTACAAAATGTTATCTTGAAAGGGCTTTAAATTTACATATTAATGAAAAATTTTAAGCAACTATGTAATATTAAAGTTTTATAGTAATATGTAATGTGTGATTAAATAGTTATAAAATACACAAGCATGAAGATAAAATCTCATAATTCAAATAGTTACTAATTTAACAGAGTACAGTTGTTCTGTTATGTTCTTGGTCTTTAGCTCTATTTGTTACCAAAGGAAAATGACTAATTATAATGTAGTTCCACCTGTCAGTTCTTTTCCATAGTAAAACAAAGAAGGGCATATCAAATTGTTAAAAAATAATTGTTATAATCAGTTAAAACAAATTTTTAATATGATATGTAATAGAGAAATAATTATGGTTTTGTTCAGAAAGATAACCAATTTTGCTATCACCAATTAGAAAATAAACCATCCTTTTCCCATCAAATTAAAATGTTATTTTTATCATACTTAAAGATCTTCTATATACACAGATCATTTTAGGACACTTAATTCTGTTCATCTAATTTCTCTATCCATATGCCAATATGAACAAATATTGATTATAATAGCTTGATAGTAATTTTTTTCCTCAGTAACTTTAAAAGCATATTTTCCAGTGTATCTACAAAACCAGGCTTCTAATTAAAATAACTTTAAGTTAAAAATATGAACTTGAAAAGGAGGTCATTTGTATTATAGTAAATTCCTACAACAAAACATGGTAATTATTAATAATTAATATTTACTTCTATATATGAGTATTTTATATCCAGTTGTCTATATATAATAATAAATAAATAATAAAATGGCTGCTGAATTTCATTAAATTACTTTTTGGGAATTTATTGATATGGTTCCATTTTTTTCTTTTAATTGTGTTGATAAACTGCCTACTTATGATCCCCTCATTCCTGAAATAAACCCTATTTGGTCATGATTTTCTAAACTTCTTACATATTTTTGGATGTTATGATTCATTAATGTTTAATTTTTGTATCTATACATATAGTCCTGATACTGGGTGATAATTTTCATTTTCATTATTCTATCATGTTAGAAAGAAAACTACACAAACCTTATAAAATGAACTGGTATTTTAAAATATTTTCTTTTGATAAAGAATAGTTAAATATTGTAATATTATTTGTTAAGGAGTAAATAGAATTCAGTGATAAAACCATCTAGTCATAGTGTCTTTTAAAAATGGTATTTTTTTATTCTACTGTTTGTTTATTGGTCTACAGAGATATTATATTCTTCTTGGGTCAATTTTGATAGTTTGTATTTGCTTAGGTATCACTCTGTTCTGGTAAATAAGTGCCATCCAACCTTTTTCATTCCATGGCACACAAAGGAAATGTATTGTTTATTAGTGAAAACAAAGCAACCTGTGGCTGTAAGTGACCTGCCAAAAGGTGCAGGGGATTATTGCTACTCCAGGCTTGCTGTGATTGCTCAACTATAACTCCTTCTGGGAGTATCAATATGTCACAATAAACCAGGTGAGAAGTTATTCTAGATTTTAAGATTTAAGGGTTTCATATATTAGACATTTATATACTTTTAATTTTATCTGTAACTATGGAGATGCCGCCTTTATTTCTAGATAAACAAAGACTGAGAGAATTTCTTCCTAGCAGATCTGCTTTACAAGATATTTCAAAGGAAATTTTTCAGGTAAAAAACTGACAGCAGACAATAACTCAAATTTACATGAAGAAATAAAAAGCATGGGTAATTCCAATTACATAAGTAATTGTAAAAGTAAAAATGCATTTTTTCTCTTTTCTTCTTAAAGATGTTTGTGTATACACATAATACATAATACAATATATAAAAATAATATGTACAAAATTAACAAGTCAGGGAATGACAGATGTTGGCGGGGATGCGGAGAAAGGGGAACCCTCCTACACTGTTGGTGGGAATGCAAGCTGGTGCAGCCACTCTGGAAAACAGTATGGAGCTTCCTCAAAAAGTTGAAAATAGAGCTACCATATGATCCAGCAATTGCACTACTGGGTATTTACCCCAAAGATACAAAAGTAGGGATCCGAAAGGGTACGTGCACCCCGATGTTTATAGCAGCAATGTCCACAATAGCCAAACTGTGGAAAGAGCCAAGATGTCCATCAACAGATGAATGGATAAAGAAGAGTGGTATATATATACAATGGAATATTATGCAGCCATCAAAAGGAATGAGATCTTGCCATTTGCAACGACGTGGATGGAACTGGAGGGTATTATGCTGAGCGAAATAAGTCAAACAGAGAAAGACATGTATCATATGACCTCATTGATATGAGGAATTCTTAATCTCAGGAAACAAACTGAGGGTTGCTGGAGTGGGGGGTGGGGTGGGAGGGATGGGGTGGCTGGGTGATAGACAATGGGGAGGGTATGTGCTATGGTGAGCACTGTGAATTGTGCAACATTGTTGAATCACAGATATGTACCTCTGAAACAAATAATACAATATATATTTAAAAAAAAGAAGAAGAAGAAGATAGCAGGAGGGGAAGAATGAAGGGGGGAAATCGGAGGGGGAGACGAACCATGGGAGACGATGGACTCTGAAAAACAAACTGAGGGTTCTAGAGGGGAGGGGGGTGGGAGGATGGGTTAGCCTGGTGATGGGTATTGAGGAGGGCACGTTCTGCATGGAGCACTGGGTGTTAGCCACAAACAATGAATCATGGAACACTATATCTAAAACTAATGATGTAATGTATGGGGATTAACATAACAATAAAAAAATTAAAAAAATAATAATATGTACACATATATAAACATATAAAATGAAAAGCACAAAGAAAGGGAAAGAACATGGGAGCTATATTAAAAAATGAAGGGAGGGAAATCGGAGGGAGAGATGAACCATGAGAGACTATGGACTCTGAGAAACAAACAGAGTTTTAGAGGGGAGGGGGGAGGGAGGATTGGTTAGCCCGGTGATGGGTATTAAGGAGGGCACATACTGCATGGAGCACTGGGTGTTATATGAAAACAATGGATCGTGGATCACCACATCAAAAACTAATGATGTATTGTATGGTGACTAACATAACATAATAAAACTAAAAAATAAATAAAGCATGGAAGCTTCCACTTTAAGAAACATGGGGAAGAAAAGAGTGAAGTAAACTCATAGCAGGCAGAATGAAAGGAAATAAAGATTAGAGAGGAAAATCAGTGAAATAGAAAATCAGAAAAATACAGAAATCAATTAAACTAATACTTGACTCCTTGCAAATATCAGGAAAAAAGAGGCAAACCTTTGGCTAGGCTAAGAAAAAAAGAGAAGTCATAAATTACTAAAATAAAAAATAAAAGGGACTATATTACTAATGACCTTACAGAAATTGAAAGTATCATAAAAGAATGAATACTAGGAATGGCATTACATCAAAAATTAGACAATTTAGATGACATGGAAAGATTCCCCAAAGACACAAATTACCGAAACTAACTTAAAAAAATTGAAAACCTAAACAGACTTCTAACAAGCAAAAAAACAAAACAAAAACAAAAACAAAACAAAAAACAAACTAAATTAGTAATTTAAAATATTCCCATGAAGGAAAGCCCAGGCCAAGATGTCTTCATGAGTGGATTCTACCAAACATTTAAAGAAGAAATAAAATCCTTCACAAACTCTTTCCAAAAAATAGAGGAGGAAACACTTCCCCCTATATTTTATGATTCTTTTTAAAATATTTTATTTATTTATTTGATATAGAGAGAGAGATCACAAGTAGGCAGCCAGGCAGGCAGAGGGAGAGGGAGAAGCAGCCTTCCTGCTGAGCAGGGAGCACGATGTGCAGCTCAATCCCAGGATCCTGAGATCATGACCTGAGCTGAAGGCAGATGCTTAACCAACTGAGCCACCCAGGCACGCCTATATTTTATGATTCTAAAAAGTTTTGCCAGCATGCCAGATGGCAGCTTTTTTTTTTTTTAACGTAATGTAAAATACTCTGTAATATGGAGGTTTCCATGGTAAAGGCATTTCCTTTAACAGAATTATCCTAAAAGAAGGAAGATTACTTTTTAAAATTATAAGATCTAGCTCCTTCGCCAACCAAGTTTATCAGAATGATAGTGATTTTAATAAAAAATAGTAAATTGTGGAACCACAGGAATCTTAATAATTCTAAGAACTAACATTTGTAGAGTGCTGACTGCACCAATTACTGCTGAGCATTTAACAGATATATCTCAGTCCATCCCCACAACTGCCCCTACTTTGTGAGCCTCAAAGAAGAGCTAACTCACTCAAGGGCCAAGGGGTGGGGCATGGGCATCCAGGTCTCCCTACTCCTAGGTCAGAGTGCTTTTCATCCCACTGAGAGGTTTATCAGTACATCAGTAAGCATCTTCCCAGAGGAGTTATGGCACTCTAGGGGGAAGCATATCCGCAATTTCAAGAATAAAGAATTGCACAGACATCTGAAAAGAATAGCTAATTTGATATATATTAGAAATGACAAAAAATCCTCAGGATTTTTGGTTATGTGGTTGACATTATTTCTTATTTTGAGGATTAATGAGTTCTAGCTATCTTCTCGCTCACCAGTCACAATTTTTGCTTTTACTTTGATTATTCTAGTCCTATTCTAAAGAGGCATGCTGGGAAGATTCTTCTTAGTCATTATTTTTCTTAATTATAAGTGCAAAATTTCCTTATCCTTCTTCATGCTTTCTCTTCTCTTCACCAACATTCAGCAGAAGCTAAGGCTGACGTGGAAAAACACTTTAGTTCATTTTTATACTGCAACAGCATGAAACAGTTGGAAAAAGAAACTTTTAGAGTATTGTTTTCCAGTTCTCATCCTGAATCCTTATAACTTTATGCTAAAAGTACTAAATTAAATTTATTGTTTCCATTCTTCTCTTGTGTGGTTTCTAAAGAGAAGTCAGATCTAATTCTTATATTTGCTCCTCTATAGTAAGGTGTCTATATCCTCTGGCCTTTCTATGGGTTTTTTCTTTGTCTTGATTTTTCTGTAGTTTGAATACGATATGCTTAGGTGTAGGTTTTTTGGCATTTATCCTGCTTGGTATTCTGATCTTCCTGGATCTATGGTTTGGTGTCTGACATTACTTGGGAGAAATTATCCATTCTTCTTGTTTCAAATATTTCTTCTGTTCCTGCCTTTCTTCTCCTTCTGGGATTCTCACTACATGTATGTTATACCTTTCTAGTTGTCCCACAGTTCTTGTATATTATATTGTAGTCTTTTTCAGTCTCATTTTGCTTTTCAGTTTTGAGGTTTATATTGAGATATCCTTAATCTCAGAGATTCTTTCCTCAGACATGTTTAGTCTTAAATACATAATACTAAATTATTTTGGCAAAATGTTGGGCACATTTTGTTCTTTGTAAAAATTTGCCTAGTCCACTACTGTTTTTCACTATTAAAGATTAAGCAGCATGCAAACTCAGTAGCAGTTTTATTTAATCCTGGAGAAAGTAAACTGAGAATAATAATCTAAAGGAAGAAGTTAATACTATTAAACTATTGCTTTTCAAGTTCTTAGTTATATTATTAAATGAGATAATGAGATCCACATATTCCTCAGGAATTGTTAAAGTTTCAGTTTAAGCACGTTCTCCTGAAGGTATTCTTTGACCTTCCACAAACAAAATTAATTACATCTATTCCTAGTCTACCCCAAGGAAATGCTTCATTGTAGTGAGACTTCCTGACTTTTTAAAACAGACTGTCCTCTGAATTAAGTAGTTAAAACCTTAGGTCACAGATATAAAGTTGGCTGTTACAGTAGCTTACATTTAAGCAGCATGTGTTACATGTGTTTTTAATTATATATTTTTAAAGATAATTGTTTCTGGAATGGCCACAAATGCTTGCTCATGGAAGTCAGAACTGTACTTATCTGAATACATAAGAAGAGGCAGATAATGGTGATCCTGCTATGATAGCTTAAGCCATCAGGGCATGCACCAAGGTCATGCTGATGTTTCCTGAATCCTGCTGGTAGATATGCTGTTTCTGCCCCAAGTGTAGGAAAACCCATCCACATGATGTTGGAATGAATCTAGCTACCTGTCTATGCCATTAGTCTGCTACTGAGTTTAATGAGGATAAAAAGAAGACAATAAAACTCACTTGTGTGTAAATGTAGAATCCTACTCATTTTGAAAGAAAACAAATATACAAAATATTTTGTTTCTTGCACTACTTCTGAAAATGGAAAACTAGTTTTTAAAAACACTAAAATAGCAGTCTATTTTCTATCCTGAGCTTCAATGGAATTAAGATACCTTGTAAAGCATTAGTACAATTAAAATTATTCTACATAAACTTGAAATAAAGAGAATAAGTAATTCAGTCTAATTCTGACAACTTAAGTAGAGCTATTATTCAATTCAGTAAGATGAACATGAGACCAGATGCAATCCATTGATATTAAATTACTAAAATTGTTTACCTAATCATAAAATGTTCTTGATCTTCTAGTAATATTCTAACAGATGATTTTAGGTTAGTAGAACCTAATAGTAGAAAAAAGTAGAATAGTAGAAATAGTAGAAAAAAGTACATGTGTGTTCCAAGATAGCAATAAACTAAATAAAGTTACTTTTAAAGGTGCAAATTTTAGAATACATTGTCTTGAATATATATTTTGTCTTTACAGATTATAATTAATGATCCCCACCTTATATAAAGCTAGATATTATTTAAGTTGTCTATATTTGGCAAATTCAGCTTACCAAAATTTTTTCAAAAGAATTTTTACCTAAATTTATCATTTATAATAAGATTTACCTTGAAAAACACTTGCGCTACTGTTATCTTCTATATACCTAGTTTTTATGTAAATGTAAAAATGTAAAAAACATTCTTCTTGGCTTACAAGCCAGCCAGATTTGATTTTGCCTACAGGCTGCAGTTTGCCAAACCCTGATCAGTATTACTTTGTAAAACATACATGTATGTACACACACACACACACACACACACACACACACACACACACACTCCCATTCTGCCTTAGAGACTTCTGGGGGAGAATGGAAAACAAGTATATATATACATATCTGGATATAGACACTTATATACATATACAAACTGGATTGTAAATGAAAGGCATATTATTTCCCCAGGATTCTATCAAGTGGTGGCAGAATAATAAAAATATCTTACTTAGCTCTGATCCATAAGATATGGACTTGAATCCTGTATCTATAAGTTACTAGCTTTATAATCTCAGGCAAGTTATTTATAGGATTGTTAATAGGATTAAATGTGGTAGATTACATAAAATGTTTGGCACATTATGCCAAACCAAAACTTGAATTCATGTCTGCTGACTTTCACTCACTGCCACCTTTGGATAACATCAAAAAATTCATAGTAGTTAATGATATTTGGTTATACCCAATTTTATATTATTTTCTAATAACTGAAAAACAAGGTAGAAGGTAGTTTTTAATAAGAATTACCTAATGACTAATAAAATTTAAAAAACAAATTTGATTTGATACTTTTAATCTCTAAGCTTTCCATGTTTCTTTTTTTAAAAAAGATTTATTTATTTATTTAGAGAGAGACAGTGAGAGCAAGCATGTGAGGGGTAGAGGGAGAGAATCTTCAAGCAGACTCCCCTGAGCGGGGAACCCAATGTGGGGCTTGATCCCTCGACCCATGAGATCATGACCTGAGCCGAAACCAAGAGTCTGAAGCTCAACGGACTGAAACACCCAGGCACCTCTCCATGTTTCTTAAAGTATAAATAAAAAGAAAACAATTTTAAACTCTCTATATAAGACCTTTTCCTTTTTGATATACTCATTTTTTGATCAATCATCAAAAATTCTAAAATAACTGATGATAAATAGAAGTTTTAAGGTATTACTTAAACCCAGATAATTTGATATTTCATAATAAGCTGCTACAGGGCCATCATAGTAGAAATAATGATTTTATGTCAAAATGTTAGTCGTTTCAGAAGAGCTTTCCAATATCCAACATAATGTCCAGAAAATAAAGTAAAAGTATCAAGAATCTTAAAAATTTAATAAAAATGCATACATATTTGATATACAAATAAAATATATATGATACAGATTTAACAAAATAAGCATTCTACTTTCAAGTGAATTAAGGTAATAAAATGCCTTTCTCAAGAAAAATTTGCTCAAAATTGGGCAACAGAAATTAACTTCATTTTATTTTTAGTGTTTCAGTAATTTCAACATTGAAAATAGGTGACAATGGCTATAATCACTAGCTAAAATACTGTACAAGTAGTAAAGTTTATTCTAACTTACAATTTAACTTACAATCCTTACAAATAAAGTAGAGGTGCCTGGGTAATTCAGTCAGTTAAGCGTCTGACTTCAGCTCAGGTCATGATTTCAGGATCCTGGGATCAAGCCAGGATTTGGGGTGCCTTGCTAAGTGGGGAGTCTGCTTTTCCCTCTCCCTCTGTTCTCACCCCCAGTTTGTGCTCTCTCTCTTAAATAAATAAATAAATATCTTTAAAAAAATAAAGTAAAATAATGAAATTATATATGATAGCTATACTTGAAATATTTTGCTAATTTTATAGCAGTTATAACTGAATTAAGCCCCTGCAGATAATTTGTTTACTATTCAATAATTCAACAAATATACTCCTAATAAACATACTTATCAATTAATACCTTTTGCCTTCAAGAAACAGAAAACCCCAAAGTTAAGGTAGCTTAAATAAAAATGAGAAGTTATTGGTTCACAAAACTGAAAGATCCACGGGTAGGATTACAGGCATGGTTTGTTTGGGGCTAAGTCCCATTCCTCAGAGGGTCTCTTGGCTCACTCTTTTCCCATATGTCAATTCTCCCCTCAAACAGGCATCTCCTATGTTGCAAAAATGGGTAAAAAATGAGTATAGCAATAATTCAGAAGAAGGAAAATAGATGATACATGATTACCAAATCAAACCAAACCCTGTACCTCATGCTCACTTGAACCAAACCCAAATTAATCCCCATGACCAGGGAACTGGTATAAACTGGCTAGTGTAAACCTCCCAATCCTTCTGGCAAGAGACATAAATTTTTTCTGACTGGCTCACAACAATCTAGTCCAATCCCTAAATCTGGGTGTTTGCTTTATCCTACACCTCACAACAATAAGGGGTTAAATAGATATTACTGATACAACAAAAATGTCTATTAAAATTTATCTCTTTGGATATCAACATCAATATCATTTTCCGTCTCATACATACATATGCAAAATTGGCAATTTCTAGGTGAAGCATATGTGGCCCTATGTCAAAAGGAGAGAATCCAAAAATACACCTAAATGTAGGTTTAAGTTCAGGATCTATGGTAATTCCTCATTCAAGAAACCTGGATAAATATGAATTATCCATCCCCAGCCTACCTATGAATACATAAATGTAGATTAAAAAGCAGAATGACTACAGAGATATACAAAGTGTACACTGGAACACAACACATACCACATCCTGCCAAACAAAAATAGGTGGGACTTCCCACCTGGGCAGTAGAGTGAGTTATCTGGTCAGTGAACCTATGAGCACTTCATTGGACTTTCTTGGAGTCATTCCCTTGTATACTATTCCCTCCCTGAGTAGAACAGTTGTAAGGATGTCCGTCTGGAAAATGTTTCTGTAGCAGAAGACTATGTCCTGAGAATATAGAATAGGGCTGAATGAATGAATGTTCCAAAGGGCTTAAGAAAATCATCATTTTTAGAGAAGCTTTAGATTTATCTGGCCACTCAGTTCCTCTAAACACTTAGTAAGCAATCTGTATTTTTACTGGCCACCCCATAAAACAGGCAAACCTTTTAAAAGTAAAAATATTTTAAAAATCTTTCTCCCAGCATGAAGACATTATGCTCTGCCCTCCCTACAGGACTCAGTTTAGTGACTTATATCTTCATTTGGGCTCTTACTGGGCTTCCACTAATATTTCTTTATGGTCCTATCACTGAATCAGAGGCTTTCTCTTCTTTGTGATGCTTACGATCCCTTATGTCAGGCAGAGAATACTTAATAGTAGGTATTAATTTTTTCTAGTAGCTTACCTTTCCATCTTTCCAAATCCTAACTTTACTTTGGGGTATATAAATCATCTTTTCTACTTCACAGACTCCCAAATTAATAAACATTTCATCAAACTGAATTATAATCAGTTATAATTTATAAATCATTATAGATTTGCCCTTTTTAGCAAAGTCATATCTTCTCTTCTCACTGCTTTCATTCATACCCATTTCAAGCTAATTATGTGTCCTTCCTAAAATAATCTACTAGAGACCATAAGTGAAGTAATCAAAATACATCAACATCTGGCATTTTTCCTAATCTCCCTAACTTCATACTTCTGTAGGCAAAAGCCAATGTATAATATAAATAAACAGTTTAATCAACTATTTCTTAACTATATAAAAATGATTACCAAGATCCTCACCCAGGATAAAAGGTTTTCCTTCATGACTCTCTCTTCTCTACCTCAGTTTATAAATTTCACACTTTGAAGTCTATTCTTTATAGTATCCACTTCTTTTTAAAGCTCAAACTGGTTTAAATATCAAAAGAGTAAGTTCAGGTTAGGGTAGGATTCAGGGTTCATGACCTGAGCTGAAATTAAGAGTCAGATGTTTAACCAACTCGAGCCACCCAGGGGCCCCTATATAATTTTTTATTCTTGAACCTTATCCACTATACAATATTTCACAATAGTTGGTTAGCATTGTAGAATGATCAATAATTTGTTATTTGTGTGAGTTTATTTTTATTATTAAGAAACATATATATAATATATAAAAACGGATGTTTGCTAAGAGCATTTTTAACTGGAGTGTAAAGACGTAAAAATGTGGCTATTCTCTTTCTCATAAACATATACCTTAATTCAGAACCCTAGATCAATTTCTTTAATCAACTTTAATCATGTCCCACGTCATGAAAACCCAAGGTAAAAGTTTAATTGCCTAAAGTGTGACTGACTAAATACCCTGACCAATCTTCTTGCTAAAAACATGAAAAAAATATGGATAAAGTATAATGCATGGGTAAGGACAAATATGTATATTCCTTAGAATCTAAACCCAATTAAAGCAGCAGGTCAAAGAGATAAGCAGGGTCTCTGAATCCAGCTTTCAACCTTAGGACAATTACTTCACTCAGATAATCTTGACCTTTGGTATTATGGATAGCCTTGAGTATACAAGCAGAGGAGAGTGTAAGGTCTGATCAGGATGGGTATTACACAGGGAAATCTCCCCCAAAATCTAGGATCAAATGGAATGCACCTCCAGTATAAAGGTGAATTATAATAACCACTGACATCACTATTTTCCTCACTCTACAAATTGTCAGAGGAAGAAAATTGCCTTCTTGGACTTACCTTGTCCCTGGATGAAAGAAAGCTCATAATACACCAAGTATAGATACTGAATAAGCAAGTGTGAGACATAGGCAAAATTCATAAGATGTGTTAAGTATAGATAGTAAGTAAGCTAGTAGCCTGAAAAACCCACTATACAGAAAAACAGGTGTATACAGATACTGGCTGATATAAAGGATGAAATGGGAGTATTATTTATAGATAGAAAGATATAAGAGAATGAAATAACATCTTAAAAATTTCATAGAGCACTGATCACATTATCTCCAGATAGACAGATGTGTTTCCCACCAAATCAAGCATCCATCAGGAACCTGATATGACCCCATGCATATGAGTGAAATCATATTTGTCGTTCTTTGACTGACTTACTCTCTAGCTCCATCCATGTCATTGCAAATGGCAAGATTTAATTCATTTTTATGGCTGATATATATACCATATCTTCCTTATCCATTCATCTGTTGACGGACACTTAGGCTGTTTCCATAGTTTGGCCATTGTAGATAATGCTGCTATAAATATCGGGTTGCATACATCCCTTTGAATTAGTATTTTTGTATTCCTTTTTTTATTATTATATTCAACAGCCAGCATACAGTACATCATTAGTCTTTGATGTAGTGTTCAATGATTCATTAGTTGCGTATAATACCCAGTGCTCATCACCACACGTGCCCTCCTTAATACCCATCAACCAGTTACCCCATCCCCACCCCCCTCCCTTCTCTAACCCTCATCTTGATTCCCGGAGTCCAGAGTCTCTCATGGTTTGTCTCCCTCTCTGATTTCTTCCCATTCAGTTTTCCCTCCCTTCCCCTGTGGTCCTCCATGCTACTCCTTATGTTCCACATATGAGTGAAACCATATGATAATTGTCTTTCTCTGCTTGACTTATTTCACTTAGCATAATCCCCTCCAGTTCTATCCATGTCGATGCAAATGGTGGGTATTTATCCTTTCTGATGGCTGAGTAATATTCCATTGTATATATTGGGTAAATACCTCATAATGAAATTGCTGTATTGTAGGGTAGTTCTACTTTTAAATTTTTGAGGAACCTCCATACTGTTTTCTAGAGTGGCTGTACCAATTTGCATTTACACCAACAGTGCATGACAGTTCCTTTTTCTCCACATCCTCACCAACAACATTTCTATTTGAATTTAGCCATTCTGATAGGTTTGAGATGAAATCTCATTGCCCTTTTGATTTGCATTTCCCTGATGATGAGTGATGTTGATTGAGCATCTTTTCATGTGCCTGTTGGCCATGCATATGTCTTCTTTGGAGAAATGTCCGTTCATATCTTCTGCCCATTTTTAATTGTATTATTTGTTTTTTGGGTGTTGAGTTTTAGAAGTTCTTTTTTTAAAAAATATTTTATTTACTTATTTGAGAGAGAGAGAGCAAACATGCACAAGCAGGGGGAGGGGCAGAGGGAGAGTGGGAAGCAGACTCCTTACCGAGCACAGAGCCCCACTTCAGGCTTGATCCCAGGACCCTGAGATCATGACCTGAGCCAGTCAAATGCTTAACCAAATGAGCTACCCAGGCACCCTACAATTTCTTTATATATTTTGGATAGTAAACCTTTACCAGATATGTCATTTATAATTATCTTCTCCCATTCAGCAGATCGTCTTTTAGTTTTGTTGATTGTTTCCTTTGCTGTGTAGATTTTTATTTTGATGTGATCTCAATAGCTTATTTTTGCTTTTGTTTCTCGTGCCTCAGGAGACATATCTAGAAAAATGTTGTTATGGCCAATGTTAGAGACATTACTACCTGAGCTCTCTTCTAGGATTTTTATGGTTGTAGGTGTCACATTTAGGTCTTTAAGCCATTCTCAGTTTATTTTTGTGTATGGTGTAAGAACATGGTCCAGTTTCATTCTTTTGCATGTAGGTGTCCAGTATTCCCACCATTGGTTGAAGAGACTTTTTCTCATTGCATATTCTTGCCTCTTTTGTTGAAGATTAATTGACCATATAATCGCAGGTTCATTTCTGGGCTTTCTATTCTGTTCCATTTATCTCTGTGTCTAATTTGTGCCAGTTCCACACTGTCTTGATTACATTAGCTTTGTAGTATGACTCAAAATCTGGACTGTGATACTTCCAGCTCTGTTTTTAAAGATTGTTTTGGCTATTTGGAGTCTTTTGTGGTTTGATTTGGCTGTGGCATCTGTCACCCCATTTATCACCCAGGGTTCATTCAACTGATCTAGCTGGCTAGGCAGGTGTCCCCTTCCTCCCATACTGCTCCATGTGCATCCCTCCCAAAGCTATATGCATGGTGGAGGATGATTTTCTCCAATAGAGGAGGACCATTTTTCAGTCAAGGGTGTATGAGTAGCTGTGTTCACCTGCTAGAACCTCCAAACAAGCTCTCAACTAACCTTTTATGTGGGGGATCGGATTGTTGTTTAACTGGAAGAGTCCCAACTGTCAAGCTTTTCTCTTGAGATGGAGTTTCTCCAGAAAGAAGTATCTAATCTCCTTACTGGAGGGTAAAAGCCTTATTACTATTTGGTAGAGAAGGCAACTGGAACTCTCACAAAATTTTAACAAATTCCTACAATATTGTTACAATACAGCCCCACCATAAGTAATCCCTGGCCCCTAGGATAAGGATTTCTTAATCTAATCTCTCTAGAGAACAAGTGGAGAGGAGGGACTAAATGGAGAAGAGAGTGTCAGCTGCCCAGCAGTTCAGGATTTGGGTAGAAGAATTTAATTGATTCTAAAACTGAGATTCAATAAATGCTCTTATTTGCAGCATCACTTATGCCTCCACTTATAGAGGTTCTTAGCATCTTTAATTCCCACTAATTTCTGGGTTCTGCAGTATGAATCAGCCTTACTCTCGGGCTCCTATCAGGATAGGCTATATAGCAGAGGTTGGCAAACTTTTTCTTAAAGAGTTAGATAGTGAATATCTTAGATTCCTGAGCACTATGATCTCTTTCCCAACTACTTAGTTTTATCATTGTAGCACCAAATGATGATAGCCAATGCATAAAGGAATGGATGTGGCTGTGCCCCAATAAAATTTATTTATAAAAACAGGCAATCATCCTGCAGGCCATAGTTTCAAGATCTCTAAGCTAAAGGTTTCTAAGGTCTGCAAAGTTATTACAGACACCCACCTGCTTTCTAGTTTTCAAAATTTTGTTGTTCTCTTTCTCTTTGCCTCTTAACCTCTACCTTTCTAAGTCTTCTTAGTATCAGTTTAGTGGGATTTTGAGAATGAGTAGAGGAAAACTGAAGTACCAACATAATATAATTTTTCAAAGTATATGTTCTTGAAGAAAAACTCCTAGAATTTTCATTAGGAATACATTGTAAATATAGATCAATTAGGAAAGAACTGACATCTTTACTACATTGATTCATTCAATACAATGAAAATGATATATCCTTATATTTATTTTGATCTTGTTCTATCATTAATGCTTGGTAGTTTTCTTTTTAGAGGTAATTCATATCTTTCCTTACATGTATCCTTAGTATGTGATCTAAGATAGCCATGGAAGAAAAAAATAAAAATAAAAAAGTATAGCCATGGAAGTACAGTGCTCACATCTCCTTGAAGAGAATGCACTATGGGAAGCACAACTGACTGACAGCCCAAGGTTCCACTTCTTTGGTTCCGCTAATACTTTTTCTCCAAGGCTATCCCAGTCAATGCCTGAGAACATCAGGGTATTGTAATAGTGCTGGCCAATTTCTGCCTCATACACGATTCCTCTAATATTTACCTTCTATTCAGGGATTCCCCACTGGTCTGGTTTAGATTTTTTTCAGAGTTGTGTTGCTGAATTGCTTCCTATCCAGCCCCTTCTCTCTTTCCATTCCTGGGTGTCAGGTTCATATCTATTCTCATCCATTCCTACTCCTTTTAAGATATTTCTCCAAATAAATTTCTTGTACGTATCTTGTTTTTGTGTCTGCCTCTTGAAGAGCAAATGAACAAATGGTGGCTTTTTATACTATTATAAATGGTATCTTTAATTTCATTTTCAAATTTTTATTGTGTTTATATAAGTACCATTGATTTTTGTTATGACTTTACTAGCTTGCACATTCACAAACATGACATCTGTAGGAAATTAAAATTTTATTTGTTCCTTCCTAATCTTTTAACTTCCTTTTTTTGTCACTTTGTTTCACCATTACATGTTAAGAAAAACATGTCCACCATCACAATGTTAAATGAAAATGCTAACAGTTGACATCCTTTTTTGTTCCTGATCTCAGGGGGAATAATTCCAATATTTCACTATTACGTGCTAACAAATGTGTTAAAAGATACCTATTATTAGATTAAGGAAGTGTCCTTCTCACCTTAAATGAGTGTTGAATTCGATCAACTGATTCTTTTGCAAACATTGAGAAGATTTGTATACAGGCAGTCCTCATTTTACAAGGTACTATGTAAATGAAACCTAATGCATACCAGAGCTATAGCCTCACTTTGTACAATTCTATCATATATTATTTTATATTACTAAGTAATAAATTCCACAAACTTAGTGGCTGGTCTGGGCTCTTTTCAGGACACTTAAGGAAAAAAGTCTGCTTCTAAGCTGATTCAGGTAGTTGGTGGAACCCAATTTCTTACATAGGACTGAAGTCACCATTTTCTTGCTGATTATTGGTGAAGGGTCACTCCTAGCTAATAAAGGTTACTCCTAGGTCCTTTGCATGTGATCTCTGTATTCAAACCAGCAACAGTGCATCAAATCCTTTTTGTGCTTCAACTTTCTCTGATACCCTGTTCCACTACTAGCCAGAGAAAACTCTGTTTCTAAAGTGCTCATTTGATTAGGTTAGACCCACTTATATAATCTATATTAAAGCCAACTGATTAGTAAGAAATCTGAAGGACATCTGTAAAATACCTTTTGCCAGATAATATGACATAATCATGGGAGTAACACCAGGGAGCAAATGTCATATAAGCCATCTTGGAATTCTGACTATCACAAGTGATATGAGTTCAAATGAGATCAAATCTCAGTTACCTTGGAACCTTGCAAAATAATTTGTTCAAATAAGGTTACCTGTTAAAAATATGTACAAATTTCAGTTAACATAATGCTGCGCAAAGTGAGGAATGCCTGAGGTGTTCCCCCATATTCTGTTAATGTGATTAATTTTCTACTGTTAAACTAATTTTGTATTCTAGGAATAAACCTATGTTGGCTATAGAGTATTATCTTCTATATATCACTGGATATGATTTTCTAATATTTCATTTAAGATTTTTACATGTATATTCACAAGAATGGCCTACCATTACCTTTCTTGTAATGTCCTTGTCAGGTTTTGGTATTAATGCTATATTGACCTCTCAAAACATCATGGAAAGTATTGTCTCTAACTCTCTAGAAAACTTGCATAAGATGGTATATAATATTCTTTAAAATGTACACAGTAATTCACCAGTAAAGTTATCTAGAACTAAAGTCTCTTTTGGGCAAGAACTTTAATCATGTATTCAATTTCTTTAATGTATATAGGACTATTCAGCATTTTTATTTCTTCTTGTGTCAATGTGAAAATTGTATTTCATCAAGAAATTTGTCCACTTCACCCAAATTATTTGGCATAAAGTTGTTCATTGTAACTCTTGAATGTCTGTGGGCCTGCAGCAATGTCTTCTTTTTCATTTTTTATCATCAAATTAACAGAAAGAAAGAGGAAGAGGAAGGGAACAGGGAAAAGGAAAGGAAAGGAAGGGAAAGGGAAGGAAGGGAAAAGAAAAATTACACGACCCTAATCAACAGATGCAGAAAAAACATTGAACAAAATTCAACACCTCTTCAGGCTAAAAATTCACAGAAAACTAGGAATAAAGGAGAACTCCCTCAACTTAATAAACAATATCTACCGGGCGCCTGGGTGGCTCAGTCGTTAAGCATCTGCCTTCGGCTCAGGTCATGATCCCAGGGTCCTGGGATCGAGCCCTGCATCAGGCTCCCTGCTCAGCGGGAAGCCTGCTTCTCCCTCTCCCACTCCCCCTGCTTGTGCTCCCTCTCTCCTGTCTCTCTCTGTCAAATAAACAAATAAAATCTTTAAAAAAAATAAACAATATCTACCACAAAACTTTATAGCTAATATCATACTTAAAAGTACAAAACTAGAAGTTTTCCCACTAAGATGAAGTCTAAGGCAAGGATGTCCTCTCACCACTCCTTTTCAACATTTGTACTGGAAGTTCTAGCTAATGCAACAAGACAAGAAAAGAAAACTGAAGGTATACAGATTGAGGAAGAAGGAAAAAAGTGCCTCTGTTTCCAAATGATGGCCTATGTAGAAAACCTGAAAGAATTGACAAAACAAACAAACAAAAACAAAAAAAACACCCTCCTGACACTAACAAGCAGTTATAGCAAGGTTGAAAGATATAAGCTTAATGCACAAAACTCATTCACCTTCTGATATACCAACAATGAAAAAGTAAAGCAAAATATTATACATCAGCACCCATGAAAATGAAATATTTTGGTTCAAATCTAACAAATATGTACAAGATCTATTTGAGGAAAACTACACACAATCTTCTGATGAACAAAATCAAAGAAGAAAATAAATAAATGAGAGATTTAATGTTTCATACATAGGAAAATTCACTATTGTCAAGATTTCAGTTCATCCTAACTTATCTATAGATTCAATGCAAACTCAATCAAAATCCCAGAAGATTATTTTGTGGATATCTAAAAACTGATTCTAAAGTTTCCACTGACAGGCAGAAAACCTAGACTCAGTAACACAATGTTGAAGAACAAAATTAAAGGACCAACACTATCCAATTTCAAGATTACTATAAAGCTACAGTAATCAAGACAGGAAAAGAACAGATAAATAAATCAATGGAACAGAATAGAGTGCTCAGAAATAGACATACATAAATACAGTCAACTAATCTTTGACAAAGGAGCAAAGGCAATACAATGGAACAAAGATAGCCTTTTTAAGAAATGATGCTGGAACATCCGTTTGCAAAAAATAAATAAATGAATCTAGTACAAACCTTATTACTTCTTTCAGGAATATAACTCAAAATGGATCTATAACCTGAACGTAAAATGCAAAACTATAAAACTCTTACTAGATATAACATTGGAGAAAACCTAGATGACCTTGGGTATGGCAATGCCTTTTTAGCTAAGACACCAAAGACACAATCCATGAAAGAATAAATTGATAAGCTCGTTAAAAACTTCTGCTCTGCAAAAGACAAAGACAAGAGAATGAGAAGACAAGCTACAGACTAGGAGAAACTATTTGCAAAAGACATACCTGATAAAGGACTGTTTCCAAAATTAACAAAGAATTCTTAAAATTCAACAATAAGAATGTAGTTTTAAAAAGGGCCAGATATGTTAAGAGATACCTCACCAAAGAAGGTATACAGATGGAAAATAAACATATGAAAAAATGTTCTACATCATATACAAATCAGTAAAATGCAAATTAAAATAACAAGAAGATACCACTACACATCTATTAGAATAGCCAAAATCTGTAACAATGATAACACCAAATGATGGAGAGGAAGTGCGGCATCAGAAATTCTCATTCGTTGCTGGTGGGTATTCAAAATGGTACAGCCACTTTGGAAAACAGTTTGGCAGTTTCTTATAAAACTAAACAAACCCCTAGTATACAATCCTGCAATCATGCTCCTTGGTAATTATCCGAAGGTGTTGAAAACTTAGGTCCACACAAAAACCTGCACATGGATGTTTATAGCAGCTTTATTCATAGTTGTCAAAATTGGAAGTAACCAAGATGTTCTCCAGAAGGGGACTGGATAAAGAAAGAGGTATATCCAGAAAATGGAATATTATTCAGTTCTAAAAACAAATGAGTTTATTAAGTAATGAAAATACATGGAGAAACCTTAAATGCATGTCACTAAGTGAAAGAAGTCAATTTGAAATATCTACATAGTGTATAATGGCAACTATAGATATTCTGGAATAGGCAAAACTATGGAGACAATAAAAAATTAGTGGTTGCCAGGGGTTAGAGATGGGAAGAGGAAGAAATAGGCAGAGTACAGAGGACTTTTGGAGGCAGAAAAAATGTACTATATAAGTCAATAATGATGATACATGCCATTATACATGTATCCAACCCATAGAATACATAACACTAAGACTGTATTATAATATAAACTATAGACTTTGGGTAATCACTATGTGTCAATGTAAGTTCATCAACTTTAACAAAAGTACCACTCTGGTGGGGAATGTTTGTAATGGGAGAGGCTATAAATGGGTAGAGGCTGGGAGTATATTAGAAATCTCTATATGTACTATTTAATATTGATGAATAATTTAAACTGCTCTAAAATAAAATAAAGTCTTATTTTAAAAAAATGAACCAAAAGGTATCAAGAAAATGATAAAAGGCATACAAGACCACATGAGCTAGAAGTAGATAAGTTTAGAAATGCAATGATGGGACTCAGAAAAGAACCAGAATTTTAAAACTCATTTTAGAAATAAATGCTAAACTGGAAGGAGCATAATGAACAGAACAGAAAATGCCCTAAGAGAAAAAGAAGATGAAAATAGATATTTTAAAAATTAAAAAGAAATAAAGTCATTAGAAAAGGAACTAATAATACACTATGATAACACTAAGTATCTATTCAACAATTATTTTAAATACATATCTCCAACCTAAAAACAAAAAAACTGAAACAAATTTTAACTTTATTAAATATGCTTGCAGTTGATAGTAGTTTATGTATAGCAATTCTAAACTATTTTGTGTCTATTAGAATTAAGCTAATGAGTAAAATTATTGATAATGTTGGCAACAAAAATTCACATGGTAGAAGAAGGAAAGTACAATGTAGAATGAAGAAAGGCAGTGCAGAACCACCTGTGTTGGATTAGCATTAAAGGTATCAACATGAATTCATGATATAAAAAATAAACCATTTTATATCCAGACTGCCAAAATGGCCTAGGAACCATGACACTCTAGTAGCAATGAACACATCTAATTCCCAGATACTGGTCTCCAAACACAATTCCCTACTAAAAAGACTAGGGCTCTTAAGAAAATATTATAGGAAGAAAAATAAGAAGAACACAGAATTTGGGATATGTTAAACAACAGAGCTTGACATTTGCAAATTTCCACACACAGTTTCATTTCTCTACAACTAACCACAAATATCCAACACATAACAACTGTCTGTCATTGGATACATATCCTAACCTCTCAACCAAGTTTAAATTCTTAATGCTTCATCTATAAAATAGAAAATACAGGATAAATTTAAAAGCTC
Organism: Halichoerus grypus; assembly: GCF_964656455.1. Classification (NCBI taxonomy): domain Eukaryota; kingdom Metazoa; phylum Chordata; class Mammalia; order Carnivora; family Phocidae; genus Halichoerus; species Halichoerus grypus. Next base: position 127,523,572 of record NC_135716.1, on the reverse strand, counting down.
TGCTGTATTAAATGATATAAAGTGGACTAAAGTATGTAATATAGTACTTTACATATACTACACATTCATTGTTTCCTATTTTTTTCCATTATTTTATCTTTTTTACATCCCCCTGATGCAGCCAATAATCCTCCCTATTACCTCAATATAGCTGCCCTTACTTAGATTTAATAGGCTTCCAACCTGATCATAACATTTCATTCTAAGAATAAAAATGTACCTCCCTGAGACTTCTGGGGAAGATGGTGAAGTAAGAGGATCCTAGGTTTACCTCATCCCATGCACATCAAGAAAACACCCATATTAATATAAATAACCCAGAAAACAACCTAAAGATTGGCAGAACAAACTCTCTACAGCTAAATGTAGAGAAGTGGCTACATAGAAGAGGGTAGGAAGGGAACAGATGTGCTTGGGAGCCAAACTGACATGCAGGGCAATACAAGCGAGGGAGGGATGCCACCATTTCCCTTCCCCACCCCACACTCTAGATACAGGGACACTTGTGAGAACCAGTGCAGCCTGAACACTTTCCACCTAGCTTGCTAACAGTGTGCTCTGCCCCAGCACTCTTCTGCAGACCCACCCCTGAAGGAATTTTCTGAGGTGGCTGTAGGTCCCCTCCCAAAGCAGACTAGCTGGGACCTTGCTAACACTGCATATTTCACCCCCACACTCTCCTGCAGACCCTCTATATCCAACACAGCCTTGGCGAGAGTACTCAAAGCAGTGCCACAACTGTGGCAAGCAAACCTGACAGGGGTTAGCACTACCTTAAAGTGACTCCTGCCTCAGGGAGAGGGGAAGAAAACCACACACACCAGTTCGACTACATCCTCAGCAGTGGGCTGGGGGCAGACATCTGGTCGGACTGCAGGCTCCACTCACCAATGGAAGCTTCTCAGGGGACAACACAGGGAAAGTGCCCTGCAGTTCAGTGCTCGCACAGCTCTGGCAAATCCCTGGTCTGACTCAACTCAAGCTCAAGATGGCCTCAGACTGGCCCAGACAACACAGGGACCAAATCCTGCCCCAAACAGGCAAACAGAGCCTTTGCAGATAACTGAACTGAAGGCAAATGAGGGTCAGACACAACAGTAGGGTGCATACAACACGCATAGGAGACATTCTGGAAGTGCCAAGTTCTAGGGAACAGGGGACACTGCACTGGAGGGTACTATAGGACCTCTTCTTCATAAAGCCTCTACTTTCAAAAGCAGGAGATGTGGCTGACTTTCCTAACACATTAGAAATAGACACAGAGGGTTAGAGGAAATGAGGAGATAAAGGAATATGACCCAAATGAAAGAACGGGACAAATCACAGTAGAAGAGCTAAATGAAATGGAGATAAGCAATATTCTTAATAGAGAATTTAAAGTAATGGTCATAAAAGATACTCACTGGACTTAAGAAAAGAGTGGAGGACCTCAGTGAGACCCTCAACAAAGAGATAGAAAACAAACAAACAAAAAAAGAACTAATCAGAAATGAAGAACTCAGTAACTGAAATTAAAAATACACTACATGGAATAAATACTGGACTAGGGGAAGCAGAAGAAAGGATCAGCAACTTGGAGGACAGAGTAATGGAAAGTCAACAAGCTGAACAGGAGAGAGGGAAAAATAATAAAAAATTAAAATAAACTAAGGGAATTCAGCAACACCAACAAGTATAATAACATTCACATTATAGGGATCCCAGAAGGAGAAGATAAAGAAAAGGGGGTAGAAAATTTATTTGAAGAAATAGCTGAAAACTTCCCAAATCTGGAGAAGGAAACAGAAATCCACATCCAGGAGGCACAGACAGCCCCCAACAAAATCAACTCAAAGAGGCTCATATATAGTAATTAAAGTGGCAAAAAGTAGCAATAAAGACAGAATTTTAAAAGTAGCAAGAGAAAAAAAAAATAGTTACATACAAGGGAAATCCCATAAGGCTATTAGCTGACTTTTTCAGCAAAAATTTTGCAGGCCAGAATAGAGTCACATGAGGGGCGCCTGGGTGGCTCAGATGGTTAAGCGTCTGCCTTCGGCTCAGGTCATGATCCCAGGGTCCTGGGATCAAGTCCCACATCGGGCTCCTGGTTCAGCAGGGAGCCTACTTCTCCCTCTCCCTCTGCCTCTCTCCCTGCTCGTGCTCTCTCTCTCTCTGCATCTCTGTGTCTCAAATGAATAAATAAAATCTTTAAAAAAAAAAAAAGAATAGAGTCACATGAAAGAAAAAAAAATCTGCCAACAACGAATACTCTATCCAGGAAGGCTATCATTCAAAATAGAAAGAGAGATAAAGAGTATCTCAGGCAAACAAAAGTTAAAGAAATTCATCACCACTAAACAGCCTTATATGAAATGTTAAAGGGGACTCTTTGAGTGGAAAGGAAAGACCATAAGCAGGAGTAAGAAAAGTAGGAAGCACAAAAGCAGTAAAATTAACTCCATCTATAAAAATCAGTCAAGGGGTTCACAAAATAAAAGGATGTAAAGTAAGACAACATATACATTAAAAGCTGGAGTGGGGAGGAGCAAAAATTTAGTCCTTTTATTTTTTATTTTTTTTAAAGATTTTATTTATTTATTTGGCAGAGAGAGAGAGAGCACAAGTAGGCAGAGAGGCAGGCAGAGGAAGAGGGAGAAGCAGGCTCTCCACTGAGCAGGGAGCCCGATGCGGGACTCAATCCCAGAACCCTGGGATCATGACCGAGCTGAAGGCATCCACTTAACCGACTGAGCCATCCAGGCATCCCAAATTTAGTCCTTTTAGAATGGGTTCAAACTTAAGTAACCATCAACTTAACATACCCTGCTATATGCATAAGATGTTACATATAAACCTAATGGTAACTACAAATCAAAAACTGGTAATAGATATGCAAAAAATAAAGAGAAAGGAATCCAGATACATCCCTAAGAAAGCCAACCAACTAAGATAAGAGAGGAAGAGAAGAAAGGAACAGAGAAGAACTACAAAAACAACAGTGTAACAAGTAACAGAATGACAATAAGTACATACCTATCAAAAATTACTTTGAATGTAAATGGACTAAATACTCCAATCAAAAGACACAGGGCGACAGAATGGATAAAAAAGACCCATCCATATGTTCACATCTATATCATTTTAGACCTATAGACACAGGCAGATTAGAAGTGAAAGGATGGAAAAGGATCCATTAGGTATTTAGGTTTATATATAACATCCATTCATGATAAAAACCCTCAACAAAGTAGGTTTAGAGAGAATATACCTCAACATAATAAATGCCATAAAAGAAAAACCCACAGCTAACATTATACTGAATGGTGATAAACTGACAGATTTCCTCCTAAGATCAGGAACAAGGCAAGGATGCCACTCTCACCACTTTAATTCAACATAGTTGAATCAAACAAGAAACAAGAAAACTAAATAAAAGCCCTCCAAATTGGTAAGAAAGAGGTAAAACTTTCACTATTCACAGATAACATGATATTATATATAGAAAACCCTAAAGACCACCAAAAATTAGATTAAAGACTACTAGAACTGATGAATAAATTCAGTAAGGGCACAGGACACAAAATTAATATACAGAAATCCATTGCATTCTATACACTAATAATGCAGTATAGAATGAGAAATTAAGAAAACAATACCACTTAAAATTGCACCAAAAATAATAATATATCCAGCAATAAACTTAAGGAGGTAAAAGACCAGTACTCTGAAAACTATAAAACGCTGACAAAAGAAATTGAAGATGATACAAACAAATGGAAAGATAATCCATACCCACAGATGGGGGAAACAAATATTGTTAAAATGTCCATACTACCCAAATTAATTTATGGATTTAATACAATCCCTATCAAAATACCAACAGTATTTTTCACAGAACTAAAACAACCCTAAAATTTGTATGGAACCAAAGAAGACCCCAAAGAGCCAGAGCAATCTTGAAAAAGAAGAACAATACTGGAAGAATCACAGTCTCAGATTTCAACATACACTACAAAGTTGTACTAATCAAAACAGGATAGTACTGACACAGAAATAGACACAGGGATCAATGGAATAGAATAAATATCTCAGAAATAAGCCCATATTATATGGTCAATTAATTTTCAACAAAGCAGTAAAGGATATGCAATGGGAAAAAGACAACCTCTTCAACAAATGGTGCTGGGAAAATTGGACAGTTACATGTAAAAGAATGAAACTGGACCACTTTCTTACACCAGACACAAAAATAAACTGAAAACTAAAGACCTAAATGTGAGACCTGCAACCATAAAAATCTTAGAAGAGAGCATAGGCAGCAATATCTCTTAACATTGGCCATAGCAACATTTTTCTAAATCTGTCTCCTGAGGCAAGGGAAACAAAAGCAAAAATAAACTCTTGGGACTTCATCAAAATAAAAATCTTCTACATAGCAAAGGAAACCATCCACAAAACTAAAAGACAATCTGCTGAATGGGAGAAGATATTTGCAAGTGACATATCCAGTAAAGGTTCATTATCCAAAATATCTAAAGAACTTATAAAATTCAACACACAAAAAACAAATAATCCAATTAAAAATGGGCAGGAGACATGAACAGACATTTCTCCAAAGAAGACATACAGATGGCCAACAGACACATGAAAAGATGCTCAACATCACTTATCATCAGGAAAATGCAAATAAAAACTACAATGAAATATCACCTCAAACCTGTCAGAATGGCTAAAATCAAAAACACAAGAAACAAGTGTTGGTGAAGATGTGGAGAAAAAAGAACCCTCATGCACTGTTGGTGGGAATGCAAACTAGTGCAGCCACTGTGGAAAACAGCTTGGAGGTTCCTCAAAAAATTAAAATTAGAATTACCATGTGATCCAGTAATCGCACTACTGGGTATTTACCCAAAGAGTATGAAACCACTAATCTGAAAAGATGTATGCACCCCTAGCCAAATTATGAAAGCAACCCAAGTGTCTACTGATAAATGAATGGAAAAAGTAAAAGTGGTGCGTGTATACACACCACACACACACACACACACACACACACACAATTACTCATCCATAAAAAAGAACGAAATCTTGCCATCTACAACATGGATGGATCTAGAAGGCATAATGCTAAGTGAAATAAGTCAGTCAGAGAAAGACAAATACCATATGATTTCACTGGTATGTAGAATTTAAGAAACAAAACAAAGAAAAAAAGAGACAAATCAAGAAACAGACTCTTAATATAGAAAACAAACTGATGGTTACCAGAGGGGAGTTGAGTGGATGGGTGAAATAAGTGAAAGGGATTAAGAGTACACTTATAAGCAATGTGTAATTTGTAGAATGGTTGAATCACTATGTTGTGCACCTGAAACTGACTTAACACTGTTAATTATAATTAATTATAATTATATTTTTATATTATATTTATATATATATAATTATATAAATAATTATAATTATAATTATAATTAACAATGTTAATTATACTGGAATTAAGATTTTTTAAAAAATTAAAAAGTGTACCTCCCTTGCACTGTTTCATCTATATTAGAATTACCATCACTTTAAAAAATAATAGCATTAATCATTAACAGTTTTCTAAATTTAGGCAATATATGATATCTCAAGTCTGTATATAAAATTTCAAGCAGTTTAAGTGAACAGTTTTCAAGCATGGTGCAAAGTATTTGGGTGTGGGGAGATACTTCTCATGGTTGGAAATAGACATATGAAAGGACTAATCATTTGTACTTTTAGGTTGGGGGAATCCATAGACACTCTCAGAGCAGCTTTATATGTTGCCCAGTTCCTTTCTAGTTTTCACTTTTCCATAGATGAATCCAGACATACTTTTCTGATTCTAGCTTCCACAATTTATTTATGTATTTATTAACTGAGCAAACTATGTTTTGAGCACCTAACATATGTCAAGCACTCTGTTATATACTAGAGATAGAGAATGTACAGTACATCTGGAGATAGAGATAATTATACAGACAACTGTAATACAGCATGGTGTAAGTGCTCATGATGACGACAGTATGTTATGAACAATGTAGGGGCAAATATCCCAGCCATTTGTCCTAAGCAAACTGGGAGTAATTGGAGGATTTTAAGTTGTTGAATAAAATTAGATTTATATTTTTGAAAGATTACTAGGTGTATGCTGTTGCAAATGTAATTAGAAGTTAACAAGAATCAAAAAAGAAAAAAAAAAAAAGAGTATGTTTCCCATGGAGTCAAATAATGCAGACAAAATGAGTTATAACAATAATAACGATATTTAAAATACAGCAGCTAATAAGAATGTGCTATGCTTTATATTCATGATTTTAATTCCCACAAGCAAAGAGTGAAATAAGTCCTGCTATTAGCCCCTGCTCTCTACCATTCAACATATGAGGAAAGTCGGGCTCAGAGCAGTTAAGTAATGGGTCTAATGGAACAGCATTTTAAAGAAAAAAATAATTCAAATCAGTCTGCCTTGAACCACTGTAATCAATTATTATTACTGATGTCTCTTTCCACAAAGCTCATTCAAATTCTGTTCACTCATGCTAAATTTTCAGAAATTATTTCCAAGCATAAGGTTCTTATCTCATGTTACATGAATATTAGAAGAAATCTTGATTCTAAGAGAGAAAAACTCAATCTCAAGGGCATAAACTAAAGACAAATCCCTTTAATTAGATGTTTATTTCATGTAAAATACATACTAAATTTAAATGGAATATATGACATAGAAATAATATTTTAAATAAATATATACCTGCCCAGTAACTGCCTGAAAATTTCCCACATCTTTTATTCCAAATCATTTTATGTGCCCTAACTTGTGAGACCACTCTCTCTTTCACTTTGACCTTGGTTAGAAAAGCCAAGAAAAGTCTCTTCCTCAGAAGTTGCAGGTACTATATTATGGTCAGTTTTGCTACTTGTCCCTCTTACTTACTTCTCTTTATCAGGGCTATTGCAATCTGTGATTTAGCACATGCAGGCTAATGCAAGAGAACATTTTCTTGGCCTAACCACAGAATGTTGAATATCATTTCAGTGAAACTTCCTAATCTTGCTTTCTCAGGGAATGCCCATTGCCCAACTCTAGATCTATTTAATCCTACCTATATTTCAGGGCCAAATCTCATTTCTGTCTTCTGAACTCTGCCACTTAGCAGTGGAGAATATACTATATGAGAATATTCATTTATTTTTTTCATGTTTGATGTTTGGCACAACTAATACAAATAAGTTGATGGCAGAGTATCCTACCTTATCTCCCCAATTACAATGTTGAGAGATTCTTGCAAGATAAATTTTCTCTATTTGCAAATGCCAGCCATTGGAAAGGAATACAGGAAACAAAGAGAGAGGAAAAGACAACTAACCAAAGGATAAGTAGATTGATGTGGTAGCAGATATTTCAGCAAAATTATCTTCACATCCCCACAAAATATGTAATCTTCACATATTTCATGATTTATATTTCTACTGTATCCCATTATATAGTATACAGCTTATATTTCTATTACATCCCATTATATGAGAGAAATTCAATGTTTTCACTGATATTTTTAAGTTTAATAAAAGAAAACTATCTGCATTAAACAACGATTAATAAGAACTTTATTGATTAGCTATTTATACGGTGAATTTAAAATAAAAAATAAAAGCACTGATTTAAATTATGCTAAATATTATAATATTGCCATAGAGTATGTGGTATTTTCCCTAAAACTAGTTTAAATAGTCCATAAAATACCATTTTGATAGAGAATACAAAAATGTATATTATTGGAAATTTGCTTTATCACCGATTTTCTTATCTATTTTTAATATTCAAATAGTAAAGAAAAGAAAACATACCTCATGTTTTTCCGAACTAAGAAACCACGTATCCATCTTTGAACTATCAAAACTGGTGAATTATGAGCCAGAATTTCATTAATTTTTGAAATAATATGCTTGATATTATTAATTTCATCATCATAGGTTGATCCCTGTATAAAGAAAATATATTTAATATTTATATTTCATGAAAGTATTTCCAAGGAACATTTTAAAATTGCTAGTCTAATAATATAAACTATTAAAATGTTCACAAGTGTCTTGTAGGCATAATAGTTAAATAATAAATACATTTTCATATCTATTTCATTAGATCATAATATCAAGAATTAGTAGCACAAAATACTTTCAATTTTCTACACAAAATGCAAGACCCATGATGATAAATTTCTTCATTCTAGATTCTTTTCCCAATCTGATACCATAAATATAAAATTTTGACCATAATCATGTTGATCTTTAAAAGGTGGTGGCATGAATAGGTATCCAATGAAACTCTAAAAGTATTCTGTGGTTTCCCATAGGAAACTGACATATGTTGGATTCACAGAATAATTTACAGTAGTTCAAAATTTTGTTGCAGCTTAACTACAATGTTGGACACTTTTATTAGGATACAGCTCATTCCCATGGAGAGAAATATTCTATAGTGCCTTTAAAGAAATTATCTCTAAGATCTGTTCCTGCAAAATTTTAGATTTGGGATCATAGACTCCCTACATCCCACTGATCATTTGACTGGTTAGAAATAAAGCTACTTTACTTATGTTTTGAATGTAAGGATTATACATTAAAAACCTAAAACTTATATTGTTTGTAAGGCACCCACCCTGAAAATTACCAACTCCATCACTTCATGTCCCCTTTTCGGCCTATACCCTCAATCAGCTTTGTACTGCCAGGAAAAAAAAAAAATCACAAAGCCTTGCAAATTAGTGCTACTTTAGATTTATATTTACAAACATTCATTGCTAATTAGCAAATGCTTTACTTGGCCCTGGCTTGCTTCCATTTCCAACAGGAGCTATTGCAAGTGTTCAGTACTGTTCTCAATACTCTTTAAGCCTTTTCCCTAGAACTCCCTAAACATCTCTTCACAGAGCAAACAGGGTCATAAAGTCTGAACTCCATCAAATAACTCTCCTCCAATCCCTAAATTTAACTATATTCCCATTTAACTATATTCCTATCTATTCTGAGTAGAAATGCCTTCTATTCAATCTTTTCTTTTTTTTTTTTTTTTTTATCTATTTGACAGAGAGAGAGACAGTGAGAGAGGGAACACAAGCAGGGGGAGTGGGAGAGGGAGAAGCAGGCTTCCTGCCCAGCAGGGAGCCCCATGCGGGGCTTGATCCCAGGACCGTGGGACCATGACCCGAGCTGAACGCAGACGCCCAACGACTGAGCCACCCAGGTGCCCCTCTATTCAATCTTAAAACAAGAAATATTTCCCTTCCTGTCCAAGAAAGGCACTCCATTGCTGTTAAGTCCCATCTCTCTCTGTTTCACTATTATCTTCTACTGTCACTATCCCTTTACCCATTAATATAATGTAGCCTTTACCATCTTTAAAATGCACCCATATAAACAATCACACTTATCGCAACCCTCCATCCTTTGTATTTAACTTTCATTAAGAGCCTAAATTCTTGAGATAGAATTCCATATTTGCTGTCCCTACCTTCTCCTTTCCTATATCTCAATCCACTGGATTTTACCCCTACCAAAGTGTCTGATAATTTTACATTGGATATTCCTCCTTCAAATACTTCCCTTGGCTTCCATAAACCACTCCTCCTAGTTTTCCTGTAACTCCTGTTTCCTCCTGGTCTTTTTAAATACCTATTCACACCCTGCCTAATGTTACAATGAAAGGATTCTCTCTATTTGTCTCTTCTCAATTTGAACACACTCTCCAGATGATTGTATCCAATTCATAGCTTCAATATTTACCTATGTGCTGATGATTCCCAGATTTCTAGCTTTAGGCCTGAACTCTCTCTGTTGAGCTAAAGAACAATATTATCAAACTGATACCCAGTTAAATTCAGCTTTCCCAAACATGAATCTTCCTTCTTAAACTGCTTTCTCATATGCTCTTAGTAAATGGTACTAGTGCCCATAGTTACTTAACTCAGAAGTCCTGGAACCATCCTAAGCTCTTTTTTCCTACGCTTCTTTATACCCAAATGTTGCTAGATCCTGTATATTCAATATCCCAATATCTGTCTGACTTCTCCATTTTCTTCTAATCTCTGCCATTGCTTTATTGCATGTCTTTATCACTTTCTTAACTTGCTAAAAATGTCCTGATATCTGATATAATCCCCATTCCCCCCACTTCCTTTGAATCATAATATGCACTATTGCTAGAGTGAACTTTCCAAAATGCAAATCTGATCATATGGCATCCCTACTTCATATATTTCATGGACACATCACTCAAAGATCAATTACACATTTCTTGACTTGGAACATAAAATTCTTGATCTAGTCCCTTTTTACCTCAATCTCATCTCCCTTTGCCCTACATAAGCTACTTTCCACAATGGCAATATCCAGCCACTTATACCCCTGAAAATTGCCTGATAATCAAACCTCCATGCTTTTTACAGATACCATTCCAGTTTCTTGACTGCCTTTATCAATTATTTATCTCACTATCTTAGTCTTTTGGAGATTCAACTCTTTCCTCCAAGAAGCCTTTCTTGACATTAATTTGAGTTCAATATCCTATAATATTATCCTTTGCAGCACTCATTTGTCATACTTGACAATCCTGAGTTTTACCTGAGACCTCTGATCCTAGAAAACAGGAAGGGTTAAGAAATCTCCTCACCCCTTCATTTCAGAAAATGGTATACTCCAAAGAAGCACCCTTCCTCCATATTACTTAGATATTACCCATCGATGCCCCTCTAGTTTACCTATGACAAGGACCTGACACAGACTCTCTAAATTCCCATTGGCCTTTTAATGATTAAACTGCTTTGTCCCCACTGATCAATCAGAGCAAAATGCTTGTTAACCAAATTTTGGTTAAGATCCTCTCCTTCCCCTAGGCCCCTGAACTTTGGCCCTGAGCCACCATATAACTCCTTTAATGGCCCCTCCTGAGATAGGCAACTCCCAAGATAAAACATTCCCTGATCTATGGTCAGATCATGCCACTCTGTTTCATCCTACTTACCCATACCAGTTCTTTCCAGTCTTATTTACTCTTCCCAAGGGAAAAAAAAAACCTTTTTTGACTAACCTTAATGATGTTTGAAGATTGCTGATCAATTAGAGCATCCCCCCTATTGCAATGGCCCTTTTCCCTCCCTTGCAATAATCCTTTTGAATAAAGTCTCTCCTAAGTCTTCATTTGTCTTTTATTTGACAAGTTTATGCTATGACACAATTATTGGTCTATCTTTCCCACTTGCAACATAAACTCACTAAGTTTAACAAATCTTTCTTTATCCTACATCTCTAGGACTAAGTAAACTACAGGTCTGTAACTGGCATTCAATTATTAGTTGACTATTAAATCACTAAGTAATGGTAACTTATACATTGTGATATTTGGTCTCCAAGTTTGATTTGGCATTGTCAACCTATTTTTATAATTCAACTCTTACTTGGCTGCAGTAACATCATACTCCTAATTTTTCTACCTTTTAAATTTTTATTTCAAATAAAAATTTTATTTTTATTTGCTGGTTCCTTTTCTTTTTCAAAATATTTAACTATTTAAATATTGGTATAATTTAGGCTTTTTTCTTTTTCATCTCTGCTAATTATCCTCAAATGATCACCTTCTTTGCTACATCTTACTATCCCATATATGCTGATAATCCACACAATTCTATCTCCTATTAGGAATTACCTCTTAAATTACAGATCTATAAAATAAAATTCCAATTCTATTTCTCTACTTACCTGTCAAAAACTGAAATAATTGAAGCACTTGGGTGGCATAGTCAGTTAAGCATCTGACTCTTGGTTTCAGCTCAGGTCATGATCTCAGGGTTGTGAGATTGAGCCCTGCAGTCCAGCTCCATGCTCAGTGCAGAGTCGGCTTAAGGCTTTCTCTCCCTCTGCCCCTCCCTTTCATGCTCTCTCTAAAATAAATAAATAAATCTTATAAAAAGGAGGGGGGGCACCTGGTTGACTCAGTCTGTTGAGCCTCTGACTCTTGGTTTTGGCTCAGGTCCTGATCTCAGTGTTGAAATCCAGCCCCGCATTGGGCTCTGCACTCAGCATGGAGTCAGCTTGAGATTCTCTCTTTCCCTCTCCCTTTTGCCCTTCCCCTTGCTCTCACTCTCAAAATAAATAATAAAATCTTAAAAAAAAATTGAATTATCTCACCCATTTGAAAATATCCCCAATCCATATCCCATACTGTATTACATATGTAATCACTAACACTATTCTTCACCTTGTCATCTAAGTAATAAATTCACATTCCTTTCCCTCTTCCCTTTACCATCCAATAAATTCACTGATTTCTCTCAAACAAATATCTCTTCAATCTGTTCCCTATAAACTATACCCTCTACCTTACAAATCAGTTATAAACCGGGCCTAACCCTCACTAATTTCTTTATATTTAATTTCCCTCCACTCCAAAATTACAGAATATATGATGATTTTTCTAGTATGAAAATTGGATCATGTTAAATTGTTAAGTATTTCCCCAAGATCTTACAAGATAAAGCCTTGTCTCCCTAGTATCACACATAATATCCTTTGCCATAATAATCCTGTTTTTGTCTCCAGCATCATTTGACATGCCCAACCATGTATTCTAAACTATAACACTAAATTACTTCTTGTCAGTTGATTATGCCAAGCTCTAGCACTACCTCTGTGCCTTTGCAAATGCTTTTTACTCTGCCTCACATGCTGTACAGTTGCCAACACCTCAATTTGCCTAATGATTTATATTAAAAAATCTCATCTGAAGTATACTTTGTTTTTTCCTTCTATGACCAGAAAGGTGAACTTCAAAGATTTTTAAAGAAAACATATGTAGTTCTTTCACAGATTTTGCTCCATACTAAGATCCATGACATTTGAAAAAAAAATTATTCCTTTGGTTATTATTTCTCCTTAATTTGCTTTATTTTCTCTACTAAAATTCCTGTTCATGTATACTAGATATCCTGGAACTCACCTCCATGTTTTATATTTTTTTCTCATAATTTTCATGTATATATTCTCAATTTGTTAAAGCCATTCTGTCAATGGCCAGCCTTCTCATATTGAGTTTTCTATTACGTTTTCAACTACTCTGGTTAAGTTATGTGGCTGAGACTAAGGTCCTTTCTGAAGTTCCTGATTGCCCTATCACAGAGGAGTCCTGCCTCATACCAGTGTGCTTATTCATTGTTACCCTGCCTGTACTAGGGTTTGTTTAAAAAGAAAACCACAGACGCAAGATAGTCACTTATGCCAGGCCAAGTCACCGAACTGGGGCTTAATACCTAACCTATAGTTTCAACCTCCACCAGAAATGTAGACGTAACCAGTCAGGAATTTTCTGGTCAGCACCAATGAGGTAATCTGTCACATGGGCCTGCTTCTCTTCCAGAGAAAGATGAAGTACTACCTAATAAGATCCCCTGCCTGTTCTTCTATCTATGGAAAGGTGAACTTGCCTGGAACAATCCTTTCTTTCTTTTTGCTAATAACTTCTTCGCCCTACCCTACTTCCTATAAAAACTTTCCATTTTGTACAACTCCTCCTTGGAGCTCCTGTCTACCTGCTAAATTGGATGCTAACTGATTCAAGAGTCACTTAATAAAGCCAATTAGATCTTCGAATATACTCAGTTGAATTTTGCTTTTTAACAAGCCTTTCCATGAAATTTATTCTGTGACTTGTAACAATGGTCCTATCTGCCACTGTTCCACTATTACCCTTGACAAATAAAAGGACCTGCAGAATCTCCTCTCCTTCATGTTGTTTGCTTATACATATCAGGAATAATAGCATAAAGCTAGGCAGAGCTAGTTTCTGCCTTTGACTCAGTTCCATCTTCACTGTATCCGAAAAACAATCTTCACTATGATTAAAAGTACTTTTATGAAATAATCTTTTATTTAAATGTTATTCTTTATTGGTTTCCAGAATAGATGTGATTTCCTTTAATCCTTATGTTTCTTTGTTCATCGCACTTGGGCTCATGGTGTATGTATGTGTGTGTTCAGGATAGCAAAATATGCCACCCCAAAATATCATTGTAATAGTTCAAGATGTGCCTCCCCAAAATGCACCCCAGTGGTATATGGATTATTTTGAGTAGTAGGCACTTAAAAAACAGCAAAGTCAGGGAGAGGCTTATGCCAAACTTCCCATATCTAACCTAAAGCCAGATCCTTCACAAGCCATTCAACTGCCATAAATCCACTCCCCAGGAGTTTCAACAACAAGGGAGATAGAGTTTTATCACAAAAGAGGAGGTTAGGAGATAAGAGTAGGAGAGGGTACCACATCCAGATCTTTCTCACAAACTCCCATCATTCTTCTAAGGACCCATTTATCTTTCCTAAAAATCATTTCCTTTCTCATAAGAGGTCTACATCCTCCCTCCCTTTTCCCTATTAATGCTACTTAAACATGAATTCTAAGCTATCTCAAGGAGTTACTCATTTTTCCCCTGGGTATCTCCCATGTATAAATGAGAGAGATAAATGTTAGTAAACTTCTGTTTGTTTTTCTCTTGTTAATTTGCATTTTATTACAAAGGTCTCAGCCAAGAATTCAAGATAGTAGGAGGTTTTCCTCCCCTATAGTAGCTTGGGACCCCGGAGGTTGAGTGCATAGATAAGAAGTGAGGGAAGAATACAAAAGGGAATTTAGATGACTAGGCTTAAAAGTGGTCCTGGTCCGGCTTACCCATAATCTGGTGATGGGTATTAAAGAGGGCACGTTCTGCATGGAGCACTGGGTGTTATACGCAAATAATGAATCATGGAACACTACATCAAAAACTAATGATGTAATGTATGGCGATTAACATAACATAATAAAAAAAAAAAAGTGGTCCTGGTCAAATGCTATAGTTGTCACCAGCAGAGAACCATTAAGCTCATATTGCAGTTTACACCAATGAGTCCCGCTTACTGCCAAAGCATGAATAATTCCTTCTCTTTAAAGAGAGAAACGGAATAATCATCAGCTGTGGGCAAGGTTAGTGTCCTTGCCAGAGAACAAGTAACCTCTAGACAATAGGCTTTCTGATGTCCTAAAACAATTATCTTGTAAAATGCCCATAAAGATAACACTGCAAACGTGTACAAATGCCATAAACCATTTGATATCTGAGGACAAATGGATGTATCCTATTTGTAAGGGAAAGTAATGCATTTCCTCCACTAGAGGAGTGATGACTCTGGAGAAAAACTGCCTGGGTTTAAATCCTAGTTCTACCACTTACTAGCTATGTGATCTAGGGTAAGTAACCTATCTCTCCCCTGTTCATCATCTGTAAAATAGAGATAACAATGGTACTACCTCATTGGGTTGTAAATGAATATTTGTAAAGCACTTAGAATAGAGGCTCACACATTTCAAGCATCTAAACAATGTTATCTGCCAACAGTTTTATAGTCATACTTAAAATGATATATAGTTTTAGAGTTTACAAAACATTTCTATATACCTTACTTAATGCACAAAAAATTAGTCTAAAGGAATTTACTAAGCAATTTATCCAGACTAACACAATGCAAAATTATGAAATCAATAAATTAACTATGAAAGATAATTAGTCTAATATTTTCAATCCAATAAAGGGAATTAAAGTATTACAGTAAAAGTGTAGCAAAGAACAACATATGCTTACACATAAAAAAAATTCAACAATCAAGAAAATAGATGGTACAAGAGTGAAATATATATACTCTACAGCTTGCTATTGTAACTCTGAGATGAAAATGTGGCTATTGCTAACCCTGGTATAAACCGTAATGAAGCATTTCAAAAGAATAGTAAGGACTTTCATAATATGACTCAGATGGAAGAGAGTACTTTGTGTTCTAACAAGAAGAGTAGTTTAGAAAACAAATTCTAAAATTATATTGTATTCAAAATGTACATAATTATGCAAAAAAGATCCCCAATTATTTTGATATTCTAAATACCTTCATACTTAAATTTGTTTTTTATCCTATTATAATGTTTTTATTTCTTCTATACATGTATCTGGTTGATAGGTCTATCTTTTTCTATTCCATTTGTGATTTTTCCCATCAGAATTTCCTAATTTGGCACATACTTCCCAACATATTTGAAAAATGTAAATTGTACTAATCCTATAAGTATTTATTTCAAATAAAGTAAACCCACACAGTTTTTACCTTTTTATTCCATCAGAAAGCACATTAATGATATACTCACTTTAATATTCAGATGAAACAGTAGAAATCTATGTGAAACTCCCTAAAATAAGATTTGTATTATTTTAAATCAGTATTCCTTAGGATTACTTGGCAAACATTTTGGGAACACTCTACAGTCTATTTTCAAGTTTAAAAAAATTCACCTGAGTCAAGTACCATTAAATGACTTAAAATAAAATTTAGAATCATACTAATAGAACAGTACAGAAATTTCAGGAAAGAAGAAAAGCAAATACAAGATAAAAATACCCTACTCAAATTTCCATGACTCAAATTAACTGTTATCATTTTAAAAATATTCATTTTCAAATACTTTCCCAACTCTGTAACTTTCTTTTCATTAACTGGACAGGGTCTTTTACAGAGAGATAAAAATTTTTATTTTATTTTATTTTATTTTTTTTTTTTAAGATTTTTTATTTATTTATTTGAGAGAGAGAGAATGAGAGACAGAGAGCATGAGAGGGAGGAGGGTCAGAGGGAGAAGCAGACTCCCTGTCGAGCAGGGAGCCCGATGCGGGACTCGATCCTGGGACTCCAGGATCATGAGCTGGGCCGAAGGCAGTCGCTTAACCAACTGAGCCACCCAGGCGCCCCTTGAGAGATAAAAATTTTTAATTTTGATGAAGTTCAGTTTATCATTTTTTTTTCCTTTTAAAGATTATGCTTTTGGTGTCAGGCCTAAGAATATTTTTCCTACCCCTACATCCCCAAAATCTCCTTTTTCTTTCTAAAAGTTTTACAGTTTTAAGTTGTACATTTAAATCCCTGATCCATTTTGAGTTAATTTTTGTATGGGGTGTGAAACTTAGGTTGAGCCTCATTTGTGTGTGGGTGTATGGATACCCAATTACTCCAGCAACATTTATGGAAAAGGCTATATTTTCTCCATCACATTACTTTCACCTTTGTCAAAATTCAATTGAAGATATTGTGTGAACTTATTTTTAGGTTTTCTGACTTGTTCCATTGATCTATGTCTCACCAATACCACATAGTCTTGATTACTGTAGCCATATAAATATCAAAATCAGGTAAACGGATTCCTATCACTTTACTGTTTTTTCAAAGTTGTTTTAATCATTCGAATTCCTTTACCTTTCCATAAAAAGTTTAGAGTGTTCTTGTTTATACCTACAGAAAATTCTACAAGATTTTGATAGGAATTGCATTAACCCTGTATATCAATTTGGGGAGAATTGAAATACTATGCTGAATATTCTAATTCATGAATATGCTATGTCTTTCCAATTATTTAGATCTTTGATTTTTTTATCAGCGTTTTATAGTATTCAACATACAAGTTCTATACAAGTATTGTTAGACATACCTAAGTATTTCATCTTTTTGAGTGATTATAAATTATAGTATATTAATTTTGGTGTCCATGGGTAGTATATAGAAATGTGATTGATTTTTGCATGTTTACCTAACATACTGTGGCCTTACTAAGCTCACTTTTTACTTCTAAGAGATTTTTTTGGTGGATTCTTTGGGATTACTTACATAGGTCATCATTTCATCTGCAAATAGTTTTATTTCTTCTTTTTTATCTGCATGTCTTTTCTTTTTTTCATCTTACTGCACTAGCTAGACTTTCCAGCATTATGTTGACATGAGAAGAGATGGTGGGCACCCTTGCTTCATTCCCTCTCTTGGGGAGAAAATATTCAGTCTTTCACCATTAAGCCTAATGTTAACTGTTAGGTTTTATTTGATGTTCTTCATAAACAAGAGGAAGTTCTCTATACCTATTTTTCTGAGGTGTTTTGTTTTGTTTTGTTTTGATCATGAATAGATGTTGAACTTGGCCAAATACTTTTTCTCCATTAAGTGATAGATATTTGATATATTTTTTCTTTAGCCTTTTGATATGATAAAATGCATTCATTGATTTTCAAATATTGAGAAAGCCTTGTATCCCTGGAATAAGCACCATTTGCTCATGGTATACTGTTATTGTCATATACTGCTGAATTCTATTTGTTAACATTTTGTTAAAGATTTTTATGCTTATATTCATGAGGGTTACTGGTCTGTTCTCTTTTTTGGTACTGTCTTTGGTTTTGGTATCAAGGTACTATTAATTTTATAAAATGGTGAAGTGTTCCTTTTTATTTTCTAGAAGAAACAAAATTTTATATGTTTGGGAGAATTCTTTAATGCAACTATCTGGGACTGGACATTTCTTTTTTTGAGTTTAAAGTTATAAACTCAATTTCCTTCATAAAGGACTATTCAAAATTATCTATTTCATATTGGATGAGTTTTGTTGTTGTTGTTTTTGCATGAAATGGTCCATTCATCTAAACTGTTAAGTTTATGTGTAGTGTTTTTGTAGTATTCTCTTCTTTTGATGTCTACAAGGTCTGTAGTGATATCCCTTGTTTTGTTCCTGACATTGGTAATTTGCATCTTCTCTCTTTTCTTCTCCATCAGTCTTGCTAGAGGTTTGTCAATTTTATTGATCTTTTCAAAGAACGAGATCTATGTTTTACTAATTTTCTCATTTTTTGTTTTTCATTTCACTGACATCTGCTCCTATCTTTATCATTTCCTTCTTTCTGCTTATTTGGGTTTATTTTGCTCTTGTTTTTCTAGGTTCTTGAGAGGGGATTCTCAGACTGTTGATTTGAGGATTTTCCTCTGTTCCTATATATGCATTTAATACTAAAAATTTCCCTCTCAGCATTGCTTTAGCTGTGTCCCACAGATTTTGGTAGCTTGTATTTTTATTTTAATTAATTTTTTCACTTGATACTACATCTTCGATCTATGGATTTATTAGAAGTGTATTGCTTAGTTTTCAAGTGTATGGGGATTTTCCTCTTATTTTTCTGTAGTCAGAGAACACACCCTATATAATTCAAATTATTTTAAATTTGTTGAGGTTTGTCCTATGAAACAGGAAATGACCTACACGATTAAACATTTGAAAAGAATGTCTATTCTGCTGTTGCTGGTGGAATGTTCTATAAATGTCAGTTAGATTTTGTTGGCTGATAGGGTTATAGAGTTTTTTCAATATATAGTAGTTGTAATTATTGAGAGGAATTTTGATGTTTCCAAATATAATCATGTATTTATCTATTTCTCATTTCAGTTTTATCAATTTTTGCTTCACATATTTTGTAGTTCTATTGTTTGGTGCATTCACATTTAAGATTACTATGTCTTCTTAGTGGTTTGAACCTTTTATTATTATATGTCCCTCCCTGCCTCTGAAAATTTTCTTTACTCTGAAGTTTACTTTATCTGATGTTAAGATAGCCAATCAGTCCTGTTTTCCTTTGATTAGTTTTGGTATGATAAATCTTTGTCCATCCTTTTATTTTCAACATGCTTATATCATTGTATTTGAAGTTTCATGTAGACAACATACACTTGAGTCATATTTTTAAATCCACTTGGCCAATATCTTTCAATTGGTACATTTGGGCCATTTAAGTTTAATATAAATTTTAATGTAATTACTGATAAAATAGGACTTAAGTCTGCCATTTTATATTATGTTTTCTGTTTGTTTTCTCTGCTTTTCATCTGTTTTCTTATTCTTACTTTCCTACTAAAGAATTTGAGAACTCCATTTATATTTATCTATAGTGTTTTTTGTGCATTCTTTTTAGAACTCTCTTATACACACACACACACACTCATAGTCAAAAGATGTCACCAATTTACTTACTCAAATTAAGTGTAGAAGCCTTACCTTTATTTACAGCTCTTTTTAAGAATTTTCTTAAGTATTTCTTATACATATATTTAGAACATCAGTGTTATGATTTATCAGATATATTATTTGCCAATATTTTCTCCAATTTTGTCAGTTGCCTTTCATTTTGTCGATAGTTTCCTTTGCTGTACAGAAGCTGTTTAGTTTAGGTCTGTTAATATTTGCTTTATATATTTAAGTGCTTCTATGCTGAATGTATATTTACAAATGCATATCCTCTTGTTGGACTGACCCCTTTATCACTGTAATAACCTTCTTTGTCTCTTATTACAGCCTTTGACTTAAAGTTTATTTTGTGTAAGTATAGCTACCCCTGCTTTCTTTGGGTTTCTATTTACATGGAATATCTGTTTCCATTTGCCTGGAATATCTGTTCTTTTTATTTTTCAGCATATTTTCTCTGTTGTTCACATTAATTGATTTCTATTATT
This sequence comes from Halichoerus grypus, assembly GCF_964656455.1. NCBI lineage: Eukaryota > Metazoa > Chordata > Mammalia > Carnivora > Phocidae > Halichoerus > Halichoerus grypus. The sequence continues at coordinate 127,503,187 of NC_135716.1, read as the reverse complement.
CTATCTTCCCTTTTCCATCACTCTTTAATCTTCCTCCTCTATTCTGCTGTTAAGTTCATCCACTGAGCTTTTTTATTTTGGTTATTGTATTTTTGATTTCTCAAATTACCATGTTTCTTTTTATCTATTACATTGTTGAAGCTTTCTATTTGTATGTTTCAAGTATTTTTATAATTGATCATTGAAGCATTTTAATGATAGCTGCTTAAAAAATTTATCAGAAAAGTTTAAACAACGCAAGCATCTCAGGATTAGCATCTATTGACTGTCTCTTTTCATTCAGTTTAAGATCTTCCTACTTCTTTGTATGTTGAGTGACTACTGATTGAAACATAGACATTTTTGTATTATGTTCTAAAACTTTTAATCTCATTTAAACCTTGCTTTAGCTGGCTTTCTCTGATATTGCTCCGGCAGGGGAAATGGAGGTCACTAACTTCTTACTTCCAGGGGTAGGTAGAAGTCCAGATTCACCACCATTCAAGCCTCTATTAACCTCCAACTGGGAGTGGGCTTCTCATTAGTTCTGCATAGAAGTGGGAGATTCCACTTTCATGTGGTCTTCATTGACATGGCTATGAGGGTGGCCTTCTGAAATAGTGAAAGTCCTGATCTTAGGCTTCCTGTGACACCATCCCAATGGATATTAGGTTGCCTCATTAAAGCTTCATGAGGATGGAAAGTCTAGGCTCTCCACTCAGCCTCTGCTGGCATGGGTGGAAGTGGAACCAAATGTTTTCTATGGTTTCGACCGGAGTAGAGTGGTTATTATCTGAAAGTTAACTGTCTTAATAGCCTGAATCTTTCTTGGTTGTTTAGCTGGAGAGAGTAGGCATTTTGGTATTTTGTTTGTTTGGTTGCATCCTTTGGCTTTTAGGTTACTGACTTCTTTAGCTTTAATTTTAGGATATATGTAAAAAACAAACAAACAGAAACAGCAAAACAGGGAATTCATTCACCACTGTGTCATTGCTCAGATTCTGATTGTCCTAGCCAGTCAGCCTCCGCTCTTCACCATTCAGTCTTTTAATGTTTGTTTCATATATAATGTCCAAGGAATTTATGTAAGATATAATATATACAGGCATACCTTGTTTTATTATACTTTGCTTTATTGCACTTTACAAATACTGCATTTTTTTTTTTAACAAATTAAAGATTGTGGTAACCTTGCAATAAGCAAGTGTATTGGCGTCATTTTTCCCACACCACATTTTGGTAATTCTCACCAGATTTCAAACTTTTTCATTATTATATTTGTTATGGTGATCTGTGATCAATGATTACAACTCACTGTAAACTCAGATGATGGTTAGCATTTTTTAGCAGTAATGTATTTCATTAAGGTTTCATACACTTTTTTATGCATAATAGTACAGTATTATTACACATTTAACAGATTACAGTATAAACTTCTATATGCACTGGAAAACAAAAAAAATTTGACTTGCTTTAGTGTATTTGCTTTATTGCATTGGTCTGACATGAAAACTGCAATATCTCCAAGGTATGCCTGTAGTATTACATAATGCATTATATCATAAATAATAACTATATAACACATATAATGTCCAAGGAATTGAATTATACTTTGCAAGAGAAACACATGTACTCTATCTTCCTAGAAGTGGAACCCTATATGCTTATTTTTATTTATTTTTATTTTTTATTATGTTATGTTAATCACCATACATTACATCATTAGTTTTTGATGTAGTGTTCCATGATTCATTGTTTGCGTTTAACACCCTGTGCTCCATTCAATACATGCCCTCTTTAATACCCATCACCAGGCTAACCCACCCCCTACACCCCTCCCCTCTAGAACCCTCAGTTTGTTATATGCTTATTTTTTAACAAAATAGTTTATTGAGATAAATATGTTCTCCCTGTACTGTAATTATTTTCTGTTTAGTCTTAAATTTCCAAAAATATGCGTATGTTTTTGTATAATACCATTTTGTATATTAATGTTCAAAAACTTTCTTTATTGTAGCTATTATTTTTTCCATCAATTGAAAAGTTCCTATTTATGCCATTTAACGTTTTCTGTGATAAATTCTACATTAAGACTAATGTTAAGTCTTTTGCTTTATTCTACTTAATATATATTTGCTTAGCTTTTCATTTTACTTTCTCTGTATTACCTTAATTTTTGGACTTGTCTTGCGAATAGCCATCTTGATTTTGTATTTACACTTATAATAAATTTATAATTATTTATATTTACTTATAATCATATCACATTCATAAATGTAAATATATAGAAATTTTTACAAATATAGTTTTGACACTATTTTATAATTTTTGTATGTCATACAGGCTATATTTTCTTTTTTATCTTTTTTATTTTAAAAAAGCAAAAATATAAATTTTACAAACATATAATCTGCCTTATCTATTAAGTCAAGCATAAATTCACTTTCAAATATCTACTCGGTTGTTATATTTATGCATTTTTATTTTTCTTTTGATACTTACCTTGGAATTAAGAAAAAAGTGGATACTAAACGTTTGATCTAAAAATATCTACCTTGGGGGAGGAGCTAAGATAGTGGAATAGCAGGAAGAACCTAGGCTTGCCTCTCCCTCAAACACAGCTAGATAAATATCAAATCATTCTGTATACACAAGAAATCTATTGAGCACTGACAGAACAAACTGCACAACAACAGGGAGAGAAGAGGCCACAATATGGAAGGTAGGAGGTACAGAGATGTGGTTTGGGGGGAGAAAGGGAATGTGGATGCTGTGGAGGGGAGGGAGTCCTGTCACAGAGAGATGCAAGAGAGAGAGAGAGGAGTGCACAGGGAATCACACAAGGAAAACACTTTCCCAAAGCCATTGATGGGAACAAGAGGGGCTGATTTTCATGAGTTTTTACAAAGAGCAGGTCTCAAAGACTGGAGTTTTAGAGGTCTGTGGCATAGTCAGTGTGGAGCCCTGACGGCACTGCAGTGCTCCTGTGGAGAAGGAGGGCAGATAGCCTGGGGGCAGACTGTGCAATCTGAGCATCCCCTGGGACACAGTGGGAGAGAGAGCACCCCTTCTTGGAGTGCATCTGAGGGAGGTGGCATTGCTTCTCCGGGGACACAGGAGCCAGCAGGTGCCATTTCCCTTGCCTGCACCTCAGCATATGCACAGAGACACCTGCTGAGGGTGGCTAACCTGGACACTGGCTCCTTGCTGTGCTTTACTCCAAACTCCATGCCCATGCACTTTGGTGGGACTGCCCTTCTGGGACAAACCTGCATCAGTCCCAGAGTAACAAGACCCTTCCCCAGAGGACCAGCACAGGTCCCCACCAAGCCAGGTCCCTAAAGTTTGGAGTTTTAAAACTCAGCTGGCCTGGCTGGGATGGAGCCCAAAGTGCACTGTGATGCTGGGCGGGCAGGCAGCCAGGACACAGACAGGGTGAAGGCAGCAATCTGAGGGACATCTGGGATGCAAGAGGGGAGACTGTCTGCTCTTCTGGGAAGGCTACCTGGAGAGCAGGTACAACCTCCCCTCCACGGACAACCTCCCCTCCACGGGGATTAAGAAGCTGGCTGGCCCCATTTCCTTCACCCCGCTCTTCAGCATAAACTAATTTCAGTAAGCAACATGGTGCCAATACTGGTAGCCTAAACTCCTTTACAGCAAACCCCACCCCCTTGTGCTCTACTGGTGCTGCATTTCTTGGACAGGTGTGCCTGAAAACCAGAGCAATGGGCCCATCCTCCAGAAGACCAGCACAACCCACCCCCCTTTCCTTCCCCCCCCCCCAACCGCACACACCGCATCTACTAACCATAGTTCTGCAAAGCTTCAGCTCTAGTGGAAATAGCATCAGGTCTCTTTTAACAAGAAGAAGAGAGCACACCTAGTTAAAACTCACCACACTCTGGTCAAGGTCCAAACACTCCCCACTTCAGCCAAGAGGAAACTCTGCAGAGGACTGACCTGAGGGAAAGAGCAGCCACAAAACAGCAGCAGAGTGCACACAGCATATACCAGAGACACTTCCTGAAGCATCAGGCCCTGGACATATATGACCTCTTCTGCATAAAGCCATTACTCTCAGGAGCATGAAACATAACAGGCTTTCCTAACATACAGAAGAAGACAGAGATCTAGACAAAATATCAAGATGAAGCAATTCATCCCAAAAGAAAGAACAAGAAAAAGTCAAGACCAAGGATCTAATCCAAACAGATATAAGTAAAATGCCTGATCCAGAATCATAAGGATACTAGCTGGGCTTAAGAAAAGCATGGAAGACACCAGGGAGTCCCGTACTGCAGAGATAAAAGACCTAAAAACTAGTCAGGTTGAAATTAAAACACACACACACACACATACACACACTGTAACTGAGATGCAAAACAACTGGATGTAATGACTACAAGGATGGAAGAAGCAAAGAATAAATAAGTGATACAGAAGATAAAATTATGGAATCATTCCAAGATGAAGGAAGAGGGAAAGAAAAATATTGGATCACAAATGTAGACTAAGGGAACACAGTGACGCCATAAAGCATAATAACATTTGTATCATAGGAGTCCCAGAAGAAGAAGAGGGAGAAAACGGAGCAGAAGGTTTATTTGAAGAAATTATAGCTAAAATTTTCCTCACCTTGGGGAAGGAAACAGATCCAAATTAAGGAGGCACAGAGAACTCCCATCAAAATCAACAAAAGGAGGCCAACACCAAGACATATCATATCTAAATTTGCAAAATATAAAGAAAAAATCCTAAAAGCAGCAAGACAAAAGAAGTCCCTAACTTACAAAGGAAGACCAATAAGGTTAGCAGCAGATCTCTCCACAGAAACTTGGCAGGCCAAAAGAAAGTAGCATGATATATTCAACATACTGAATGGGAAAAATGTACAGCCAAGAATACTCTATCCAGCAAGGCTATTCATTCAGAATAGAAGGAGAGATGAAGAGTTTCCCAGATAATAAAAATTAAAGGAGTTCATGACCATTAAACCAGCCCTGCAAGAAATATTAAAGGGGATGCTTTGAGTAGGAAAGAAAGACAAAAAGTGACAAAGACTACAAAGGAATAGAGAAAATCTCCAGAAACAACAACAACAAGAAGTAATAAAATGGCACAAAATTCATATCTATCAATAATTACTCTGAATGTAAATGGACTAAATGCTCCAGTAAAAAGACACAGGGTATCAGAATAGACAGAAAAACAAAGCCCATCTATATGCTGTTTACAAGAGACTCACTTTAGACCTAAGACACCTGTAGGGTTTTTTTTTTTTTTCTTTTTTTCTTTTTTTTTTTCCACCTGCAGATTGAAAGTGAGGGGATGGAGAAATAGTTACCATGCAAATGAATGTTAAAAGAAAGCCGGAGAGTGCCTGGGTGGCTCAGTCAGTTCAGCATCTGCCTTTGGCTCAGGTCATGATCCCAGAGTCCCAGGATCAAGTCCTGCATTGGGCTCCCCGCTCAGCAGGGAGTCTCCTTCTCCCTCAGACCCTGCCCCTCTCGTGCTCTCCTTCTTTCACTCTCTCTCAAATAAATAAATAAAATCTTAAAAAAAAAAAGAAAGCTGGAGTTGCAATACTTATATCAGACAAACTAGATTTTAAACCAAAGACTGTAATAAGACATGAAGAAGGGCACTACATCATAATAAAGCAGTCTATCCAACAAGAACATCTAACAGTTGTAAATATTTATGCCCCCAACTTGGGAGCATCCAAAAATATAAATCAATAAATAACAAACAAAAAGGAACTCATTGATAATAATACAATACTAGTAGGGGACATTAACACCCCACTTATAGCAAGAGACACATCATCTAAGCAGAAAATCAACAAGGAAGCAATGGCTTTGAATGACACACTGGACCAGATGGATTTCATGGATACATTCAGAACATTTCATCCTTTATAAAGCAGCAGAATACACAGTTTTTTCAAGTGCACATAGTTACATTCTCCAGAACAGATCAGATACTAGGTCACAAATTAGGCCTCAACAAGTACAAAGGGATTGAGATCACATCATGCATAGTTTCCAATCACAACACTATGAAACTTAAAGTCAATCACAAGAAAAAATTTGGAAAGGCCACAAATACATGGACACTAAAGAACATCCTACTAAAGAATGAATGGGTCAACGAAGAAATTAAAAAAGAACTTTAAAAATACATGGAAACAAATGAAACAAATGAAAATGAAAAACCTTTGAGATGCAGCAAAAGTGGTCATAAGAGGGAAGTATATAGCAATACAGGTCTAACTCAAAAAGCAAGAAAAAGTCTCAAATCTGCAACCTAACCTTACACCCAAAAGGAGCTAGAAAAATAACAACAAATGAAGCCTAAAGCCAGCAGAAGGGAAACAAGAAACATTAGCGCAGAAATAACTAATACAGAAACAAACAAACAAACAAAAGTATTATACACATTGATGAAACCAGGAGCTGGTTCTTCAAAAGAATTAATAAAATTGATAAATCCTTAGCCAAGTTTATCAAAAAGAAAAGAAAAAGGACATGAATAAATAAAAGTACAATGAAAGAGAAGAAATCAAAACCACATTGCAGAAATACAAATTATAAGAGAATATTATGAAAAATTATATGCCAACAAATTGGACAACCTGGAAGAAATGGATAAATTCCTACAAACATATAAACTAGCAAAACTGAAACAGAAAAAAATAGAAAACTTGAACAGACTGATAACCAGCAAAGAAATTGAATCAGTAATCAAAAATCTCCCAACAAACTATTGGTTCAGGGCTGAATGGCTTCCCAGGGGAATTCTACCAAACATTTAAAGAAGAGTTAATACCTATTCTTCTCAAACTATTCCAAAAAAAAAAAAAAAATAGAAATGGAAGGAAAACTTCCAAACTTATTCTACAAGTTACCATTATCATTATCTTGATTCATTATCCTGATTCCAAATTCAGACAAAGACCCTACTAAAAAAGAGAACTATGGGCCAGTATCTCTGATGAACATGGATGCAAAAATTCTCAACAAAATACTAACAAACCGAATCCAACGGAACATTAAAAGAGTCATTCACCATGATCAAGTAGGATTTATTCCTGGGTTGCAAGGGGTGGTTCAATATTCACAAACAATCAACCTGATATACCACAATAAATGAAAGGATAAGAACCATATGATCCTCTCAACAGATGCAGAAAAAGCATTTGACAAAGCACAGCACCGATTCTTGATAAAAACCCTCAATAAAGTAGGAATAGAGGGAACAAACCTCAACATCATAAAGGCCACATGTGAAAAACCCACAGCTAATATCATCCACAATGGGGAAAAACTGAAAGCTTTTCCTCTATGGTCAGGAACAAGACACAGATGTCCACTCTGACCACTGTTATTTAACAGAGTACTGGAAGTCCTAGCCTCAGCAATCAGATAACAAAAAGAAATAAAAGTCATCCAAATCAGCAAGGAAGAAGTCAAACTTTCACTATATTCAGACAACATGGTACTCTATGTAGAAAACCCAAAAGACTCCACTAAAAAATTGCTAGAACTGATACACAAATTCAATAAAGTTGCAGGATACAAGTCAATGTACAGTAATCTGTTGCATTTCTCTACACCAATAATGAAGCAGCACAAAGATAAATCAAGGAATCCCATTTACAATTGCACCAGAACCATAAAATACCTAGGACTATACTAACCAAAGAAGCAAAAGATCTGTACACTGAAAACTATAAAACACTTATGAAAGAAATTGAAGATGACCCCAAAAAATGGAAAAACATTTCATGCTAATGGATTGGAAGAACAAATATTGTTAAAATGTCTATACTACCCAAAGTAATCTACACATTTCATGCAATCCCTATCAAAATACCAACAACATTTCTCACAGAGCTAGAACAACAATCCTAAAGTTTATATGTAACCATAAAAGACCCCAAATAGCCAAAGCAATCTGGAAAAAGAAAAGCAAAGTTGGAGACATCACAATTCTGGACTACAAGTTATATTACAAAGTTGTAGTGATCAAGACAGTATGGTACTGGCACAAAAACAGACACATTGATCAATGGAACAGAATAGAAAATCCAGTAATGGACCCACAACTGTATAGTCGACTAATCTTCAACAAAGCAGGAAAGAACATCCAAAGGAAAAAAAATACAGTCTCTTCAACAAATGGGTACTGTGCTTCACCACAGACTCCAGGCACCCAGGCAGGTGTACACCGCCAAATCCCCTGCTGTTGAATTGTCGCTCAATGGTGCCCAGAGGGCCTTTGTCCATGAAGAGGCAATATACCCTTTTCCAAATATACTCCAGGAAGGGGAACAGTCTCTCTCAGTGCAACCCAGGGGATCCCCACACCACAGCATCTTGCATGAACCCCACAGGCCATTTATTCTCCCTCTCTCCCTGAAAAGGGCTCCCTCTCCTCTGCGGCACCTGCCTTTTCTCTCCCCCAGTTCAAATCTCCGTATCTCCCTTCTGCCACATTCTCTCCCTCGAAATGTGCAGATTGTTTTCTTAATCCTCAAATCAATTTCCTAGTTGTTCAAAATGATTTGATGTTGATCTAGCTGTGTTCAAGGGACGAGGTAAGCCAGGGTTCCCCTACTACTCCGCCATCTTAACTCCTCCACCCCAGTTTTCATAGTATTCTTATACTCAATAATAAGTACAAAAAAATGTTCTGAAACATATATTTCAAACATTACTAAATAAATTTATATACTCATAGATTGTCATTTATTCAAGCATTTACTGCTATAAATAAAACCTTTTAATAATCAAAGAATACCCAAAATAATATTGCTTATAGCAGAAATAATGAATAAAAATTTATCAGTAAACTGAAAAACTATTATTTAAATAGATTTATTTAAATCTCTACCACAAAATTCTGCCATCATTAGGTGTACCTATAGCTCTTTAAAGCATACTCCATTTGTGATGCATTCATGTTTTTTACACAATGGTTTTTTTCTTCAATCATTCTATTTCTGACATTTTTAATTTTTCTTTTAAATTAATTTCCCTCAGCTTAAAAATATACTGAAGTTAGTACCATCTCACTTTTTAAAAAAATCTCCCATTAATCCTATTTCTGGCAGCTAAGGCATTATCTTTCCTCTGTCCAAAATTTTCTCAGAAAAGTTTCTATACTTGGTAATTATATATTAACCCATTGCAATTCTGTATCCATTCCTGAAAGTTACTAAAATCCCAAAGATGCAACATCTCTTCAACAGAAGTTTTCAAAATAGTTTTGTTTCCATGATAATTTTTCTTGACCTTTAAAAACATCCTTCATTTTTTTAATCATTCTTTTCTCTTAAACTAAGTGATAATAAGCCATCTCTCTGTTTTTCCTCCTACCTCCTGGAATTAATTCTCTGTTATCTTCACTGGTCCCACTGCTTTGTATCCATAAAATGAAACTGCCCGAAGGCTTTGTTCTTAGCTCTCATACTGATCCCTATATTTTCTTGTGAGTTTGGCTTTAACCATACCCTCAAACCACTCACTACTGAATTTACATCTTAGACCTAGAACATTATTTCTGAATTTTAGTTCTTCATTTCCAATGCCTGGTTGATATCTATATATCAATATACTACCTCAAATAAACATGACCAAACTTAACATTCTACCACAACTCTTCAAATGATGCCATTTTTGTAAACTAAGTTACTTTTTGTCCCAGTTACCGAAGTTCAAAATACCAAAAGAACATTTTCTCACTTATTCTTTTTTCATATTCATATTATTCATATTTCATCAGTTAAAAAAAAATCCTGTCAAATCGTTACACTGTCTGTCCTTTGATATACAATGTTGATTGTAGGGCTGTGAAACCAAGACAGACTTGAAATCCCAGCTTCATGACTGACTATATGTCTGATACTGGGTAAAATCTTAAACTTTACTATATTTCATTTTTTTCTGTGAAATAATATCTTTCCACACCAAAGAATATGATGAAGAATAAATATTCTTCAGAAAGTCCTTCCCTATCTAGCCCAAGCCTTCATCCCTTTTGTCCCATGTTACTACTTTCTTTTCTTTAGAAATTAACACGATCTGACATTCTATGCTGGTTTTGTTGTTTTGTTTTTTCTGCTTACATGTTTATTTCCTGTGCCTTCCCACTGAACTTTATGAGAGCAGAACCTTTGTTGGTATTATTTACCACTGAGGCCAGAATAATCTCGTTCACGTATTAGGTGATCAATACATATTTGGTAAAGGAATGAATAAAATATATAAAATGCCTATCACAATGACTTTTACTGAGTGTCTGTCCTCTAAACTCTGTCTTCTTTCTTCTTTGCCACTATTCTCTGCCTGTATCAACTCTAATCACACCATTTCTGCCCTACAGTAATTGATCTCTCTGCTCTCATCTGTCTCCTAACCCCCATTAATCTGCTAGCAAAACACTGGATTAATTTCCTTTAAAAAACTTTGTCAATTTTTTTCATAGAGCACCAACTATGGTAGAACCACTCCATTTTCCTCCTCAAATAACTACAATAGATCTTCATTGCATTCATTAAGATGTCTAAACTCCAAGGTTCTTTTCATAGCCCCGCTAACTTCCTATTCATTGCTTAAATGAACATCAGTCATTTTGATTGCCCTTAAAAAAAGTCATGTTAAAAAAATAAAGTGAAGTGGGCGCCTGGGTGGCTCAGTTGGTTAAGCGACTGCCTTCGGCTCAGGTCATGATCCTGGAGTCCCGGGATCGAGTCCCGCATCGGGCTCCCTGCTCTGCGGGGAGTCTGCTCCTCCCTCTGACCCTCCCCCCTCTCATGTGCTCTCTCTCTCATTCTCTCTCTCTCAAATAAATAAATAAAATCTTTAAAAAAAAAAAAAAAAATAAAAAAAAATAAAGTGAAGTATGTCCCCACCTTTGATTATACCATAATACCCAACTAGAATACATAAATGAAATTCTTCTTTTAGGGCCCAGGTTAAGATACCCAGAATTAAATACTGCCTCATTTTCTACTTCTCTAGAATTTTTAAGTATTATTTCAAAATCATTAATATACTCACTTTTTATAAATAATGTATGCAGTTACAAAGTTTTCTAACTTTCTAATCTCCATGCATAATCACTGTTCATTGTTTATATATACTTTCAAATGTAATCACTGTTCAACTGATTTTCCATTCTTCATCAATTGTCAATGCATAGATAGATAGATACATTTAGATATACTTAGAACATATGTTCTGCAACATACTTTTTTATTTCCTATGTACTTGTACTTTTCTAACACCTGCAGAGCTCATCTCTTTTAAATTTTACATAATTATCTGCCCTAATACTCATGTCATGAAGCATTTTTTAAAAAATTTTATCTATCCATTTAAGTATTTTGTAACCTACAACTAGATATCGTTTCTCAATCACTTCTTTCAGCATGTTAAAAAAATCAGGATATAATGATGATTTCAACATGCCATGTCACCAAATTAAGAATTTAATAGTTTTATCCACTTCCACTAATATTCCAAATTGTCCTTTAAGGCATTGAAAAAAAAAAAAAAAACTACTTCCCAATGGACTAACTCAAATATGGAAAACCTGAAAAAAATTAGAGATCCACGATCTATTAAAAAAACAAGTATTTTTAATCAACAAAATCTTCAAGAACTAAAAAATGAAAATAGCAAGGTGAAAGAATATAAGATTAAATTAAAATATCAATTGTATTTCTATATATTAGTAACAAACAATCCAAAAATGAATTTAAGAAAATAATTCCATTCACAATATCAAAGCGAATAAAATACATAGAAATAAATTTATTTTATTTTATTATGTTATGTTAGTCACCATACATCATTAGTTAGTTTTTTTTTTAAGATTTTATTTATTTATTTGACAGACAGAGAGAGAGAGCACAAGCAGGGGGAGGGAGAAGCAGGCTTCCCGCTGAGCAGGGAGCCCAATGTGGGACTCGATCCCAGGACACTGGGATCATGACCTGAGCTGAAGGCAGACGTTTAACCATCTGAGCCACCCAGGCACCCACATCATTAGTTTTCGATAGTGATCCACGATTCATTGTTTTCGTATAACACCCAGTGCTCCATGCAGTACATGCCCTCCTTAATACCCATCACCAGGCTAACCCATACTCCCACCCCCCTCCCCTCTAAAACCCTCAGTTTGTTTCTCAGAGTCCATAGTCTCTCATGGTTCATCTCTCCCTCCAATTTCCCCCCCTTCATTTTTCCCTTCCTTCTCCTAATGTCCTCCATGCTATTCCTTATGTTCCACAAATAAGTGAAACCATATGATAATTGACTTTCTCTGCTTGACTTCTTTCACTTAGCATAATCTCCTCCAGTCCAATCCATGTTGATGTGAAAGTTGGGTATTCATCCTTTCTGATGGCTGAGTAATATTCCATTGTATATACGGACCACATCTTCTTTATCCATTCATCTGTTGAAGGGCATCTCGGCCCTTTCCACAGTTTGGCTATTGCGGACATTGCTGCTATGAACATTGGGGTGTATATGGCCCTTCTTTTTGCTACATCTGTGTCTTTGCGGTAAATACCCAGGAGTGCAATTGCTGGGTCATAGAGTAGCTCTATTTTTAATTTTTTGAGGCACCTCCACACTGTTTTCCAAAGTGGCTGTACCAACTTGCATTCCCACCAACAGTGTAAGAGGGTTCCCCTTTCTCCACAACCTCTCCAACATTTGTTGTGTCTTGCCCTGTCAATTTTTGCCATTATAACTGGTGTAAGGTGGTATCTCAATGTGGTTTTGATTTGAATTTCCCTGATGGCTAATGATGATGAACAGTTTTTCATGTGTCTGTTAGCTATTTGTATGTCTTCTTTGGAAAAGTGTCTGTTCATGTCTTCTGTCCATTTTTTGACTTGATTATTTTTTTTTTGGGTGCTGAGTTTGAGAAGTTCTTTATAGATCTTGGATAGCAGCCCTTTGTAGTGTCATTTGCAAAAATCTTCCCCCATTTTGTGGGTTGCCTCTTTGTTTTGTTGACTGTTTCCTTTGCTGTGCAGAAGCTTTTTATCTTGATGAAGTCCTAAAAGTTCATTTTTGCTTTTGTTTCACTAGCCTTTGGAGATGAATCTTGAAAGAAGTTGCTGTGGCCGATGTCAAAGAGGTTACTGCCTATGTTCTCCTCTAGGATTTTGATGGATTCCTGTCTCACATTGAGGTCTTTCATCCATTTTGAGTTTATCTTTGTGTATGGTGTTAGAGAATGGTCGAGTTTCATTCTTCTGCATATAGCTGTCCAATTTTCCCAGCATAATTTATTGAAGAGACTGTTTTTTTTTTCCATTGCATATTTTTTCCTGTGTTGTCGATGATTATTTGACCATAGAGTTGAGGGTCCATATCTGGGCTCTCTATTCTGTTCCACTGGTCTATATGTCTGTTTTTGTGCCAGTACCATGCTGTCTTGGTGATCACTACTTTGTAAAAAACTTGAAATCAGGCAACGTGATGCCCCCAGCTTTGTTTTTCTTTTTCAACATTTCCTTGGCAATCCAGGGTCTCTTCTGATTCCATACAAATTTTAGGATTGTTTGTTCCAGCACTTTGAAAAATGTCATTGGAATTTTGATCTGGATGGCATTAAATTTTAACAAAATAACTGCAAAACTTGCACAATGAAAACTATAAAACAATGTTGAAAGAATTAAAGAATATCTAAATAAATTGAGAGACAGTTCACATTCAAGATTGAGAATACTCACTATTGTAAAGACGGCAATCTCCACAAATTGATTTATAAATTCAATGGAATCTTTATCACTAACCCAGCAAGAATCATTGCAGAAATTGACAAGCTGATCCTAAAATTCATTTGTAAATGCAAGGGACCCTGAATAGCCAAAGCAATATTGAAAAAAAAGAGCAAAGCTGGAGGACTCACACTTCCCTATTTCAAAACTTAACTACAAAGCACCTACAATAATCAGACTGGGTGCTACTGGCATAAGGATAAAATATATAGACCATTGGAATATAACTGAGAATCCAGAAATTAACCTTACATTTTATGGCCAATTGGTTTCTGACAAAGATATCTAGACAATTCACCTGGGAAAGAATAATCTTTTCAACAAATGGGGCTGGTGTAATTGAATATCTACATGCAAAAAAAAATGAAATTAGACCCTTACTTCACACCACACATAAAAATTCATTCAAAATGAAACACAGTCTAAATTTCAGCAAAATTATGAAACTTCTAGGAAAAAACATAGAAAAAATTTTGTGACATTAGGCAGATTTCTTAGATACAACACCAAAAGCATGATCCATAAAAGAAAAAATTCATAACCTGGATGTCTTAAAACTCAAAATTTTTCTGCTCTAAAAGAGAACATCAAGAAAATGAAAAGATGAGCTAGAGGCTGAGAAAAAAATATCTGCAATACATATATCTGATAAAGGATTTATATCCATATAGCTACTCTTACAACACAATAATAAGACAAACAACCCACTTTCAAAATGAGCAAAAAATTTGTACAGACATTTGACAAATATATATGTATAATTGATAAGCAGATGAAAAATGCTTATCACCATTACTCAATAGGGAAATAAAAATTAAAACCAAAATAAAATACCACTTTATACCTACTAGAATGTCTATAGTGTAAAATACAAAAAAATACTAATTGTTTGAAAGGACATACAGAAACTAAAACCCTCATGCATTTTTGGTTTCTACTGTTTAGAAAGCAATTTAGTTTTTTACAAAATTAAGCATAAACTTACCATACATACCCGCAATTGCACTCCTAAGAATCTACCCAAGAAAAATGAAAACATGTCTACACAAAAACATGTAAGAAGTAGTTGTTCATAACAGCATTATTCATAATAGCAAAAACTGATAATAAGTGAATGAATAAAAAAAATGTAGTATATTCATATAATGGAAAATTACTCAGCAATCAAAATAACTAACTACTGATACATGCTACAACATAAATGAGCCTCAAACACATCACACTAAGTGAATGAAGGCAGCTGCATAAGACTGTGTATTGTATGACTTGATTCATATAAAATGTTTAGAAAAGCAAATGTACAGAAACGGAAACCAGACCAATGGTACCTAAGACTGAGGTTGGGAGTCAAGATTAACTACAAATGGGAAAGAGGGAAACTTTTGGAATGGTGGAAATTTCTAACACTGGAATGTGGAGATGGTTATACAGCACCATTAATTTACTAAAATCATTAAATCACATATATAAAATGAATGAATTTTACAGTATATAAGCTATACATCCTCAAAGCTATTAAGACATCATAGAAATCAAAAAATATATTTGTTTCTCTACAATTTGATATTTTTATGCTTAGCATTTTTTATGCAGTAGGCATACAAGCTTCTATAAATTCTCAGATATAAGATATTACTAATGTGTTCACTAGTTTATGAAATTTTAGATAAATGATACAGTATATATTAGTTCATATAACTTAGGTTTATCTGAAATGAAACTCTAATGAATCCAATTACCTTTTTCAGAGCAGGGCAGAAATTAAAGAAAAGTCGGTGGCTATATGCTTTGAATCTTTCAGGAAGATGCCAGTTCTGAATTATTTCTTCATCAGAAATCACATGATGATCCAGTGCTTTGAGAGACCATATACTGTTGACGAGAACATGTCTATATCCTTTTTTAAGGCTCACTGGACAATCGAACATAGTGAGGGCAATGAGACTTGGACAGGCAGATAACATACATATATTCTTTAACTTTGCAAACCCATTGTCATGAAGATAGAGGAGTTTTAGTTTCTTCAATCCACTCCAAAATTTGGTATCTGGTAGACTCTTTATCTGAAATATTATTAATAACATCTTAAATACAAATATTAATTTTCTATAAGTTACATGGAAAATGGAAAAACATTCAACATCTTCGAAAATTCAGTATTTTCCAAAATGGCAAATTTCTCATTAATAAGCCAAAAAAGAATCTAATTATCCAATAGTGACTGGAGTAAAAACATAATACACTGTTCATCTAGATTATGTTATCATTGTTAGTATAATTAAATGAATAGACATATATACTTTGTTCAATAAAAATTCCTCTGTAGTAGGCCAATTCTAAAATTTTCTAAACATAAAGAATTAAGGAGCCATATCAATCAATGTGATACACCACATTAACAAAAATGAAGGATAAAAGTCATATGATCATCTCAATAGACAGAGAAAAGGAATTTGACAAAATTCAACATTTACTCATGATAAAAACTCTCAACAAGTAGGTACAGAAGGAATGTACCTCAACATAATAAAGGCCATATATGACAAGCCCACAGCTAACATCATATTCAATGGTGAAAATTGAAAGCTTTTCCTCTAAGATCAGGAACAAGGCAAAGATGTCCACTCTTTCCACTTTTATTCAACACAATATTAAAAGTTCCAGCCAGAGTAATTAATCAAGGAAAAGAAACAAAAGGAATGCAAATCAGAAAGGAAGTAACAAAACTGTCAGCGTTTGCAGATGACATATTATATACAGAAAATCCTAAAGACTTCACCAAAAAATTGTTACAACTAATAAATCAATTAGTAAAGTTGCAGGATACAAAATCAATATACAAATATATGCTGCATTTCTATACACTAATAATAAGCTATAAGAGAAATTAAGAACACAATCCCATTTAAAATTGCAGCAAAAAGAGAAAATACCTAGAATGAATTTAACCAAGGAGGTGAAAGATCTGCACACTGAAAACTATGAGACATGGATAAAAGAAAGAGGAACAGACAAATAAATGGAAAGATATTCCATGCTCTGGATTGAGAGAATAAATGTTAAAATGATATTACCCAAAACAATCTACATATTCAGTGTAATCCCTTCTAAATTCCAAAGGCATTTTTCACAGAAATAGAAAAAAGAATCCCAAAATGTATATGGAAACACAGAAGATCCCAAATAGCCAAAGCAATCCTGAAAGAGAATAAAGCTGGAGGCATCATGCACCCTGATTTTTAAACTATATTACAAACCTATAGTAATCAAAACAGTATGGTATTGGCATAAAAACAGACACAAAGATCAATGTAACAGAACTCAGAGACCGGAAATAAACCCATGTATAGATGGTCAGTTGATTTATGATGGCGTCAAGAATATACAATGGGGGAAAAAGAAAGAATATACAATGGGGAAAAGGCAGTGTCTTCACAAATTTGCATATCATCCTTGCACAGGAACCATGCTAATCTTCTCCGTATCATTCCATTTTTAGTATATATGCTGCCAAAGCAAGCACAAGGGCAGTCTCTTCAATAAATGGTGTTGGGAAAACTGGACAGCAACATGTAAAAAAAAAAAAGTCGTAAAACTGGACCTCTATCTTAACCATACACAAAAATTAGCTCAAAATGGATTAAAGTCTAAAACCTAAGACCTGAAACTATAAAACTCCTAAAAGAAAACATAGGCAATATACTCCTTCACAATAGCCGTGGTGATTTTTGGTTTTGACACAGAAAGCAAAGGACACAAAAGCAAAAATACATCAGGTAAAAATACATCAAACTAAGAAGCTTCTGCACAGCAAAGGAAATCATCAAAAAAAAAAAAAAAAATGAAAAGGCAAGCTACTGAATGAAAGAAAATATTTGCAAATCATATATGTAATAAGGGGATAATATCCAAAATATATAAAGAACTCATACAACCCAATACCAAAATAAAATCCAATTAAAAATGGGCAGTGAATCTGAATAGACATTTCCTAAAGAAAACATCCAGATGGCCAACATGGTACATGAAGAGATGCTCACTATCAATAATCAAAACAAACAGGGAAATACAAACCAAAACCACAATGAGATATCACGTCACACCTGCTAGAATGGCCACTGTCCAAAGGACAGGAAATAACAAGTGTTTGCAAGGATGTGGAGGAAAGGGAACCCTTATGCACTGTTAATGGGAATGTAAATTGGTACAATCACTGTGGAAAACAGTATGGAGGTTCCTCAGAAAAATAAAAATAAAACTACCATATGATCCAACAATTCTACTTCTCAGTATTTATCTGAAGACAAGGAAAACACTGACTCAAAAAGATATATGTACCCCTCATATTCATTCTAGCATCATTTACAATAGCTAAGACATGTAAGCAGCCTAAGTGTCTACCGATGGAGGAATGAATAAAGAAAATATGCTATATATATATATATATGTATATACACAATCATCATGTTGTACAGATGAATTTAATATGTTGTATGTCAATTACGTCATTAAAAAAATTTAAAAGTCCAGAGCGTTTTTAATCCAGACCATTAATTTAAGAAGTAAAATATACCAAATCACACAGTTTTTACATATTTCTAACTCAAAATTTTGTTTAAATTTAAAAATTTTTAAAGTAATCTTCACATCCAATGTTGGGATCAAACTCATGATCCAAAGATCAAGAATCACTTGCTCCACCAACTGACCCAGCCAGGCACCCCTTAAATTTTAAATTTTGTATTTATATATATTCTATTTATTTTTAAATTTTTGTTTATATTTTATATAAAAATTGGGAGGTATATTGGGATACATAGCATAAGTGTTTTTAAATATTAATTTCATTTATATGCAAATATCTAAAATGTCTATTGCTTACCTGATTTCCATGGAGATCAAGTTTGACTAATTTTATACAACTCTGAAGTGGACGAATATCTGTAATAAAATTGTTTGAGAAGATGCATACTCTAAGAGAGATACAGGATTGCAAATTTTCCATAGATTTTAAATGAAGGCCACTGAACTTCACAAAAACAAAATCTTTTTGATCTTCTATCATGTTTTCATTATAGTGACTCCATTCTTCATGACTGGTAAGCTCTTCTGTTATTGTTCCATGAAACATCTAGAAAAAATGGGAAATAGATTAGAAAAGGTTTTTTCAACTTCCAAAAATAAATCTGAAAACAAACAAAAAATCTGCTATAGCCAGTGAGAATACAATGGGTAAGAAAGTTAAAAAAAGATCTAATTTGTAAGTGAAATCTAAAAAAGAATAAAGAAACAAAAAAAAGCAGAATTAAGACCTATAAATCAGAGAATAAACTGATAGTTGCCAGACAATAGGGGGTTGGGCAAAGTGGGTGAAGGGGAGAAGGAAATACAGGCCTCCAGTTATGGAATGAGTAAGTCACAGGAATAAAAGACACAGCATAAGGAATACAGCCAATGATATTGTAATAGTGATGTAATGGTACAGAGTAGCTACATATGTGGTGAACATAGCATAATGTATAAAACTGTTAAATCACTAAGTTGTATACCTGAAACTAATGTAACATCATGTATCAACTATACTCAAATAAAAAAATTTCAAAAAAATTAATTCCCATAAAACCTTCTAATTCAAAGCATTTTGAAAGTATGAAATTTATATAACTACAAATCAAAAATGTTATCATTGCCTTTGCCAATCAACTAATCAGTAAAAGGAAAAAAAAAATTTCCTTTTTCCTAGAGTACTTAGAGAACATGGAATTTGGTGAAACAGTTAAGAGAAAAACACCTAGGCAAGAAAACTAAAACAAAGAAAATTACACTTTTTACACCTTGTATAATAATTCTGGTTAAAACATTCTGCTAAATAAAGAAATGCACTGAATGATAAACTTCCAAGTCAGGAGAGTGCTAACATTTGTGTAAGAGGCTGAAAAATGTAGCTAAATGAAATTAAGGCACAATACAGGATTTCAACTGTTACAAATTTCTTAAAAAGACAATTTGCAATCACATTATTTATTTCTATGTTCAATTCAACTAGGTAATTAAGATCTGGAATTCTAACAGTTTTAAAATTTGATTAATTTTATGTAAAATTTCTGGATCAAGCTCTTTAATATAATTTTACATAGTATTTCTCATATATTTGAAATCTCCCTTACTGTAGGTACTTTTAGCTTTCACAAAACAGTCACCCAGTGATAGTTTAGAAGAGAATATCTGAACTCAAGTGGCCTATCTGAAAGCATTTAGTAAGATTAACTATCTTCCCTATTGGAAGAATCTCTCCCATGTGGAAGTAAACTAGGTCAGCATAATCCAAGTAAAAATAAATGTGGAAATCCAGATAAACCCTTACACTCTTTCAAGAGATTAGCTACTTTTTATATCCTACCCAAGGCCTAGAACTGTAATCCTCAAACTCTTAAGTACCATCTAAGGAATTAAACAGAAAGCAGATTCCTAGGTCCCATATCATATCTACATTATCAGAGTCTCTGGGCTGAGGGCCAAGGAATATGTAATTGAGCATGCACCTGGGTAAGTCATGGACATCTTGAGAAAAACTAGTCTAAACTATAAGTAAAACAGTCTTCCAAATATAAAGACCCTCATATGAAATAAACAGATGTGAATGAATCTTTACAAACTTACCAAGCTCTATAGGTCCTGAAATGAAAAGCAATGTATAAAATGTATCCCATCATTTGGACTTCCTATTTAGAAAAGACTTAAGTCTTTCCTCAGGCTCTCCTTTGAGAAACCTATTTTTTCCATTTTGGCCTAATACAGGCACACTCTGGTTTATAACAGGGGTTTATGAAAGCCCATATCTCAGGCATAAATCAGGATGTTTCAAGACGCTTAATGAATGACCCACCCAGGTGCCCCTAGACTTTATTTTTTAGAGCTATTTAGATCAATATTTACAATAGCCAAGACATGTAAGCAGCCTAAGTGTCTACTGATGGAGGAATGAATAAAGAAATGAAAAACTGAAAGTACACAGAGATCCCATATACATCCACACTGTCAGTTCCCCCTATTAAAATCTTGCATTAGTGTTGTATATTTGTTTAATTAATGATCCAATCTTAATACATTATTATTAACTAATTATTATCAACTAATACATTATTACTAACTAAAGTTTAAGTGTTTTAGGTCATAGCTCATAGCAAAATCTCTAGACAAACAAAACACATCAACATGGAACAGCGGAGAGATCCCATTTCCTCACATAAAGCTGAAGCTAACTTTACATCTTCTGTCAAAGCACTGGTACGTGTGTGTGTGTGTGTGTGTATAGACAGTGACATACAGATAGATAAACTATTCTTTCAAGCATTCATTGTTCACACAGATTATTCCATCTCTAATAGTTTATTTTGGTATTTCTTTATTTCTTTGTAGAAGATATAATCTTCCTAGCATTTATTTTCACGGATTCTAAATAGTGTTACTAACTATAATTACTGTCTATAAACTTATCACAAGCAATGAAAGATTTTTATTTTAAACTCTTTTGTATTAATATGATTCATATGTCACTTGAACATGATGTCAATAATCTACCACTGGTATTATTCAAAAGTGGAATTTTTTTCTATTTCCTTCATTGATCTCGGACATAATAGATAATCTGATTATAATGAAAGGTTCTGCAATTATTTAAGCATTCTAACTTTAGCTATTAATTAATCAATCTTGTTACTCTGTGAAGTTCACAGACTGTTTTGTGAAGTTAACTGATACTGATACATAAGATAACATTGCCCCCTTCCTCAAAATGCTTAAATATGTTCCAAATAATTTTTTAATAATACCTAGTGAGTGAGTTAGTGTGATTAGTATCACTGCCTCACTTGAAAACTTTTTCTTGCAGATAAGACTTATAGTCTGAGGAAGAAGAGAATTATTATGTCACACAAATCCAAATTGGAGATAATCTTCATGATAGTACTTAAGTGAGTATCTTTTTATTCATTTTGGACAACTACTTCCTAGTTTTATTTAAAAAGATGCCAATTACAGACATATAAAAAATCTGCAATATTAAATACCAAAATGATTAGGGAACTAAAATTTCATGGCTTCAGAATTTTAAAAATATCTAGGTTGCCTAATTATTTTATGTTTAAATGTGAACTCCATGAAAACAATAAAATTAACTATGTGATGAAGTAAAATATAATTGTTGAAATATTAACTTTTTAATTCAATAATTAGAATTCTAAACAGTTAACAATAATGGATTCTTAGTTAATGAAATATTCTGAACTTTGCTATGCTGAACTCTGCTATTAAGGATGTTATATTTATTTCTCTCTTGGTGTAACCCTCTTCAGCAAATCATTGTCTAATTAACTCTTAGTCATTTACATTCCTGTACCATGTCTACATGGCCAATTTAGAAATTATATGTTTATATGTTATATAATTTAATTGTTGTCTTTCCAATTAAATTACATACACCCTGAGGTCAGGGCACTTGTTCTGTAGTTTTCATAATTTAGCATGAGACCTAGAACTGAATCATGTTTCAATAAATATGGCTACTTTTTACTTTCCTCAGAGAAACAGTAAATTTAGAGGAATAAAAAAATTAAGATTTCTATTCCTGAATAATCAACGGGTCAAAGAAGAAATCAAAGTGAAATTAAAAAAAAAAAAACTGGAAACAATTGAAAATAGAAACACAACAAACCAACACTTATAGAATGCAGCAAAAGCAATTATAACCAGAAATTTTATGGTGATCAATGCATCCATTTAAAAAAAATCTCAAGAAAGCTAACTTCTTACCTCTAGGAACTAGAGAAAAAACAACAAACTATACCCAAGTTAGCAGAAGGAAAGAAATAAAAAAGATCAGAGCAAAAATTAATGAAATAAAAGAAAACAAGAAAAGATCAACAAAACTAAGGGTTGGGTTTTGAAAGAATAAACAAATTGGCCACCTTTAGCTAGATTTAACAACAACCACCACCAAAAAAAACTTCAGAGGACCCAAATAAAGTTAGAAATAAAAGAGAAGACATTGTAACTGATATCAAATAAATACAAAGAATCATGAGAATACTATGAAAAATGATACACCAACAAATTGAACAACCTAGGAGAAACGGATAAATTCCTAGAAACATACAGTCTACTAAGACTTATTCATGAAGAAAAAGAACATCTGAACAGATGAATTACTAGTAAGGAGATTGAATCAATAATTAAAAACCTCCCAACAAAGAACAGGTCAGCCACAGAGAGCTTAATTGGCAATTCTATCAAACATTTAAAGAAGAATGAATGCCAGTCCTTCTCAAACTCTTCCAAAAAGTTGAACAGGAGAAAACACTTCCATATTATTTTACAAGGCCATCATTACCCTGATAGCAAAGCCAGATAAGGATACTAAAGAAAAGAAAAATACAAGCCAATATCCCTAATGAATATACATGCAAAAATTCTGAACAAAATCTAGCAAATCAAATTCAACCCCATTTAAAAAAAATCATATACCATGATCAAGTGGGATTTATCCCTGGGATGCAAGAATGGTTCAACAACACAAATCAATCGTGCAATATATCTTATTAATGGTACAAAAGACAAAAATCATAGGATCATCTCAATAGATGCAGAAAAAGCATTTGATAAATCAAATCCTTACATGATGAAAACTCTAAACAAAGAGGGTATAAAAGGATTACAATTCAACATAACAAAGGCCATATATGGTAAGTCAACAGCTAACATTATATTCAAAGGTGAAAGGTTGAAAGCTTTTCCTCTAGGATCAGGAAAAAAGCAAAGGTACCCACTCTCAACCATTCCTATTCAACATAAGACTAGAAATCCTAGCTAGAGTGATCAGCTAAGAAAAAGAAACAAAAGGAATCCAAATCAGAAAGGAAGAAGTAAATTTTCTGTTTGCAGATAACATGGTATTATATATAGAATATCCTCAAGACTCCATGAAAATTGTTAGAATGAACAAATTCAGTAAAGATGAGGGCACAAAATAAACATACAAAAGTCAGTTTCATTTTATATATACTAACAATGAGGTACCTGAAAAAGAAATAAAGGAACCAATCATCTTATAATAGCATCAAAAAGAATAAAGTACTTAGGAATAAATATAACCAAGGAGGTAAAAGATCTATATACTGAAATCTAGAAGACATTAATTAAAGACACAAATGGAAAGATCCTGTGTTCAGGAATAGTTAATACTCTTAAAATGTCCATTCTATCCTAAGCTATCTACAGATTCAATGCAATTCTTATTAAAATTCAAATGGCATTTTTCAAAGAAATAGGAAAAATAATCCTAAAATGCAATGGGACAATACCAACAACAACCCAAGAAACTCAACTAGGCAAAACAATCTTGAAAAAGAAAATGAAGCTGGACGGCTCACACTTCCTGACTTGAAAACATATTACAAATCCACAGTAATCAAAACAGTATGGTACTGGCATAAAAACAGACACACAGACCAATTTAAAAGAATAGAGAGCCCAGAAATAAACCTACCCATATACGGTCAACTAATATTTGACAAGGGAACAAAGAATACGCAGTGGGGAAAGGACAATATCTTCAATAAATGGTGTTGAGAAAATTGGATATTCACTGGAAAAATAATTAAATCTGACCTCTTACACCACTTATAAAAATATCTCAAAATTAACTCAAAAATTAAATCAAAAGACTTAAATATAAAACTGGGAATCATAAAACTCCTAGAAGAAAACATAGGGAAGAAGGTCCTTGACATTGGTCTTGGCAATGATTGTGGGATATGACACAAAGGCAACAAAAGCAAAAATCAGCAAGTAGGGCTACATCACACTAAGAAGCTTCTGCACAGAAAAGAAACAATAAACAGAATGAAGAGGCAAACTATGGAATGGGAGAAAATATTTGCAATTAATCTAATAAGGGGTAGATATTCAAATATAAAAGGAACTCATACAAATCAGTAGCAATAATCATCATCATTACCATCATCATCTTCTAATTTTAAAATAGGCAGAGGACTTGAACAGACTTTTTTTTTTTCCAAAAGAGATATATAAATGCCAACATATATATAAGAAGGTGATCAACATCACTAATCATCAGGGAAATGCAAACAAAACCATAATGAGATACTACCCCATACCTGGTAGAATTTCTTTATTCAAAAAGACAAGAAATAGCACTGGGGAAGATGTGGAGAAGAGGGAATAAATCCTTGCACACTGTTGGTAAGGATGTGAACTGATACAGCCCCTATGGAAAATAGTATGGAGGTTCCTCAAAAAATTAAAAATGGGACTACCATATGATCTAGCAATTCCACTTCTGGGTTTATATCCAAAGGAAATGAAATAATTATCTTGAAGAGATATCTGCACTTCCCATGTTCATTACAGCATGATTTACAACAGCCAAGGTATGGAAACAACCTAAGTGACCATTGACAGATGAAGAGTTAAAAAATGTAACAAATGTAATACTTATATATTTTACACAGTACATACATACATGCACAATGGAATAATGTTCAGCCATGAGAAAGAAGGAAATCCTGCCATTTTCTATAATATAGATGGATTTTAAAGGGTAAGTTAAATAAGTCAGAGAAAGACAAATACTGTATGATCTCACTTAATGTGAAATCTAAAAAAGTTGAACTCATTTAAACAGAGTAAACTGTTGGTTATCAGGAGTGGCCAAAATGGGGTACAGGAAATGGGGAGGTATCAGTTAAAGATTATGGACTTTCAGATATAAGATGAACAAGTTCTAGAGATATAACATACAACGTGGTAACTACAGTTAGCAATACTATATTGTATATTTTGTACTTGAAAGCTGTTGAGAGTAGTACATCCTAAATATTCTCATAACAAAATAAATAAATAAATAAATAGTAATTATATGAGGTGACAGATGTGTTAACTAAGCTTACTGTGATTATCATTTTGCAATATACATGTGTATCAATTTATCATACTGTACACATTAAACTTATACAATGTTATATGTCAATTATATCTCAATAAATCTGGAAAAAAAGACTTATAAGTACAAAGTATCTCTCATTTACATTGAGATCTATTCTTAATTCCTTGAAATCTTTCCCTTTGAATTCTCTACCACCAATATCCAAATTCCTACAAAAAAGAATGTATATTTTTCATTTATTTATGCTGAATAACAAAGCACCCCAAAATCTATTGGCTTAAAACAACTACCATTTATTTTCTCTCAGGATTCTGTAGGTTGACTTGATTCAACTAGGCAGTTCTTTTCCAAGTGATATTAACTCCAGATTCAGTCTTGTAGGGCTCATCTAAACAGACACCTCCAAGATGACTAATTTACATTTCTGATACACTGGCAAGAACACTGATGGTAGGTTCAGCTGGGATGCTAGGATGTATGGGTCTCTCTCACCATACCATCCCAGGTTCTCTCCACCTACACCAACCTTCACTATGTCATTCTCTCACATGTCTATTTGTGTGTTGCCGTAGTAGTATAGCAAGATTTTCTCCACGGTTGACTCAGAGCCAAAAAAGTATAAAAGCAGAACCTGTCAGGCCTTCTGAAGGGTAAGCCCAACTGGCACAGCTTTACCTCAACCACATTCTACTGGTTAAAGGAAGTTAGTTTGATTTTTGAACTTATTTTTGAGCTTATAAGGTAGTTAGAAAAAAAAGAAACAAATATAAGTTGTTCTGAGCTTGGTGACCTCAAGCAACTTATATACCCTCAGTTGTTATGTATCCAACTTATATGCTTCAGTTCCGTCACCTATAAAATGAGGATCGCAATAGTACTAAACAGATATAATTGCTATGAAGACTAAATGAGTTGGCATAAAGACTTTAGAATAGTGTCTAGCACATAACAAGCACTATAAATAAGTGTTACTAAAATAAATCTAGCTCAATTAACAACTCAAGATAGAATGTAGTCTTCAAAAAATAAATTAAGGCACTTTTGGTTTCTGGTCCAGCATATAAGTTTAGAAGTTGTCACACCATTCTAATAAATAAAAAGATGAACAAAATGAAAAATCAGCAACTCTTCTTAGATTCATCAGAAAAGTGAGGGTACAAGGAAAACCACTGAATCAAAAATCAGAGGGATAGCAGGTGGATACAAAGATCCATAAGTTACTGGAGCAGAAACTCACCAGCAGAAACCAGTGCCAGGGTAGGAAACTATGACAAGTAACTAGAGGTAAGTATTGACAACTCAGATTTAGAAACTCCAGTCCTCATCCTTTTGTGAGATAAACATCCAGGAGCCCTACCAGGTCCTCAGAGTGAATACTGGAGAAAAATCTGCTCAGGCATCTGACAGAGAGAAAAGGAATAATTCTGAAATACAACAGACCACCCTGTTCTTCTTAACAAGGCCTGCCCTCAAGAGAATATATTTAACACACAATAAACAACTGAGGTTTTACCAGAGCCTAACTGACAGGGAAGTAGGGAAATATCCAACTATATCTCTATCAAGCCTTCCATTTGGGAGAAAGGAAGTACACAATTCCAGCCCACTCAGGCCATCTTGTCCCACCTAAGGTGTAGGAAGGCCAAGAAATACTTGTGAAATTCACAGCCTAGGAAGCACAGCCTCACAGGAACTGAGACCTATCCATACCTACCACCACACCACACACTATTTTTCTGGAGTTCTTTTTACCATTACATGATGTCTGGCTTTCAATAAAAAAAAATTACAAGGCATACTAAAAGACAGCATACAGCAAGCATAAGACCAGATTCAGATACTACAGGGATGTTGTGTTTGGTATATTCTTCTAAAAAAGGAGAGGAGAAAACATTTCCAAACTCATATTATGTGGTAAGCATTATCCTGATACCAAAATTAGAAAAGGACACTACAGGGTGCCTGGTTGGCTCAGTTGGTTAAGCGACTGCCTTCCGCTCAGGTCATGATCCTGGAGTCCCTGGATCGAGTCCCGCATCGGGCTCCCTGCTCAGCAGGGAGTCTGCTTCTCCCTCTGACCCTCCCCCCTCTCATGTGCTCTCTCTCTCTCTCAAATAAATAAATAAAATCTTTAAAAAAAAAAAAAGGACACTACAAAAAAACAGTCATAGACCAGTATCCCTGATGAACACAGATGCAAAAATCCTCTAAAGATATAAGCAAATCAAGTTCAACAATGCATTAAAAAGATCATACACCATAATGAAGTGGGATTTATGCCTGAGAATAAAGGATAGATCAAAATCCACAATTCAATACACCACATTAACAAAATGAACGATAAAAATCGTATGATCATCTTGACAGCTACAGCAAAAGCACCTGACAAAATTCAACATTCATTTATGATAAACTGAGTATTTCAACAAAGGGTACAGACGGAAAATAACAACATAATAAAGGCCACATATGACAAACCCACAGATAACATCATACACAACAGTAAAAGCTAAAGCTTTTCCTCTAAGATCAGGAATAAGACAAGGATGCCCACTCTCAACATAGTATCAGAAGTCCAGAGAGCAATTAGGCAAGAAAAAGAAATAAAAAGCATGTGAATTGGAAAGAAGAAGTAAACCTGTCACTATTTGCAGATAACATATTATATACAGAAAACCCTAGAGACCCCACACACACACACAAAAAAAAAACTCTCTGAATAAAGGAATTCAGTATAGTTGCCGGAAACAAAACCAACAAAAATCTATTGTGTTCCTCTACACTAATAATCAACTATCAGAAAGAGAATTTAATAAAACAGCCTTATTTACAATTGTGTCAAAAAGAATAAAATACCTAGGAATAATTTAGCAATGGAAGGAAAAGACCCATACACTGAAATTAATTAATTAATTAATTAAATTGAAGAAGAGACAAATAAATGGAAAGCTATTCCATGCTCATGAAATGGAAGAATTAACATTGTTAAATTCCCATACTACCCAAAACAATCTACATATGCAGTGCAATTCCTAGCTAATTTTCAATGGCATTTTTTACAGAAATATAAGAAACAATCCTAAATTTGTATAAAACCACAAAAACCCTAAATAGCCAAAGCAATCTTGAGAAAGAGCAAAGCTGGAGGCATTATGCTCCTTAATTTAAAACTGCATTACAAAGCTATAGTAATCAAACAGTATGGTATTGGCATAAAAAAATGTAGTTAAATGCAACAGAACAGAGAGACCAGAAATAAACCCACACATAGATGGTCAATTGATTTATAACATAAGAGCCAAGAATATACAACAGGGAAAGGAAAGTTTCCTCAATAAATTGTGTTGGGAAAACTGGACAGCAACATGCAAAAGAATAAAACTGGACCACTATCTTATACTATACACAAAAATTAACTCAAAATAGATTAAAAACTTGAACTTAAAACCTAAAACTCCTAAAAGAAAACATAGAGGATACACTCTTTACAAGAGCCTTGGTGGTGATTTTTGGTTTTGACACAAAAAGCAAAGGACGCAAAAGCAAAAATACATCAGGTAAAAATACATCAAACTAAAGAAAATACAAGCTACTGAATGGAAGAAAATATTTGCAAATCATATATGTAATAAGGGGATAATATCCAAAATATATAAAGAACTCATAAACTCAATACCAAAATAAAATCCAATTAAAAAACGGGCAGTGAATCTGAATAGACATTTCCTAAAGAAGACATCCAGATGGCCAATATGGTACATGAAGAGATGCTCACTATCAATAATCATCAAAGAAATACAAATCAAACACACAATGAATCAGAATAGGCTGAATCCAGGAATTTCTGAAATGAGTTTCTTCTTATGAATTAGCCAGTGTAGACAGCCACGACATTTCACAATAAATTTCAATAAACTGTTTCAAAAAAAAAAAAAAAATACAATGAGATATCACTTCACACCTGCTAGAATGGCCATTGTCCAAAGGACAGGAAATAACAAATGCTTGCAAGGATGTGGAGGAAAGGGAACCCTTATGCACTGTTAATGGGAATGTAAATTGGTACAATCACTGTGGAAAACAGTATGGAGGTTCCTCAGAAAAATAAAAATAAAACTACCATATGATGCAACAATCTACTTCTCAATATTTATCTGAAGACAAGGAAAACACTGACTCAAAAAAATATATGTACCCCTCATATTCATTCTAGCATCATTTACAATAGCTAAGACATGTAAGTATTCTAAGTATCCACTGACAGATAAATGGATAAAGAAAATGTGGTATATACATAAAATGGAACATTATTCAGCCATAAGAAAGAATGAAATCCTGCTATTTGCAACAACATAGATGGACCCTGAGGGCATTACACCAAGTGAAATAAATCAGACAAAGAAAGACAAATGCTGAATGATCTCACTCATATGTGGAATTCGAAGACAAAAACAAAACAAAAAAAAATCAAGCTCATAGATACAAACAGATTGGTGGTACAGAGAGGCAGGGGTAGGGGTTGGCAAAAGAGGACAAGGGGTCAAACAGTACCAATTTTCAGTTATAAAATAAATAGGTCATGAGGAGGTAATGCACAGCCTGATGCCTTTGGTTAATAATATTGTATTGCATATTTGAGAATTGCTAGAGAGTACATCTTAAAAGTTCTCATCACATGAAAAATAATTTTTGTAACTACACATGGTGAGGGATGTTAACTAGACTTACTGTGCTGATCATTTCACAATATATACAAATACTAATCATTATGTTGTATATCTGGAGCAAATATGATATTATGTCAATTATACCCCAATTAAAAAGTATAATAAAAATGATGGATATGAAAAAAAGTGTATATAGATATCATTTAATACCAAAAAATCCTTAATATCTTAAAGTGTAATTAACTATTTAATATAGTCAATAGAATACTATGAAAGCATTAAAACTGATATTGTAGAATAGTTAACAACATGAAAAGCTGTTGATAAATAACTAAGTCATTGTTTTTGTTTAGAAATATTTTTCACTAAAAAAAAGAAATATTTTCACTGAATTGTACAGTTTAAAGGGGTGAGTTTTATGGTACGTGAATTAATTTTCAATTAAAAATATTCATTCTTCTGTGGCACACATTAAAGAAGGTAAAAAAAAAAAAGTTAAGTAATGGAGAAAGATATACCGTGCTAACACTAATCAAAAGAAAGCTAGAGAAGCTTTAATAGTTCAGACAGAGCAGATTTCAAAGCAAGGAAAATTATCAGGCATAAAGTGGGGTATTACAAAATGATAAAGAGACAATTCTATAAGAAGACATAACAATCCTTATTGTGCATGTGTCTAAAAACAGCATTAACACCTGAGGCAAAACTGAAAGAAATGAAAAGGAGACACAGATGAATCCACTATTGGATTTAGAAACTTCAACATCCCTCTATCAGAAATAGATAGATCCAGCAGGCAGAAAATCAGTAAGGACACAGTTGAAGTCCACAATACCATTCATCAACTGGATAATTGACACTACTACTTCATCCAACAATAGAAGATTATACATTCTTCTCAAATTTACATGGAATATTTGCCAAGATAGAACATAATCTCGGCCATAAAACATACCTTAACAAATTTAAAAGAACAGAAAGCATACAATGTCTGTCTCAGAACACAGTGGAATTAAACTAGATATCAATAAAAGAAAGATAGCTGGAAAATATCAAAATACAGGGAGATTAAACAATGTATTTCTAAATAACATATAGCTCAAAGATAAATTTAAAAATATTTTAAACTAAATGAAAATGCACCTTATCAAAATTTGTGGGTTGCAGTGAAAGCAGTGCTTAGAGAGTAATCTACAGCATTAAATTCACATATTAGAAAAGAAGATATAAAATCAATAATTTAAGTTTCCATCTTGGGAAACTAAATCAAGAAGAGCAAATCAAATCCAAAGTAGGCAGAAGAAAAATAAATCAGTAATAAATATATTTTCAGTAAGTACATTTATAAAAAATTATTATAATCCTTGATTATATTCTCAAATATTTGGGGATGGGAGAATTTTGTCATTATCCCATCCCATAACTCTCTATAAATATCTAGAAATTCTATAAATGTTAACTTTAACCAGATCATATGAAGGGTCTTTTACAATGAAAAACAACCAACTCTTTACTTGCTTTTCAGGTCTTAAGTGAGAGGGGAAAAAAGTGTCTCCAAAAACTCTGTGGTTCCTACAAAATATATTTCTTCCTTATCTGCTAGGTCATTCAGAGTTAATGAAATGCTTAAATACTGAATCTCATCCCAGGTGCCTGCAAACATATTTTTGGTTACTATTAACTGATCTCTGGTTGTTGGTTTTTTTTAAAGATTTATTTATTTGACAGAGAGAGACACAGAAAGAGAGGGAACACAAGCAGGGGGAGTGGGAGAGGGAGAAGCAGGCTCCCCACGGAGCAGGGAGCCCTATGCTGGGCTTGATCCCAGGACCCCAGGATCATGACCTGAGCCGAAGGCAGACACTTAAGGACTGAGCCACCCAGGTGCCCCAATCTGTGTTATAGAGTTTAATTTTTAAGCCATTCTCAACTGATTTTTTTTTACCTGGTGATATGAATTTTAAAATAATCTTAAAATCAGTCTTTCTCATATTAAAGTAGGATCATTTATATTTGTGTTCTCTATTGCATCAATATTCATCTCCATTGATAGTATTTATTTGCCAACATATAAACAACCTTAATATTAAAAAACATTCTAGGGTAGAACACTATTATATGAGATCAAGTTATTGCTATCCAAAGGAAAGATTAATATATAGTAAGTTATAAGATTAAATGTACTACACTATATTTCCATTTTTTTAAGAACTAGCATTCTACATTCAGAATATAAGGTATTTTTCAGTTATTCAAACTATTCAATTAAATAGTCTGTCACATAGCCCCGTTTGAAGATTCTCATGCAACATTTAATTTTATTTCTTATTCTTTATTGCACACCAGTATAACTAGAATAACACAAATCATCAGGCCCCATTAGTCTACCTCTTGAATCTTATCTCTGCAGCTATGGGGCCAGATGATTACACCACCAAGGGAAGCTGAAAACCACTACAATTGGTTTTCAGTATACATACTTAAAAGCCTGTGTACCAAGTACTGCCAATTTTAAATATGACAATTAAAGAGGAATCCAGGCACTTTTGTTCCTTTTAGGTTTTTGATAATTTTACAATTACTTTGTAAAATACACATATAAATGTGTGTATCATCAAGTTCAAATAATAATATAATGTTCAAAAGGCAAATTTAAGTATAGCAACACATTACATAAAGCATCAGGACTCCAACTGCAATTTCAAAAAAGTCCTGTAGTTCAAAAGAAATCAGTATCATTGTCAGTAAACCTAGTTTGTATCGACTAAAGTACTGATTTTAAAATTATAATTTATTTTTAATCACTCTATAAAAACCATGTCTTTATAAAAACTATAATGTACATCAACTATAAGTCTCATCTTTATTCTCAACGTTTTTCATTTAAAAAAATCGGTGGCAAACACATGAAGGGTAACTAAATGAGGTTATAATTAATGAATACCTAAATTAAATATTGAAAAGTAAATGTTCTGTATGTTTAATTCCTTTTCAAATGGATATTTAACAAATATTTTTAAGATATTTTCAAAAAAATGTTTTGCTAACTGTGTCATTGACCTCTGGGCATCACACTCAGTCACTGGAATTTTAGATGACAGGTATACAAATACATTATTATTTTAAGTAAAGAGTATATTAAAATTTAATATTTGGTTTGGTGATCTATGTTATAGTAACTTATTTTGTAAGCATTAGTTATGGCATTATTACGTAGGTTGAATTCTGGACACTAGACTCCAGAATTACCACAAACTTTGCTAAGATTCTGCAAATGAAATAAAATCATGAAAAAAGGGGAAAAATAAAGGTTTATTTTTCAAAAATCTAACTGTAGGAAATATAACTAGGAATATTTTATATCTATTGTGGTTGCAAACTACTTTTAGTTTAGAATATCTGCAGTATATTTAAGCCTATCATAAACACTGCAATTATTTTTTTAAGAAATACTTTTTATTTGGTCAAATAATTCATTGAGTCAATACTGTTTTGATGAAGACTTATCATGATTTTACATCACACATAAAATGCACTTTAAAAATTAAGGAGAAGCGTTCTAATAAACAATTAGAATATTATATATCTCCTGGCAAATGAAAATGGAATCTAGTTGGTTTGTAAGTTTATATAAAAAACACTGATTCCTTAAAACATTACATTTTGATGGTATAGTCCACATATTTCACATAACATAAAAAGTCATTTGGAACAATGAATCAAAGATGCACTTGTAATCAAGACATCTTAATTTCTGTCCTTTACATGTATTCGCTTTCTAAAATTTAGAAGGCTGTATATTTCTGTTCAAAAATTTTTAAAAAGCTTTTGTGAAAACACCAGTTTTCAACTTTAATTTTATTCCATGCTTGTCGACTGTAAAACTATAAGCTTGAAAAAACTAAAGGGTGATGAGCCAGAAGATGGATATAAAACAATAAAAACTAATTTAAAAAATCTAGAAAAATATCTGCATAGAAATCAACACCTCTTTTTTTTTTTTTTTAAAGATTTATTTATTTATTTTATTTATTTGACAGAGAGAGACACAGTGAGAGAGGGAACACAAGCAGGGGGAGTGGGAGAGGGAGAAGCAGGCCTCCCGCTGAGCAGGGAGCCCGATGCGGGGCTCGATCCCAGAACCCTGGGATCATGACCTGAGCTGAAGGCAGAAGCTTAACAACTGAGCCACCCAGGCACCCCAGAAATCAACACCTCTTAAGAAATCATGTAAGCAAGAAGAGAATGGAATAAAATATTTAAAGTACTGAGAGAAAAAGGAAAACCCACCAACCTAGAATTCTGTACCCTGTGAAATTATCTTTCAAAATGAAGGAGAAACACTTTCATAGACAAACATTGAGGAAATTTGTTGCCAGTAGACCTACCTTACAAGAAATGTTAAAAGAAGTTCTTTAGAGAAAAGGAATATAATATAGTTCAGAAACTCAGATCTATAGAAAGCAAGGAAGATCACTGGGAAAGAAATAGTGTACATAAAATAAAATTTTTTTATTTTTCTTATTCTTAATTGATCTAACACATAAAAGTTTGTCAAAATAGTAATAGCAAATGATATAAGCAATTATCTAAGTTTATGCATATGTCATACATACATGAATGTTTACATATAAGTGAAATTAAAGCACCAAATATATAAGACACAGAAAAAAAGAATTAGGTTTACTCTCTAATTATAATTTTATTATAATTATAATAAAATTTTCTAATTTTCTAATTATACTTACACTACCTGGGAAGGGGTAGAGTGTTATCTGAAAATGGAACTGAATTAGTTATAAATGTGTATTGCAAACTTTTCAGCAACCAACTAAAAATGGTAAAATAAGAACCATAACCAATATGCTATGAAAGGAGGGGTGCTTGGGTGGCTCAGTCATTAAGCGTCTACCTTCTGCTCAGGTCATGATCCCAGGGTCCTGGGATCCAGTCCCGCATCAGGCTCCCTGCTTGGCGGGAAGCCTGCTTCTCCCTCTCCCACTCCCCCTGCTTGTGTTCCCTCTCTCCGTGTGTCTTTCTCTGTCAAATAAATAAGTAAAATTAAAAAAAAAAATGCTATGAAAGGAAAGAAAATGGAATCATATACAATGCTCGTTTAAAACCACAAAAGACATAAAAAGAGTGAAAGACAGAAAATAAAAACAAAGAATAATGGCAACAAATACAAAACAACAATGGATATCGCAAATATTAATCCAAATATATCAATAATCATTACAAATGTCAAGGTCCAAATGAACCAATTAAGAGAGATTATCAGATGATATTAAAAAAAAATCCAATTATATGTTGTCCACAAGAAACCCACTTTAAAGGTAAAGACATATAAAGTGATAGAGAAAGATATAACATGCAGACACCAATCAAAAGAAAGCAGGAGTAGCTATATTAACTTTAAACAGAGCAGTCCAAAGCAAGAGAAGTTATCAGGATAAAGAATGGCATAACAGGGACACCTGGTGGCTCAGTTGGTTAAACATCTGCCTTCAGCTCAGGTCCTGATCCCAGGGTCCTGGAATGGAGCCCCACATCAGGCTCCCTGTGCATGAGGGAGCCTGCTTCTCCCTCTCCCACTACCCCCTACTTGGGCTCACTCTTTCTCTTTCTTTCCCTGTCAAAAAAAAAAAAAAAACGGCATTACATAATAAGAATAGGGTCATTTCTCCAAAAAAACTTACGCACCTAAGAGAAGTGAAGCAAAACTGATAGAATTGCAAGAAACAGATGAATCCACTATCACAGTTGGAGACTTCAACCCCACTATCAGAAAATGAACAGATCTAACAGACAGAAAATCAGTAAGAACATAGTTAAACACAACAACACCATCAATCAACAGGATATGATTGACATCTACAGACTACTTTATCCAACAACCACTGAATGTATATTCATCAAAAGCTCATATAAATATTTACCAAGATAGGCCACAGTCTGGGCCTAAAATACAACTTAACAGATTTAAAAGAATAGAAATTACACAACGTCTGCCCTGGATCACAACAGAATTAAACTACACATCAATAACAAAGATAGCTGGAATACCCCCAAATATGTGGATATTAAACAACACATTTCTAAGTAACACATGGGCCAAAGATCTCAAGAGAAATTTAAAAATATTTTGAACTAAATGAAAATAAAAATACAACTTATCAAAATTTGTGGGATGTAGCAAAAGCAGTGCTTAGAGGGAAATTTACAGCATTGAGTGCATATATCATAAAAGAAGAAAAATCTAAAAGCAATAATCTAAACCTCCACCTTAGGAAACTAGAAAAAAAAAGAGCAAATCAAATCCAAAGTAAGCATAAGTAAAGAAATAATAAAAATTACAGGAGAAATCAATGAAATTGAAAACAGAAAATCAATACAGAAAATCCATAAAACCAAAAGCCAGTTCTTTGGAAAGATCAATATTGATAAACCGCTAGCCAGGCAAAGAAAAAAGAGAGAACACAAATTATTAATATCAGAAATTAAAGAGAGGACAATACTACAGTCCCATGGACTTTAGAAGTATAATAAAGAAATACTATGAACAGTTCCATGCACAAAAGTTTGATATCCTAGAGGAAATGGACCAATTCCTTGAAAGACACAATCTGCCAAGATTCACACAAGAACCAATAGACAATCTGAATAGACAGATATTTATAAAGAAATTGAGTCAATAACTAATAATCTTTCAAAATAGAAAGCACCAGACCCATACGAGTTCACTGAGGAATGCTACCAAAACTTACAGGAGAAATTATACCAATTCCCTACAATCCCTTTCAGAAGATAGAAGCAAAACCTAACTCATTCTATGAGACCAGCTTTATCCTAACACTATGGCCAAAGACATTACAAGAAAGGAAAAGAACAGACCAATGTTTCTCCTGAAAACAGATGCAAAAATCCTGAAAAAAAAATTTAGTAAATTGAATCCAACAATGGATAAAAAGAATCTACCAAGTGGGATTTTTCCCAGGTATGCAAGTCTGGTTCAACATTCACAAACCAATTAGTGTAATCCATCACATTAACAGGCTAAAAAAAAGAAAAATCACATGATCATTTCAATAGATACAGAAAATTCATTTGATCAAATCCAACTCTATTCATGACAAAAATTCTCAGTAATCTAGGAATAGAGAACTTCTTCAACTTGATAAAAGTATCTATAAAAATTCTGTAGCTAACATCACACTTAATGGTAAGAAATTAGAAGCTTCCCCACTAAGATCAGGTCCAACGCAAGGATGTCCCAACTCATCACTGCTTTTTAACATCCTACTGAAAGTCTTAGCCAGGGCAAGGAAATTTAAAAATATATACAGATTGGGAAGGAGGAAATAAAACTGTGTTTGTTCACAGATGTCATGATCATCTACATAGAAAATCCAAAAGAGGGCACCTGAGTGGCTCAGTCGGTTAAGCATCTGCCTTAGGCTCAGGTCATGATCTCAGGATCCTAGTATCAAAGCCCAGCTCCCTACTCAGTGGAGAGTCGGCTTCTCCCTCTTCCTCTGTCCCTACCCCACCCCACTCATGCTCATTCTCTCACTTTCTCCTCAAATAAATAAATAAAATATTTTAAAAAAGAAAATCCAAAAGAATCAATAAAAAACAAAACAAACAAAAAACCCCCACTAAACCCTGGAACAAATAAGTGATTATAACAGGTTGCAGACACAAGGTTCATACACAAAAGCCAAACATTTTCCTATATACCAGCAATGAACAAGCTAAAACACAATAGTGTTTACATTAGCACCTCCCAAAATGAAATATTTAGGTATAAATGTAACAAAATATGTACAAGATCTATAGAAGGAAAACAACAAACTGCTGATGAGCAAAATCAAAGAACTAAATAAATGGAGAGAGACTTCATGTGCATTGATAGCCTGGATAGGAAGACTCAATATCAAGATGTCAGTTCCTCCCAACTTGCTCTATAAATTCAGTGCAATCTCATCAAAATCTCAGCAAATTATTTTATCACTATCAACAAACTGATTTTAAAGTTGATAAAAGAGGAAAAAACCCACACTATCCAACACACTATTGAAGAAGAACAAAGTTGGAGGCATGACACTACCAGCCTTTAAGACTTACTATAAAGCTATAGTTGTCAAGACTGTGTAGCATTATCAAAACAACAGACAGATCGTTGGAACAAGATAGAGTCCATAAATAGAAATATAGTCAACTGATCTTTGACAAAGAACACAATACAATACTTTCAACAAATGGTGCTGAAAAAATTGGACATCCACAGGCAAAAACAAACAAAAAAAACATGAATCTAGACATACACTTTACACCTTCAGAAAAATTAATTCAAAGTGGATCAATGATCCAAATTAAAACACAAAACTTTAAAACTCCTAGAAGAAAATCTAGGTGACCTTAGGTATAATAATAAAAAAATCATAACCCATGAAAGAAATATTTTATAACCTATACTTCATTAAAATTAAAGACATGTAATTTGCAAAAGTAATGTCAAATGAATGAGAAAACAAGCCACAGACTGGGAGAAAATATTTACAAAAGACAAATCTGAAAAAAGACTTTTATCCAAAATATACAAAGAGCACTTAAAACTATGGAACAATATGGAAATGAACAACCAGATTAAAAAATGGGCCAAA
Organism: Halichoerus grypus; assembly: GCF_964656455.1. Classification (NCBI taxonomy): domain Eukaryota; kingdom Metazoa; phylum Chordata; class Mammalia; order Carnivora; family Phocidae; genus Halichoerus; species Halichoerus grypus. Next base: position 127,464,106 of record NC_135716.1, on the reverse strand, counting down.
GACCTTAACAGAAACTTCACCAAAGAAGACATACAGGTAGCATATTAAAACAACAATCAGGTATCATTACACACCTATTAGAATGACCAAAATCCTGAACATGGACACTACCAACTGTGGCAAGGACGAGGAACAAAAGAAACTATCATTCGTTGCTGGTAGGAATGCAAAATAGTACAGCAAGTTTGGAAGATGGTTTGGCTGTATCTTATAAAACTAAATATACCTTATCATCAGATCCAGTAATTGCACTTGTTGGTATTTATCCAAAGGAGTTGAATACTTATTTCTACAGAAAAACCTGCACATGGATGTTCATAACAACTTCACTCATAATTGTCAAAATTTGGGAGCAACCAAGATGTCCTTCAGTAGGTGACTGGATAAAGTGTGGCATATTCAGACAATGGACTATTACTCCACTAAAAAGAAATAGGTTATCAAGCTATGAAAAGACATGGTGTACTTTAAATGCATATTACTAAGTGAAAGAGACCAATCTGAAAAGGCTACATAGTGAAGGATTCTAACTATATGACATAATAGAAAAAACAGAAATACGGAGATAGTAAAAAGATCAGTGGTTGCAGAGTTCATGTGGTGAATGAATAGGCAGAACACGGAAAATTTTTAGGCAGTGAAATTCTCAATATTATTAACGAGTGATACATGTCATCTTACTTTGTCCAAACTTATTGAATATACAACACCAAGAATGAAATGTAAGGTAAACTATGGACTTTGGGTGATTATGAAGTGTCAATGTAGGTTCATCAACCATAACAAGTGTACCACTTTGGCAGGGGATATTGATGAGGTAGGCTATACATATGTGGGTATATGTGGGGATATACTGGAAATCTCTGTACCTTCTTCTAATTTTGCTGTGACCCTAAAACTACTCTAAAAAATAAAGTCTTAAAAAATACTAAGGGAGGACATCAAATAGAAGTTAGAGGGAAAAAGTTGTCCTTGGCTCTCCAGAAGGGTGAGAAGAGTGAGGGTTCCTTCAACAAGGAAAAAAAAAATATTAAAGAAATAAGCTGAGAACAAGCTAGTTGAATAAACAAATTCAAATGAAGGGAACAATAAAAAGATGTTTTTGCTTACACTACATGTCAGAAAGAGTAGGAGGAGGAACAGTAGTTGAACAGAGAGAGAAAGCACAAGAAATGGAAAAGATCAGAGCCCTAGCACCCTGAGCATCATAGTCCATGCTCTAGGACCCTCTTCATTTGGCTTCAGTGTCTTCCTGTGAAGAAGGAAAAAAAAATGTTTGGAAACAAATTTAATGTGCTTCTCTACAACTTCCACACAACAGTCATGGTTATATCCATAGTAATAAAAGCAACCTGTCATTAACTATAAACAAGCACACGCATCTTATTGGGGTAGTGGTTGAACAACTCAGTAAACTTACTAAAAATCATTAAATTGTTCACTTACAACAGGTTAAGTTAATTGTATATAAATTATGCCTCTGTAAAGTTCTTTTAAAAATCTATCTCACTCTTCTTTATGGAACTTCTTCAGATACTCTCTACTCTCCACCCACAGAAAAAAAAGCCCAAATGCCTCTACAGAATATCATTTTTCAATTTATTATAGTTCAGTTTGTCTGATGTTCCTTTTGAAATGTGGAATCCATGATTAAATACATCATTTCCATCATGTTTTACTTATACAGAATTAATGATTTTACTACTTAGCTGTGTTGGTATATTTTATTCTGGTTACTGTAGCTTATAACTATTTAGCAAATGATTATATTAAACATAAACTTAAATCCCTTGACTTTTTTACCCCCTACAATCAACTTCCAAGGAAATTTACTTCCACTCACATAGTATTCAATATTTTTTCATTTTTACTTAAAAATTAATATTAATGAACATTTGAGAAGAACAGAAAAGAGGGAAGAAGAACAAAAACCATAGCTGATAATGTGGTATATTTACTTCCAGCACATTTTACATGAATAATCATATCAGAAAAAATAGTATCAATTTCTATGGCAATCCTTCCCAGGTCCAAGAAATGCTGTATTTAATACTCTATATAATAGAGTCTATTACATCACTCTGTTTTAGTCCCTTCACTGTTCTTATCACTATCCAAAACTTTATTTGGTCACTTTTTCATTGCTTACCTTGTTAGTATGCACAATTCTTGAGCTTATAAGCTTTATTAACCTTTCTTCCCCTAGGATCTCATCTAGTTTTGTAGTTTAAAATTAACCCCATCTAACCCCTAGCCATAACTCTAAACCTAAAGTTATCCCTCTGGAGAGGTCTCTGAACCACAGGATAGTAGGCACATACACTTGCACCGTCCCTAACCCCAACCTTAACCCTAACCATTATTCTGGTCCTAAACCAAATCCTAATCCTAGATTTGAGGGGGTGGGGAAGATTTTGTACACACAATGGAATATTACCCAGCCATAAAAAAAGAATGAAATGGTGTGGATAGAGCTAGAGTATAATGCTAAGCGAAATAAGGCAGTCAGAGAATGACAACTATCATATGACTTCACTCATACGTAGAATTTAAGAAACAAAACAAATGAGCAAATTGGGGGGGTTGGGGAGGAACAGAGGCAAACCAAGAAACAGACTTTTAACTATAGAGAACACACTGATGGTTACCAGAGGGGAGGTGGGTGGGGGATGGGTTAAATAGGTGGTAGGGATTAAGGAGTGCACTTGTTATGAGCACCAGGTACTCTACAAAGTGTTGAATCACTGCATTTATGTACACCAGAATCTAATATTACACTATATGATAACCAACTGGAATTAAAATAAAAACTTTCAAAAATAAAATAAAATAAAATAAAATAAAAATAAAATAAAAATAACTCCATCTGTATGCTGAGGATTCCTAAAGTTCTCTCTCTAGCCCAGACCTCACTCATGAACTCTGGACTCATATGTATAATGCCTACAGACACATACACACACACAAACTTCCATTACATTTGTAGTGCATACACACACATCTGTATACATCCATATATTCCACATGTCCAAAACCAAAATTGTGGACTCTCCCTACTACCAACATTCCCCATCCATAGCCTTTCCCATCTCAACTGATGGCCATTCTGTCCTTCAGGGGGTCAATCTTGATTTCTCTCATTCTCTAACATTCCATAGTCATACCATTAGCAAAATTGTATTGACTGTGCCTTCAAAAGTATGTCCAGAATCTAGTCAATTTCTCAGCATCCTGACTGTTACTATCACGGCCAAGTCTCCACCAACTCTATCCTTGCCCCACCCTCCACTATAGTCTACTTGCACATTTCTGAGTGATCTTTTTAGACATAAGGGAAGTCACATCAAAACTCTGCAATGGCTTTGTTTCACTTAGGACAAAAAACCAAAATCCCTTCTTTAGCCTTTGTCACCTCTCTGACCTGTATTGCTCACTCCCTTTTGCTCTCACCTCACTCAAGCCTTCTGTATTTTCTAAGTGTTCTTAATGTTTTGTTTTTATTAACAACAAAAAACTTTTAAATGATGAAACTATGAAAAACTAATCTCCCTTTTTACCCAAATGATTTCTCTTTAAATACAGAATTAAATGCAGAGCCAAGTCTTTAGTAAAAAAACAAACAAACAAAAATAATAAGTTAAGTTCATGGCAAGAACTTGTATTTTAGAGCCCTGAATGCCTGCCTATGGCACTGATGAAGAGTTTGATGAAGACAGGTATCTAAAATAAATCAAAATATATGGTGTGGTAGATGATTTGTGGGTTTGGGATTGAAAAATAGTGCTTAAGTCTTCTCTACTACTGATTGTGAGACCTTCACTAAGTCATTATTCTGATTCATAACATATGTAAAGATGAACAGATTAATCTGTAAAACTCATTATAAACTTGTGCTTTAGAAGAGAAATACTTAGGGATATCTACCAAAAAATACATCTAATAGGTCTGACTTATTCCCAGTAATGTTATTTAAAGTGTTTGATCAGTCTGCATATATAAAAGAATGCCAGTGAATAAACCCAATAACACAAATGTTAAGGGACTAGTCACAGACTGAATTATATACAATTTACAAAATCCTCTGAAGTGAACTCAAAACTGAGGGGTGGAGAGGCTCACTTACTAAGAACTGCAAGGGCAAAGAAGCCACAAACCTAAGGTTCCTGAAGAGAATACAGATTTTGAATGTTCAGACTATATATCTGGACCTAGGCTTGGAGCAGATGTCTTTAGGTGACGACCCTGGGGGAGGAATTAACTGTCAAGAGGTCTTTGGGAACTGCTCCTGGCTGAAACAAACCGCGAGTTAGAAAGGACGAAACACCTTTCGAGAGAAAGCTGAAAGCTAAATTGTAGTTTCGTCTTCTTAGCGGGTCAGTTCTAGCAATTTTATCGCCCAACCCGAACCACTCACCGGGTCAACTGGTCTACAAGGCCTTGAGTTAGGAACAAACGGCCCACACCCGGCACAGTCCGACAAATCGCTCGCTGTTCATCTGCTCCGGAGTCGGTTGCTAGGGAAACGAGGCCAGACTCTGGACTCAGTCCCGCAAGGTTTTCTCCCGGCAGGCCGGAGCTTCGGGGGCGTGGTTACGTGAGTGACGCACGTAAAGGGCGGGACAGAGGCGAAACAGGACCCAGGAACGGGTTACATTCGGGGGCGCATGCGTGCTGTGCCCGGCGGCGGATACTTGGAAGGCCTCTTGCTGGTTTTGGGGACGGTGTTGCTATGGCTGCTGCAGTTGCACCCTTAGGCGTAGCTCTGCGAGAAGCCACCCAGCGAAAATTGCGGAGGTTTTCAGAGCTGAGAGGTAGCAAAAAGGGAACCCCAGCTATCCCCGGCAGTGGACAGGGACGGTGCTTTGCGTTCCGGGAAATTTGCTGGACTATCACTTCCTGTCTGCTTCTCACCTTCGGGTTTAGGACACAGGCCCTGCCGTAGTTAATACTCCTCTTGATTTTTTTTTTTTTTGTTCTGTCACTGTCCTTTCTTTACGTTATGTTGTTACTTTATTTCTTTGACTTTATTCCTAGTAACATATATATGTGTTTAAAATAAGAGAGAAGGAAATAATAATTATTATAAAATAAGAGGGAAGGAAGAAGAAAAAAAGTATTAATCTGACTAGTGAAGCTATAAATCCAAGTTAAGCATTTGGTTAGCTCATTAACCATAGTTATTTAAAATAAATCTAAATGATCTAAGTGCTTTGACCAATACATATCTGATTTTAGCCTTCTACAATCCCCTTACTACTTCACCAATTTGTTCCATACTGTGAATGCAGACTGAGTAAAAAACAAGACATGAAGGAATTATAGGTTAAAATTTAAAAGGGGTAGTTTGTATCAAAAAAAAAAAAATTAAAGACTGCCATTTGTCATTCCTTGTACAATTATCTAATAAAATTAGTCATATTTTTGATGAAGTTACTGCATTAAAAATACAGGAAATAATACTTGGAAGACAGTAAGATGTTCAGGACTATTCGATTTTGACAGATCCTGTTTGCTAACTAATAAGAATCCTTATTCATCTTGTTTACCAATAAAGAAGAGTTTTCAACGTCTACCAAAAATTCAATCTGGTTTTTTTGTTGGTGGTGTTTTGTTTGTTTTAATGAGTTCATCAAGGAGTTGGGAACTTTTCTGTTATCCAGAATTTTAGATCATACTTCAAACCCTTTGTAAACTTGCATGGCTCATCTTTTTTTTTTTTTTTTTTGAGTTCAGCCTGTCTTTTTTTTTTTTTAATTTTATTATGTTATGTTAATCCCCATACATTACATCATTAGTTTTTGATGTAGTGTTCCATAATTCATTGTTTGCATATAACACCCAGTGCTCCCGTAATTCATTGTTTGCGTATAACACCCAGAGCTCCGTTCAATATGTTCCCTCTTTAATACCCATCACCAGGCTAACCCATGCATGGCTTATCTTAAAGTAATAAAAAATAAAGTACCTAAATTGAAAAAACAGCAACATTGTAGGAATGGATCTTTGGGTTGAATTGAACTTAGCCAACAAACACTAAGTGGGCCCTGATATATAAAAATTGATTTTCACAGCTGAAGATTCATACTCTTTTTGTCTCTTGTTATTTAAGAATCAAGGTAAATTTTAGCAAGGCAAAAGTACTTCTCTTAAGAAACGTAACAACTTTCAGAATATGTGAATAAATGAACTGTAAACCATAAAAGGAACAAGTAATCTAAAAGAGGAAAAAATGCAAAATTTGTGAACAATCTTCAATAGAACTAGTTTGAATTATACTAGCTAGGCACTAATTATCCCCTAATTCTGAGAAGATAGATTTAGGAAGATAATCTTTTTTTTTTTTTCTTTCCAAATAGGTGAACCTGTAACAGCTAGAGATTTCTGATACTTGTTTCCCTGCTTTTTCCACGTAGGCAAACCTGTAGCAGCTGGAGAATTCTGGGACATTGTTGCAATAACAGCAGCTGATGAAAAACAGGAACTTGCTTATAAGCAACAGCTGTCAGAAAAGCTGAAAAAAAAGGAGCTACCCCTTGGAGTTCAATATCATGTTTTTGTTGATCCTGCTGGAGCCAAAATTGGTACTCTCTATATGGTCAGATTTAAATCATAGGTTCTGGGCATAATGATCACTGAAGAAAAGCTTTCCTATGGCTCACAATTTATGAGCTCTGTATCTTTCTTTCGATAGTCTTTCCAAACTTTAAAAATTTAATGTAAATTTACAATTTTTTTAAGAACGATAAAAGGCATAACATTCTGTTCTTACACATTGTGCTTACCATGAAAAACTTGCAGAATGTTATTTAAAATAATTTTATTAATTTTAATAAATTTACTTAAATGGTGAATATTCTTTTGGACTTTATCGGTAGGGCTCTTAAGGTCCCTCCCAGCTCCATAGTTCAGAAATTTACACGAAGATTGCAAATCAGCAAAAAAAAAAAAAAAAAATACATACACACACACGCACATAAACTTGGCCTCTTGGAACCACAATGCAGAAAGCAAAAGAGCACAATCTAATGGCCTGAGTATCATAGATACGTACTTTAAAAACCCAGTTTAAGTCAACTTTGCCTTTGACCTTCCATTGCAAATAAAAATACATGCTATTTTTCTGGGGGCCACATTCTATGTGATACTTAAAGCTGAAGCCCCTTGATACCATACAGGGTATCTATATCTGACATTGGCATTGATCTAATTAACCTGTGTTTTAATCCTCATAATGGTACAGTCAGTGCTTTTATGATTCCTATCATATAGATGAGAATCTGAGGCACAGAGAGTTAAATAACTTGCCCAAGGTAACTGGTAAGTGTAGTTATATTTAAGATCTTTTTAAATCTAACTCAAATATTTGGTTTTGTCATGTGAGAGAATTATTTTAATGGGTTTTTCAGTTTGTAATTCCAAATGAATGTGTATGCTTACTGTCTTCTTGTGTTGCAAATTGTCTAATTTATCACTTCTTTATTATTATTTTCAGGAAATTATAATGCTCATCATTGATTACCAAGTGCTGATCTCTGGGTTTCATTGCTAATTGTTTATTTATTTAAATGCTGTGGAACGTGTGTTTAATGTGATTCTTTTGCCCATACCTTTGCTCTCTGCCTAGTTAATTGTAGCCAAAGGCCCTGTCTTCGAAGTTATAACACCTAATTTTACCGTAATTACAAATTTTCAGTAGGTTTCTATGAAATTAATTGTGTTTTTTAACTTTTATTTTTAAGGAAATGGAGGATCCACACTTTGTGCCCTTCGATGTTTAGAAAAGCTATATGGAGATAAATGGAATTCTTTTACCATCCTATTAATTCATTCTGGTAAAGTTATACATTTTCTTTTCACTAATTTACATTTTACCTTTGATACCTTAGGGACTTCTTTCTACCTTGCAAATACTTCCTTCTCCTTTTTTTAATTTTTGTCTTTGAAGTTACTCTGCTTTGAAAACAAATATTTCATGCTTTTCTTGATATTTGAAAGTTGTAAGCAGCATAATGTTTTTTCACAAATGTATCTTTAAAATTATAGATCACATACATCATCAACTTTTCATGGATATTGTTTTTAGTATGTATATAGAAAATTATTTTCCTAAAATAGAACTCATCAAAATAATGAATATTTCTTGATAATGCTTGAAAAGGGATTATTATTGTAGGGGAGAGGCTGACTTAGCACTGGGATTACCAGACTTTTGCCAAAACCTTCTACCATGAATTTTTATTTGATTATTAGTGGCAAAAGTTTACAATCCTTAAAAGAGTTTAAAAACAAAAGAAAGGGTGGTGACAAAACATGGAGAGAACGAGAAAGTATGTAAGAGGGAAAATTAGAGGAGGACATTTTAAAGCAGAAAAGTGGGAAAGAAATAATCTCAGAATAAAGGGTAGTTTTCTTAATTCAGTAAACTTAGTTGGATGAAAATTTGGGTTATATGCAAACCTCTGTTATTTTTCTGTATGTACTGGAGCTGATAAAAATGTTATTATGGACTGGCACCAGTTCAGGGACAGGTGTTTTAGAGCCACTCATCTACATGGCTTCCAAGGCACTTTTTATTTCTTATGATTTATATACAGAACAATGATTCTTTATAAAGACGGTATCAAGTAAAGCATCCAAGTTCTGATTTTAAGACTAACTCTAAAAAAGTAGAAAAATTCAAATTTATAGCTCATTCCAAAACCAGTATTATTTATTACCAATTTAGTAAAAACTAAGTTAGACACTAAGAAAATACATAGTTAAAAAAAGGTAATTCTTACAATGCTACACTTAAGTGTTGGCTAGTCTTTGAAAAAGGAAAAAAGTAGAAAGTACTAGCTCTCATTTATTGAACAACATACTGTGTACAGGTGCTTTACATAAAACACAATAAAGCAAGTATTCTACATTTGCTAATTTGGAGTAAATCCAAAGATAAACAACTAAAAAGTGGTGAACCAGAGTTTGAACCTGTTTTTGTCTGACTCTTTCTACTATCTAATGCTGCTTTTCAATATAATTAGTTACATAAAAATGATGTAAGCTATTTAATGTACTTAAGAGAACATGCTTTTCAAGGAATTTTTAAAAAGTCTTAAGACTCAGAGGGAAAAAGCCTGTTTAAATTAAAAACAAGTATAAATTTTAAAACGCTTTTTAGTAAATGCACCGTTACTTCCTTTGAGTGTATGTAATAATTTGAGGAAAAACACTGCATCTGGAAATTACTGTTTAATAATTATATTTTGGGATTGGTATTTTAGTTTTTTGTGACTTTCCTTACTATGAAGCGGATTCTTAATGTAGGATTTAAAACATTGTTGCAATTTCAATTTATTGTTTAAAATATAGATATAAGATCATTTTTTAGCCAATGGTTCTTTTTACTGGTTGTACAATTGATTCAAAACAATTCACAGCCTCTAAAATATAATAGAATTCTTTCCTAATCTAACATTGCATTATATCAAATCACTACAGGAGAATTGCTCTTGAATTTGTAACCTGGAATTTACTATTCTTTCCTGAGTTTTACAGTACTGTATTATATATATTAAATATCTTTAGAGATATTTTGCCTTGTGACTGATGCCCCTGGGTTTTTAAAATCTTAGAGACTTATAAACATTTTAAAACAGTTATTTTGTTTAATTTTATATAGGTGGTTACAGCCAACGCCTTCCAAATGCAAGTGCTCTGGGCAAAATTTTCACTGCATTACCTTTTGGTAACCCCATTTATCAGATGTTGGAATTAAAACTAGCCATGTACATTGATTTCCCCTCACATATGAATCCTGGGATTCTGGTTACCTGTGCAGATGATATTGAACTTTATAGTATTGGAGAATGTGAGTTTATTAGATTTGACAAACCTGGCTTTACTGCTTTAGCTCATCCTTCGAGTTTGACTGTTGGTACCACACATGGAGTATTTGTCTTAGAACCTTTTAATGGTTTAGAATATAGAGACCTTGAATACAGGTCTTGCCATCGTTTCCTTCATAAGCCCAGCATAGAAAAGATGCATCAGTTTGATGCTGTATGTAGACCTGGAAATATTTCTCAACAGGACTTTGCTAGGGGTGACACTCCCTCTCTTAAGTTAGACTCTGAGTATGTCTACACAGACAGCTTGTTTTATATGGATCATAAGTCAGCAAAAAAGTTACTCGCTTTTTTTGAGAAAATAGGCACATTGAACTGTGAAATAGATGCCTATGGAGACTTTCTGCAAGCTCTGGGACCTGGAGCAACTGTGGAGTACACCAGAAACACATCAAATGTCACTAAAGAAGAGGCAGACTTGATAGACATTAGGCAGAGAATATTTCATCTTCTTAAAGGAACCTCATTAAATGTTGTTGTTCTTAATAACTCCAAATTTTATCACATTGGAACAACTGAAGAATATTTGTTTCATTTTACTTCAGATAGCAGTTTGAAGTCAGAGCTTGGCTTACAGTCCATAGCTTTTAGCATCTTTTCTGCAATACCAGAATGCTCTGGTAATACATCCTGTATCATTCAAAGTATACTGGATTCAGGATGTTCTGTGGCAACTGGCTCAGTTGTGGAGTATTCCAGATTGGGGCCCGATGTTTCAGTTGGGGAAAACTGCATTATTAGTGGTTGTCATATCATAGCAACCGCTGTCCTGCCTGCATATTCTTTTGTGTGTTCCTTAAGCTTGAAGATGAATGGACACTTAAAGTATTCAACTATGGCATTTGGAGTGCAAGACAACTTGAAAAAGAACGTTAAAACATTGTCAGATATAAAGTTACTTCAATTCTTTGGAGTCTGTTTCCTGTCATGCTTAGATATTTGGAATCTGCAAGTTACAGAGGAACTGTTCTCTGGAAACAAGACATGTTTGAGTTTGTGGAATGCTCGTATTTTCCCAGTTTGTTCTTCTTTGAGTGATTCAGTTACAATATCCCTAAAAATGTTAAATGCTATACAGAACAAATCAGCATTCAGCCTGAATAACTATAAACTGTTGTCCATTGAAGAAATGCTTGTCTACAAAGATGTAGAAGACATGATAACTTACAGGGAGCAAATTTTTCTAGAAATTACTTTAAATGCAAAACAGTCTGATTTAGAGACATCTTAAATATCCTACACCTTGCCATTCTTGATTGAGCAAGACTACAAAAAGAAGAGTTTTCTATAGATTTTTGTTTGTTTCTTTGAAGTGAATCAATGAAAATTATGTTAACATAATTGTTGTAGCATAATATTAATAACACAAAAATACAAATCATCCATTTTGGTGAAAGAATATTTCAAGGCTGTGAGCTCAGAAAAGGGATTTTTTTGATGTGTAGCACTATTTTAATTTTCTTTTTTATTAAAGATGGATTTGTGGAGCACTGCTGTGTTCATATAGTACTATAGTAGTTTTGAATAATTTTCTAAACATACCTTTAGAGTTTTTTCCATCTTCTTTTTGGGCTTTGGTTTCAGTACTATTCTAAGTGTTTATTGGCAGTTCTCTCTTTGAGCATAGTGGTCCTATTCTGATGAACTGATAAAAACAGCATATTACAAGGTCTTCAGAGCACTGTAAGAATACTGTAGAAATACTTTTTTGGAAAGAAATCCATCTCTCACAAATTCTGATAAAATCAATTCCTAAAATACTGTGATTATCTAATTAATAAATAATTAGATGCAAACAGCTCTGAAATTGATGATAAAAATCTGTCTCATTTATTGCTCTTACCAAAATAAAACTAAAAGTGTATATGTGTTATTTTACCTTATAAACTTGGACATATGTTTCTATATCTTTTTTAAGATTTTATTTATTTATTTGGCAGGGAGAGAGACAGCAAGAGAGGGAACACAAGCAGGGGGAGTGGGAGAGGGAAAAGCAGGCTTCCCGCTGAGCAGGGAGCCCCAATGCGGGGCTCAATCCCAGGATCCTGGGATCATGACCTGAGCCAAGGCAGATGCTTAACAACTGAGCCACCTGGGCGCCCCCATGTGTTTCTATATCTTAAAATTTTTCCCTAAAGTTCCGTCCATACAAAAGCATACACATACACAAAACTCAAATATCTGTGTGGGGCAGATGGTAGGAATAATTGAGATTCATTGATAATCCTGTAAATTCATTTTGGACATTATTTATATCCTTTTCTTAATCCCTTTAATAGAACTATTAAATTACCAGATGGACTGCTTTTACTCTCTATTTCATATTTTTTGTCCTTGTGCTGGTGATGATACTGAGAAGCAATAATTGACCAAAGGTAGGTAGCAGGAAGGAGCCTGAAGGATAGAAAATGAGAAAATTTACAGATGATAAACAGCTTCAAGAAAATAAAAATTGGCTGGAATCTCAAGTTATGTGTTCCTATTTTGCTGTAAGCATGCATGTGAAATGTCTTTATGTCAAAGTCTAATAATAATTAGAGAAATGATTTGTCAGTTTTGTGTTTTAACATGAATAAATTGAAATAAAAACTAGTCTGTGCTAACATGTCAATATAAAAATAATTGGTAAACCAGAAGTGGCTTGCCTGCAACTTTCAATTAGGCTATTTCTGTGTTTTGTTTTGTTGTTGTTTTTTTTTTCCTTTTAAGGTTCTTGCCAAGGAAAAACTAAAGATATAGCTATTGTTTAGCATTGACTGATTTACTTGCAGAGCTTTCAGAAGATATTATGTGTCTGTCATTGATTAAATGTTTAATACTGTATTTCACCTAAGTGCCATCGATTATTAAGAATTACCATTATTTTATGTTCCACTAAAAAAAAAAAAATACCAATAAAATATGGCACAGTGCTTTCTTTTAGAATCAGACTCTTCTGAAACACTTTTCAGCTCAGGAGTTGTTGATACCCATGTGCTTCCACCCAGTACCATCTTCTGTGCTATCAAAGGTATTGGTAAAGCTGTATGTCCTAAGAGTGTCACCACCACACTGCTGTCTGGATTGACTGAAAACTGTCAACACCAGATACCTGTTCTATAAGTTTTGATGCTGATGCTTTACTGTTTGGCAAAATTCATTTTCATTTTTGTCTTAGTGTAATCAAATGCCTCTAGAAGATAGTTGACTTCTATTCAAAGTCAATGGGAGGTTTCTGACAAATTGGTGGTCACTGTTTTAATCATAATTCTGCACAATGTATGGATTCTAGTTGCTTTGAAATGTTATCAGTTCCAAAGAATTTGGCATTTTCTCTTGCCTTGAGATGCATTAGTTGGGGTAGTACCACACATGTTCCATGAACAGTATACCTAACTCAACCAAGGTGATAGTCCCATGCATATGTAAGTAAAAAGTTGAACATTTCGTCTTGATTTATCATTTTTATTTCATAAAATAACAGGCTCTAAATTCCATATACTCTCAAGGTTTATAGAGGATAGCTGTTATTTATAACTAAATATAGTCCATAAACTTATTGATGAGTTAATAATGAACAGTGACCAAGGAAGGCATGGGGAAAAAAAAATCCAACATTTGGTGTTAATCTACCTCAGGCATTTTTTCCTACAAACTAAGCAAAACAGAATAAAGCATGTATCAGTGTATACTAAGTTGAAGTAAAGCTTCAAATATCCAAGTGATATGCTGAAAAGCACAAAAATTTGATAGTATTAATCCAGAATTAATTCGTATAACCTGTGATGATCATTTATCTTCTGAGGCTAAGCAACATTCCTATTTATATTAAGATTACCAAAATCGGCATAGAGCCGAAATCAAAATACCTGCTGCAAAATGTATGAATGACTGTCACAGACAGCTAGTAATTGGTTTACTACACAAAATCAGGGAGGGTATTCACATACACTGTGATGTCCTTTGGATTTGAACAACTACAGGCCCAGAGTTGAGGCACTTTGATGTAGTCTAGCAGAATTAAGATAGAAAGAAAAAGATTTAAAAATGTTTTTAATTTGCTCAAAACTCTGTAAGGATTTCAGATGCTTTCTTTGTTGTGTACCTAAATAAAAAACATCTCAGATATATCAAGAACTAAATTACTAAAGAAAATACCTTTTTTAAATTTACTTGAAAGGTACCTTTTCTAAATTCACTTAGTACAAAAGAAAAAAATTGAAGTAACTTAGCTGCTTAGTTTAACTTAAATCTTTAGTGCCTCTAAAATTTTGTTTAGACTGACAATTTCTATTAAGGTTGAAGAACACAACTTTTATTGTTTATATTTAGTTAAATTGCATTATTTCTTGTATTGAATTTTGTTGAAGATTATTGCACATTCTCCTTCCCTCCAATACCAATGTGCTAAACTCTATATAACATAATGGTGTTACCTGCTCTCAATTGTTTATATTTACAGAAATTTCTAACTTTTTTTTTAAATGAGGGACAAAACATCGGTCCCATCTGAGAAAGAATCAGTTCCTATGCTTAGCAGAGCTATCTACATGAGCCACAACAAGCCAAACTTGGCACATCACTCAACTTGCCAGTGGGCTGTAGTCTAGTAGATCACAATTTTGGGTCAGGTTAAAAATTTAAATACAAAATCTGGAAAACAGGTGCCTGGGTGGCTCAGTTGGATGAGTGTCTGATTCTTGGTTTTGGTTCAGGTCATGATCTCAGAGTCCTGAGATCAAGCCCCACCTCGGGCTTCATGTTCAGCACAGAATCTGCTTAAGATTCTTCCCCTCCCATCCCCTCTGCAGCTTCCCCCTGCTCATGCTCTCTCTTGCTCTCTCTAAAATAAATAAAATCTTTAAAAAAAAAATCTGGGAAATAGTATAGAGGTTCCTCAAAAATTTAAAAAAGAACTACCCTACAATCCAGCAATTGCACTACTAGGAATTTACCAGAAGGATACAAAAATACTAGTGAAAAGGGATACATGCACCCCAGTGTTTATAGCAGCATTGTCTACAAAGTGTCCATCAACTGATGAATGGATAAAGAAGATGCAGTGTGTATATATATACACACACACACACACACACACACACACACACACACACACACACACCCACAATGGAATATTACTCAACCATAAAGAATGACGTCTTGAAATTTGCAGTGATGTGGATGGAGCTAGAGAGTATGCTAAGCAAAACGAGAAAGAGAGATACCATATGATTACACTCATCTGTGGAATTTAAGAAACAAAACAAGCATGGGGGAAAAAGAGAGGCAAACCAAGAAACAGACTCTGAACTGTAGAGAACAAACTGATGGTTATCAGAGAGGAGGTGGGTGAGGGGATGGATTAAATAGGTGGTGAGGATTAAGGAGTGCACTTATTGGGATGAGCACAGGGTGTTGTATGGAAGTGTTTAATCACTAAATTGTACACCTGAAGCTAATACTATATGTTAACTGGAATTTAAATTCAAACTTTTTTAGAAATTGATTAAAATGGGCAGAGAGTCTGAATAGACAGTTTCTTTGCTTCTCCTGGAGCTTCAGCCTCAGGGGCAGGCTTCAAATTTGCTACACATCTAGTGGCTCACCAAGCTGCTCTCAAGGAATGTGGGCTATAGATGTCATCTTGGCACTCCTTGCCTCCCTCGCTCCAGTTCACCAGTATCTCACAGAAAAGAACCTATACACTTGTCTGGAGCCCCAGTTTTGCGACTTCTGCCTAAGGGACACCTCCAGATTGCCTGGCTCTGCTAGCCAGTGGGGTTTATTCTTGCAGTCGCATAGGACTATATATTTGCATACTATTAAGAGCTGCGGCCTGAGGGTCTGGCTTCTAATCAGCCCAGATCTTGGCATTGAGATTCTCCCCTTTGGGACACTGACAGGTTTAGCACATCCTTAAATACTAGGTGTTATTAAAAATATAATAGGCTACTTGGACAAGCACAAAGAGTTGAGAGAAAACCAAGAGCTGGGGCATGGTTGAACAACATGCATCATCTCTTACATTAGGCCACTTCTTTAAGACAGAGGTGTTTGTTTCATCAACTGTATAAAAACCAACACAGAAAATCAAGCAAAATGAAGAAACAGAGAAATGTGTTTCAAAGGAAAGAACAATATAGAACGTCGGGGGGAAATACTGAATGAAACAGATGAATAATTTACTAGATAGAGTTCAAAATAATAGTCATAAAGATAGCTTGCTCACTGAAATAAAGGGAAGAATGGGTGAACACAGTAAAAGTTCAACAAAGAGATGAAAAGTATAAGAAAGTACCAAACAGAAGTCACAGAGCTGAAGAATAAAATATCTGAACTGAAAAATGCACTAGCAGTGTTCAACAACAGACTAGATGAATCAGCAGAAAGGATCAGTTAACTGAAAGTGCAATGGAACACAATCAGAGCAACAACAACAAAAAGAATGGAAAAAAAAAAAAATGAAGATAAATTAAGGGACTTAAAGACCAGTACCAAATGGACTAGCATTCACTTTATAGGGCTCCCAAAAGGAGAAGAGAAAGGGAAAGGGGCAGAAATCTTACTGGAAGAAATAATGGCCGAAAATTTTCCTAAGCTGGAGAAAGAAACAGACATCCAGATCCAGGAAGCCTAGACTGTTCCAAATAAAATGAACCAAAAGAGACACACACCAAGACATATTATAATTAAAATGTCAAAAGTTAAAAGACAAGAAGAGAATTTGAAAAGCAGCAAGAGAAAAATAATTTGTTACATACAAGGGAACTCCTTTAAGACTATAAGCAGATTTTTCAGCGGAACCTTTACAGGCCAGAAGGGAGTGGCACAATATATTTAAAGTGCTAAACGAAAAAAAAATCCAACCAAGAATACTCTACCCAGCAAAGTTATCATTCGGAATTGAAGGAGAGATAAAGAGTTTTCTAGATGAGCAAAAACTAAAGGAGTTCATCACCATTAAACTAGCCTTACAAGAAATGGTGAAGGGACTTCTTTAAGCTGAAAAGGGTACTAATTAGTAACAAGAACACATGTGAAAGAATAAATTTCACCGGGAAGGTAAATATATAGTAAAGATAGTGGATTAATTGCTTATAAAGCTAGTTTAAAGCTTAAAAGACAAAAGTATTAAAAATATGTGATACAACACATTAACAAGATGAAGGATAAAAATGATATGATTATCTCAGGAGACAAAGAGAAAGCTTTTGACAAAACTCAGCATCCCTTCTTAATAAAATCTCGAGATTTGAGGATAGTGATTGAGGTAGTGAGTGAATGTACCTCAACAGAATAAAGCCCATATCTGACCAGAGCTAACATCATACTCAATGGTGAACAGCTGAAAGCTTTTCCTCTAAGATCAGGAACAGGACAAGGATGTCCACTCTTATCACTTTTATTTAACATAGTATTGGAAGTCCTAGGAAGAGCAATTAGGCAAAAAAGAAAAGAAATAAAAAGCATACAAATTGGAATGGAAGAAGTAAAACTGTCACTATTTGTAGAGGACACAATACTATATATGGAAAATTCCAAAATCTCCAGAAAAAAAATGTTAGAACTAATAAATGAATTCCATAAAGTTGCAGGATACAAAATTTATATACAAAAAAATCTTTTGTGTTTCTATACATTGATAACAAACTATCAGAAAGGGGAATTAAGAAAATGATCCCATTTACAATTGCATCAAAAAGAATAAAATACGTAGAAATGAATTTAACCAAGGAGGTGAAAGATCTGTGTATTGAAAACAGTAAGACATTGGTAAACAAAATCGAAGAAGACATAAGTGAATGGAAAGCTGTCCTGTGTTTATGAATTGTAAGAATTAACATTGCTAAATGCCCATACTATCTAAAGCAATCTACATATTCAGTGCAATTGCTGTCAATTTTTTATATGCAGTTTTTACAGATATATGGCAAACAATCCTAAAATTTGTATAGAACTGCAGAGGACCCCAAATAGCTAAAGCAATCTGGAGAAAGAAGAAAGCTGGAGGCATCATGCTTCCTGATTTCAAACTGTATTACAAAGCTGTAGTAATCAAAACAGTATAGTATTGGCATAAGAGCAAATACATAGATCAATGCAATTGAATAGAGAGCCCAGAAATATACCCATGCATATATGGTCAATTAATTTACGGTAAAGGAGCCAAGAAGATACAATGGGGAAAGAATAGTCTCTTCAATAAATGGTGTTTGGAAACCTGGACCACTATCTTACACCGTACATTAAAATTAACTCAAAATGGATTAAAGAATTGAACATAAGACCTAAAACCATAAAAATTCTAGAAGATAACATAGGCAGTAAACTCCTTGACATAGGTCTTGGTGATGATTTTTTGAATCTGACACCTAACACAAAAGCAACAGAATAAAAAATAAATACGCAAACAATGAATCATGGAACACTACATCAAAAACTAATGATGTAATGTATGGTGATTAACAGAACATAATAAAAAAAAGACACTGGGAAGAAAAGAAAAATAAATAAGTGGGACTACATTAAAATATAAAGCTTCTGCATAGCAGAAGAAACTCTCAACAATGTGAAAAGACAGCCTACTAAATGGGAGAAAATACTTGCAAATCATATATTTAATAAGGTGCTTATATCCAAAATATATAAAACTTCCCCTCAGGTTTTTGAAGATTTTTAATTTTTTTTAAGTAATCTCTTCACCCAATGTGGGGCTTGAACTCACAACCCATGATCAAGAGTCATATGATCTACTGACTCAGCCAACCAGGTGCCCTATCCAATACATATAGTATTGGGCCAACCAGGTGTCCAATCCTATACATAAAGAACTCATACAAACTCAGAAAAACAACCCAATTTAAAAATGAACAGAGGATCCAAATAGATATTTTTCCAAAGAAGACATGCTATGGTCAATAGATTCATGATGAAATGCAAATCAAAACCACAATGCAGTACCACCTCGCACCTGTTAGAATGGCTGTTATCAAAAAGACAATAACAAGTGTTGGCAAGGATGTAGAGAAAAAGGAACCCTTGTGCACTATTTGTGGGAATGTCAAGTGGTGCAGCCACTATGGAAAAGAATATGAAGTTTCCTCATAAGGTTAAAAATAGACCTATAATATGATCCAGCAATTCTACTTCTAGGTATTTATCTAAAGAAAATGAAAACACTAGCTCAAAAGATAAAGCATCCCCATGTTTATTGCAACATTATTTACAATAACCAAGATACAGAAACAATCTAATTGTCCATTGAGGGATGAATGGATAAAGAAATTGTGATACATATATATAAGGGAATATTATTCACCTGCAAAAAAAAAAAAAAGGAAATCTTGCCTTTTGTGACAACATGGATAGACTTTGAGAGCATTATGCTAAGTGACAGAGAAAGACAAAAACTGTGATCTCACTTATATGTGGAATCTTAAAAACAAAAACAAAAAACCTCACAAATACAGAGAATAGGAACAAATTGGTAGTTGGCAGAGATGGGGTAGGGTATGGGCCAAATGCATGAAGGGAGTCAAAAAGTACAAACTTCCAGTTCTAAAATAAATGTCATGAGGATGTAATGGACAGCATGGCAACTCTAGTTAATAGTACTGTATTGCATATTTGAAAGTTGATAGGAAAGTAAAAAAAAAAAAAAAGTTGGTAATAGAGTAGATCTTAAAGTTCTCATCACACACACAAAAATTCTGTAAGTATGTATGGTGACATGTTAACTAGACTTATCATGGTGGTATTTTGCAATATATACAAATATAAAATTATCTTGTTGTATACCTGAAACTAATACAATGTATGTCAATTATACCTCAATACCAAAAATGTACCAAAAAATTGGAGTAAAAGGATAATAAAAGCTGCCAATTCCCAACCACACTGATATTTTCACGAACAGGAGGTAAAGGGGAAAAATGCCTGTAAATTAGTCACTATTATCATCCACCTGTAAAGCAGCTTGATTATTGACATTTGTGTCTAAAGATGTTCATCCCAAGGGCATTATTGTCCATGCAAGTAAATGATTGAAGCTAACAGACTTAATGTTTCCTGCTGGGCTGGTTGGACAAAATAGTCTATCTTTTGAAGCCTCTGGCTGCAGGAATTTAGTAGGCTTCTAAAGTATAAAATTCAACCATTCAAATAGAGCAATTCATCTCTGATTGCTGCAGACTGGTACAATTCATCTGCTACTGTCATTTCCCAGCTCTCTGTGCCCAAATTATATTCCTTCAATTGTGCTTAAATGCATTGCTAAAACAATCTAAACTCTAATGTCTATATCTGGACACTGTTTTATGGTGTGTTACTGATCTGCTTGTTGAATCTCCAACCTCCTTAAAGGCTCTTAAAATCTTTGCTCCAACCAACACTTTGTGGTAATATGAATGATTTTTAAAATCTCTTTTTTTTTTCACTAATATCCACTCTTTTCTCTCTGCAGAACATTCAGATGGTTCAAGTTAGTTTTCATTTACTACTTCATTGTAGGAGAGTATCATATTGCCCAGAAAAGAATTAAACCATTTACATCTTGAGGCAAAAATCTTTTTTTTTTTTTTAAAGAATGATAGAATTTAGAAATCACCATTTCATAATTCTTCTTTTTTTTTTTTTAAAGATTTTATTTATTCGACAGAGACAGTGAGAGCAGGAACACAAGCAGGGGGAGTGGGAGAGGGAGAAGCAGGTCCCCTGCAGAGCGGGGAGCCCGATGCGGGGCTCGATCCCAGGACCCCGGGATCATGACCTGAGCCGAAGGCAGATGCTTAACGACTGAGCCACCCAGGCGCCCCGAGGCAAAAATCTTTTAAACACAACTCTGGAAATCAAGTAAGTGTTCATTTCATTTGCAGGTTGAGAAATGTTGTACTACTCAATGAAGTTTTATGTGATTGGTTTCTTTCCTATTATTTTTAGCCTTGGGGTTTGAGAAAGTAAATTATATACACCAATATCTTGTTCTTCAGAGAAGTTTCAAACGCTTTTAATAAAATCTGGAACTGGAAAACTTTTACTACACAAAGAAATAATTATGATATAACAAGTGGTCCAAGTGCAGATTTTAAATGTACAGGCACATTGACAAGGTCATAAATTAACTTATAAAATTCACTGCCTATATATTACTGGGATCAATTTTTAATGAAATTTAATAAGAAAGATCATCACTCATTATAATTGGTTAAAGTTAATAGAGTTTCTAATTATTATCCAGTCAAATCAAAAGCTGTCTATGGAAGCTATCCTATGAGAAGGGGGAAGAAAGTAGAGTTTTAGAGAAATTCTTTTTTACTTGTTACTGATGTTTAAATACAATAGAAACATTTGCCATGAGTTCAGTACAGAAGGAGCAATTTACAAAATTATCTGTGTTTCCTGTATCTGCAATCTATTTCTCTCCATATCTCTAGACTACAATCATGCTGTAATTTAACAAACATAAAAATAAATAAGCAACAACAAAATAAACTTCCATATCATTTCATCAGGATACAGTCTATTTTGTATGTTTCATTTACAGCCATTTTTAAGTTGTCTCTACTGGCCATAATATATTCAACACTGAGTTCTGGATTTGTATACATACCTACCTGCTGTGTCTCTTCTCCCTCACTGAAAACAATCCAATAGGCATCTCTGTTTAAAGAGTTCTTGTCTTCCTCTATCAATCCTGATGGTCTTTTCTACCTAGATAAATGTTCTAGTCATCCACCAAATTGCTCAAGGCAAAACCTGGAAGTCATCCATGACTCCTCACATACTTTCCTTCATTCTTCCCATCTAGTCCTTCATTAAGTGAAGTCTACACATTTAAAATATAACCAAAATGCATTCACTTCTCCCCGCTCTTACGCAAACTACCATCTACTATTATTACCTAGGCTAATGCAGTACAGCACCTTTTTATGTGCAATAATCAGAAACTATCATCTGATTTTTATAATTGTGCATGAAGGTGAAGTTGCAGAGAGATTGCAAAGGAAAGATATTTTAAAAGATTGGCATTGAGTTATACTGGGCATTGAAAGGGAAAGGAATATTATGGCCATGTCAACCTTGCTTCTGTGATTTGATCTGTATTTACATTCCACTTTGCTTTCCTAAAGATTGCTATTTAGGATGGCAAATCATACTACTTTTTAACATTCTGCACTTCTTTTTCTGTGGAATTTTGCTTGGTGATAGTCTGCAAGTTTTTCACCACACACATTTTTTTTTACCTTTTCCATATTTACTATATATAATCAGTTATCAGCTGGAATTTTTCCCCCTTTAGATACAGGCGACATTAACTCAACCTCCATTCTAAGCCCACAGAAGTCTAAAATTCCCTCAAATATCTGTGAATTCCTAGAGAGCATGTATTTTCACAATCACTTTTGGCTTTAAGCTTCCACTTCTGGTGATTTAGTTCTGTTTGGGCTTGCATGTGATTTTCTCATAATTCGATGAGTTAATTGCCTGTTTTTCACTGTTTGAGTCATTTTAAGTCTCAGACTTTTCATCTTTTCCCATACCTACTACTTCACCCCACTCCAGGAAAAAAAAAAAAAAAAAAAGCCCTTGTCACACAAATATCTCTGAATAATTGCATCAGTGATAGTGAGAGGAAGAAGGATATATAGTAGACCAATGAAAACAGCAAATTAAATAATAACTATTCTTGTTCTTAGAAGTCCTTTAGCATCCTCATTACCAAGAATTTCTTCACTGGTCATTTTATTGAATCTAAAATTATGTCTGACAACTCTCTCTCCTCCATGTCTCTTACTATGTATATACACAAGTCATAGATTATCTTTGGGATCTTAAATCCTCGTTCTAAGAGGTTGCTCAGTTCTGCTCTCATATTTCAAATCCTCGGCAGATGTTTACATATCCAGCCACATCAAGAAACATCAGAGAACCTGAGGGCCTTTCATAACCAAGATCCACTTTCATTAGAACTTTACAGATATAAATATACATTTCTCCCTGTTGTACAGACGCTTTCTTTAACTTCAAAATTTGGGCAACCAAAAAGCATCCCTGTTATTAGTGACTGGCCACATATCATTACTACAACCCTTTTCTAAGTAATAGCCTCTGCTGAGTATTACTGGATGATGATTCCTATGGTTTGGGGAGGAGGCTGAACTTAAAGAACACTATGAATAGAATCTATGAAGAGAGTTTTTGTCTATAGAAACTAAGATGGCTTACTCTTATCAACTGAACTTGAAGCAATTTTATTGCCTACTCATGATGGACAGCATGCTTCTCCATAAGGCTCTGTAATCTTTTTTCTGTCCTTGCTGCAGTATTCTTCTGACTCCAGGGAAGCTACAACTTTTGAAATGGGTTCTGAGAATATACCATATTATTCCTAAGGTTGTCTAACCTCAAATGAGCATATATTTTGTTTTTAAAAACACCATCATTTAGCAAACCACATTGAAATGTGATGATTTCTTTGTAACTTTACATTCTTAAGAACAGGATATCACTCCAGTAATGATCTCTTCACTCTAGATCTAGTTTCAACAGGTTTCCTTTTCTAATGGATCATTTTCCTCAGTACACAAATATACTGTTTTTTTTCTAATTAAAAATTTCTTTCTCAGGATACCTGGGTGACTCAGTCAGTTAAGCGTCTGCCTTCAGCTCAGGTCATGATAGCAGGGCCCTGGGATTGAGTCCCGCATCGGGCTCTTTGCTCGATGGGGAACCTGCTTCTCCCTCTCCCTCTGCCTGTCACTGCCCCTGCTTATGCTCTCTCTCTCTCTCTCTCTGACAAATAAATAAATAAAATCTTTTTAAAAAATTTATTTCTTGACTCCATTTCTTTCAGCTATTCATTTCTTTGCTCCCCTATACAATAAACATTTTAGAATAAATTGTCTGCACTTCCATTCTCCAATGTCTTTTCTCCCATTCAGTCTTCAACCCAGTTCAAACAGTCTTTATCTCCCTACTCCCATTTCACTGAACTTGTTCTTCTGAGGATTCCCAGTGCTCTCCATTTTGATAAATCCAGTACTCCGTGTAGTTCTCATCTTCATTCCCCTTTAGCAACATTTGTGTCAATTGATCATTCCTTCTTTGAAATGCATTCTTCTTTGGCTTCAAGGAACTCCCCCCCCCACTGTTTTTTTCCTAACTTGTCACTTTTCAAATCTCCTTAAATCATTCCTCATCATCATTCTTACCTCATTTCACTGAAAAGTCACAAGTCTTTGTGTTTAGGTTTCTCTATCCACATTCACTACTATGGGATGTCATCCATTCTCATATCATCTATGTGCTATCAAGTCTCAAATCTATATTTCTAATTATTGAAGTATAATTCTCAATGTAAAAATACAATTCTATAAGTTGTGAGCATACATCAGAATGTCCTTTAATCTATTAATGACTAAATCAGCAGAATGATGAAGTTGATTTTATATTGTTCCAGATGTTACAAAAAAGAAAACATTTATACAATGTTAGAAATAATTTTGTCCAATAATACAGTGGGTTGCCTTCTGAGAAAATAAGATGCCTTATACCAGAAGTGTTTAAGCAAAGTGACTGGAAGACAGTTTACCAAGAGTTTTCCCAAGAAGTTTAGAGTAGGATTAGATAATGATAGCTGGTTGAGTTTCCTGGAAAGCAGGATCTGAGATGGAATTTAGAGTGCAGCATGTATCTTAACGAGTGAGTTTGGAACTAATAATTGTACAAGGAGGGGACAGAGCAGGATTGAGCAGAAGGGAGAAGTCAAACTGTGATCAGGCCCAATGACAGTCTTGACAGGCTCATGCCAAGAGGGGTTCTGGTGCTAGAATGACACTTTAGTTCTATCCTAAGTTGGCCCTGAGTAGCCACAGCTTATACTGCACATCAATCATCATTAGATATGGGCATCTTGGAAAGGAATATCTTGGGCAAGATAGCTCTCTATGGCTGAGGCAATCTGTGAATGGTGCTGACAGCTGAAAGATCTCTACTGACAGCATTCCCAGTAGCTGGGGTAATAAGCCCTTTATTGGAAAAAAATTGGGGTGCCACATCATAGTGTTCACTACAATAAACTATGAAGTCTAACCCAGTGCCAGGATTCTTTTTATATGCAACTATTTTAATAAAACATTTCATGTTCTAATTCAAGTTGAATTATGATGACTTCCAAACTTCTAAGCATGCAATATCATACATGGTTTAAGTGGACTCAATCAATGATGAAAGAAAGAAACTATGCTTTAGTAAATGTGTCAGTCATTTATTTATAGAAGCAAATTTTTTATAATATATGTCACAAATCTACATGATAATCCCAAGTGCCAGATTTTACTTTTGACTAGCTGAGCAAGCTAAAATATTCATAAATTCACATGGAGCCAGATGGCTTCCCACTGAATATGCATTTGAATGATTCCTGTACATTATTTATTCCAAGAAGTACACAAAATATACCATCATCATAGTAGAGACTCCTGATGTTTGTTTCAGAAAAGAATCAAGAAATAACAGGTGTCCAATGCTAACCATATTTTGGGTTGAGCTCTGAGTCCATGTGTATTTGAAAATTACTAAGACAAAATAAGTATAGTTACTTCCCAATAGTCTCTGAAATATCAGGAATCTGAAATAAGGAGGTTTAAACAATAATAGCTAGCATTGGTAAAGAAGAGAGCTAAACTTTATGAATATTTTTTTAAAACTAATTTGCTAGGTCTCAAACTTCAAATGTATAACACTGAATAAAATTGTTAGCCATTTATTATTAAGTTGATCAGTATTTTTTTAGGGTACATATATTTTGTTTTCCTTTTCAGGTTGAAGTTCCAGATGTGAATTAGAAATGAAAACATAATTTAATCACTGTTTCTTAAAAATATTTTGTGAAAGATGAAATGATAACTTCCTGATTTTTTTCTTATTTTTCAATTCAGAGTATTCTTTTCATTGAAATCTTCTTTTCCCTTTTTAGAGCTTCCTGTTCTCTAGAGATATGCTTTTTATTGTTATTTCTCTCTCGTTCTTTTTCCTTTAAATATGGTAAGCAAGCACGGTTGTTTTATTGCTTTCTTTTTTTTTTTTAATTTTTTATTGTTATGTTAATCCCCATACATTACATCATTAGTTTTAGATATAGTGTTCCATGATTCATTGTTTGAAGCACGGTTGTTTTATAAACTGTACTTGATAATTCTACTATCAGAAATCAGTGAGGATCTGCTTCTGATGCTGATTTTTCAGCTCATGTTGCCATGCTTTCTTGTATGTCTCGTTAACTTTGATTATTTACTGGTCATTGCCCTTGGTAAAGAATCTGCAGGAGTTCTCCATGGTCTAAAATGAATGGACCTTCCTCAAACATTTGCATTTGTTTCTGTCAGGAGACTGGAGAGGCATTACCAGTTGAGAACAGTTTTACAGTAAGTTCAGCTTAGGTTCTGTAGCCTACCAGGCTTTGCATATCCAGAGGGCAAATCCATAGTGAGTATATTTATGGCCATAATTTCTCAGGGACCTTGTTTTACTTTCTTTTTAATTTCTCCTGCTTTGTATAATACCAAAGGAATCCGTTATACAGTTCCTTTGGTCTGGAATAAAGGATGACAGATTTACTTCTAGTTGATCCATAATCTGAAGGATAAAGAAGTTTTTTGAGAAGTTCTAGCTTAGTATGTCCAAGATCCCCTCTAAGAATCCCCAGTCTGTGGGGTCCTTGGGATACCCTCTGATTCTTTGGAACCTAAGAGCAAATGTGTGTTTTTCCAAATTCCTCAAGACAAAAATTTATTTCACATTCCAGTTATATTTCTGGGTTCAAGCTTTTCCCTAAAATGACTGTGTTTGCTCTTTTATTATTTTATTTCATCAATATTTTTAATATTTTATTTAGCATCTAAATATCAATCCTCTATTATCACTTATATGATGCATAAATTATAATTCTTTATTCTATTGACATATTATTAAATATTTTTGCTAGCAGTGGTGTATTTTTATTAGTAGAGGGCATGGTATGTTAGCAAAGGGGATGGTACCGGTAGATGGTATATCTTTATAATGAATGTTATGGTCATGGAATGTAATGAGCATGGAAATGCTAAATTTAGGAAGAGGATAAAGAAAAAAAAAATCAGGGTAAGGTAAACATCTAGACCCTTATCCCTTTTAGTCCACATTAAAGAAGCCATATAACAAGGTAGACAACCCAACACCTAGCATAATGCCTGCTATAGAGATGAACCACTTTAAATCTGTTACAGAGGAAGTCGAAATATGCATAAGCAGACAAAAGGTTTGTTTAATGTATGTGCTTTGAAATAGGAAATGAAAAAAAAAAAAGAAATAGGAAATGAGTGAACATAATTTCCTCAGGGATAAGATTATTGTTTAAAACAGATAAATAATACAGACCACTGTTGTGCTCTCTCTGACTTCAAATTATCAAATATATATTGAATGTTAATTATGTGTCAGGGCCTTTTCTATATAGTAGGGGTACTTTTCATTGCTCTCAGGGTTTTCCAGTCTAGCAAATGATAAGACAGGAAAAAAAAATTAATTGTAGTAACTTGTGACTAGAGCTACAATAAACAAACTGCAGGGTGTCCTGAAGAGCAGTCAGCATAAGGGACTAACAAAAGGTACATGATCAGGACAGGCCTCTCAAGGGAAGTGAAATTTATACTAAGACCTGAAGGAATAAAAAAAATTGACATGTTTATGGGGGGTTTTTTTGTTTGTTTTTGAGGCAGAGAGGAGAGAGAGTGAACAGTGGAAATAACATTTGTGAAGATTGATAGGAGAGGCTCTAAAAGAAGCCCTGTCTGAAGTGTAGTGTGTGTGTAAGAAAGAGTTGCTTGGGGAAATATCCAAAGTTAAGGTTAATTTATAGTCCTTTATAAAAATGTTCATGTACCTTTTATAAATTAAATAAGGTTAATTATCTCTTTAAGAGAATAGAAAAGGAGTATAGTAGTAGTAGTAGTAGTAGTAGTAGTAGTAGTAGTAGTAGTGTGTGTGTGGTGAGTGGGAGTAATTGTTCCAGCAGTATTT
The DNA here is from genome assembly GCF_964656455.1 of Halichoerus grypus. NCBI lineage: Eukaryota > Metazoa > Chordata > Mammalia > Carnivora > Phocidae > Halichoerus > Halichoerus grypus. The sequence continues at coordinate 127,436,183 of NC_135716.1, read as the reverse complement.
GGCTACCAAATGACAAAGTTGACTTTTTGACAGTGAGGAATAGGAAAGCCAAACAAATTTTTTAAAAATAAAAAAAAATAAAAATCAATGTCTTCCCACAGATCACTTCCTAGTAAAACACTGTAAATTAAAGAGGTGGTGATCTGTGTGATAACTTTGCCTAACCATAAGTAGTACACAGAGAACACAACAGTATAGAATTGAAATGAGAGAACTGGAAAAGAGGAAGCTCACAAGCATATTAACATAATACAAATATTTCACAGAAACTTACTTACTCTGAACTTGAAAAAATAGATTTAAAAACTTAAGTGTTTACTCCTATATTTTATATTCTCTTTAAACACATATTTCTGGGAAATGTTTTTGTTTAGACATGAATAGCTACCTTTTGTCTTTACAAGACTTCATCATCATCTGTGCTGAACTAAAAATTCAGTATGCAGGTGGCTTTTTTATTGATATAGAAATGACACCACATACAATGTTATTATATCAATCTGACTTAAAGAGCAAAAAGAATGTGTTTATGTAGTTAGCTACACTGCATAAACCTTTTCTTTCATGGCTCTTGGTAGAAAAATAACATCAGTAACAACCAAAATACTTACATAAATGCATATTTTATAGCCCATAATCAGACATTAGCTAAAGCAGTGAAATAATCTGCAAAGTTTTCCAGTGAATAAAAATAGAAGATAATTTTCTAGTTAAGCATAAAGCTCAACATAGGGCAAAATATAAAAATTGGACAGTGTTTTACTTTGGTTCCTAGCTCCACTGTTAACTCACTGTGATCTGCATTAAGCTAAAAGTCAAGATATACAAACACAAGGGGCCACTGGTCCATGTGAGTCTGGAATGGGTTGATAAAACTACCTTTTTCATTTTTTATTTTTAAAGATTTTTATTTATTTATTGACAGAGAGAAAGAGAGAATGCACAAGCAGGGGGAGTGGCAGGCAGAGGGAGAAGCAGGCTCTCCGCTGAGCAAGGAGCCCAACACAGGGCTCAATCCCAGGACCCCGGGATCATGACCTGAGCCAAAGGCAGACGCTAACCTAACAGACTGAGCTACCCAAGCACCATTAGAAAGCCTTTTTCAAATAAAACAGAAACAAACAAATAAAACTCCTTCTAAATGGATGATAATATGCTGCCCATTTAATTATGATATCTAGGAAAATTTAATGGATTAAAGAAGCACTTAGAAAATACATTCAATCACTCCCTTTAGCTAGGATAAATATATTTCATAATCCCTTCCTGCATATCCAAGAAAAGCTTTCTTTCTATGATCTTTCTTCTATGATAATGAGGTAGGTGTCCTGCATTGAACACTTCATTTCAAATGTAATTTCAATAAACTTACATTAAAAACTTTTATGATCCTCTTTTTAAATGATGCTTCTTTTTAAACCACTCACTTTCCTCAATGTGTTTCTTGCCATAATATACCATGAATACATATACAATTTGCATATTCCTCTCACTGATAGAACACTGGCTTATGCAACTCCCCAAGTGCTTCTCTCCTCTGATAATTATTTTTTTTTAGTTTTTCCAAGCAATTTTGGTTTGCTTTTTTTTTCCTTTTGAAACTCTTGTTTGTTATCTTTCCTGCTCCTATTTCCTCCTGTTGCTGCCATTTTATGTAATTTTGTTTGTCATTTAGTATTTATGACTTTGCCTAACTTAATTCATCAATTGTTTGTCTCAAATAAAATAAAAGAATCCAAGTTGAAGTTTAAATTACTTTGATCTCATCAGTTTTGTTTAATTTGTTTTACTGTGTAAAGCAATAATAGAGATTTTAATGAACACTGTCTTAGTAATTTCTCTGAATCCTCTGAAATGATATGATTAAATTGTGTCCAAGCTCTCATTTTATCATATGTTCAAGCTTAAAATAGTCATTTCTGTTCCAAGATTTGTTAAAACTCCTCAAGCAGCAAGACCTATTTCAAATCATGCTATGCTCACAAAACTTCTGTAGCCAGCCCAATGTAACCCTTTCCTCTTCTTAAGTTGCATAGTATGTGGGGTTTTTATGCACCATCCATTTGGCACCATTAAAAACTACTTAGTAGAGTAAGTTATACTTTCAAATATAAAATTAGGTTTTCAATTCTTTGCAGGCAGGAACCCTGCTGTACACTTATAGACAAGCTATGTTCAACACTTGGAGTTTTTTTTCCTAATTCAAGAGACTAACCCTGACAGCTTCTGATTTAGTTGATCATAAGTAGGTCCTGGTAACTGAAGTGTTTAAAAACTCCCTGAAAGTCTGATTTGTAAATTAGTGTGAGATCATCAAATATCTTGTATAAATGACAAATGCTAGTAACTCCAAGTAATTAAAAAAAAAAAAAAACTCTTAAGATATAGGTAAATATTTAAAAGGAAGATGATGAGAATAAAGAGATTAAAAATTGTCTGAATTATCCTTGCATGGAATTTCAAAATGCTGCATGTTTTGTCTGCATCTGAATTCACTTTACCTCTTGTCCAGACGTTAGCAGTATTTTCCTTAATGAAAGGATTAATTCTACTCAATTCAATTGGTTCATTCCAATTCAGTTTGGTTCAGTTGAGTTCAATTCAATTCAATCCAAAACAACTAAATTTGGGGTGCCTGGGTGGCTCAGTTGGTTAAATGTCTGCCTTCAGCTCAGGTCATGATCCCGGGGTCCTGGGATGGAGCCCCGTGTTGGGCACCCCGCTCAGCAGGGAGTGTGCTTCTCCCTCTCCCTCTGACCCTCCCCCCTGCTCATGCTCTGGCTAGCTCGCTCGCTCTCTCTCAAATGAATAAATAAAAAATCTTTTTAAAAAATTAAATTTATATCTCTCAGGCACTGTGCTAGGCTATTGCAAATGCAAAAATGAATAAAACTACAATTCTTGTTTTTAAGTTGCTTGCAGCCTAACAGGAAAGATAAAGGCATTAATTCTATCCAAAATAATAAGTGTTTTAGTACAAATAGGTATTGTATTCTTACAGGCTTAACTTAGAGTAGGACTTAAGAGTGTTAATCAGTTTGCTTTATTTTCTTGCTGCTTTTGGATTTTATATATATATGTATATATGTACAATAGATATAATGTATATACATGTATAGCATACCTATGTCTGTAATGTATGCATATTTATGTATATATACTATTTACAAACTTACCCATGTATATAATTATACACACTTGCCAAATATAAATATATTTGGTCATCAGAAAGGAACAGGTATAAACAGCTGCCCTTCATAACATTAAAAGATGCAGCCCTGATATATCATCTTTAGATGATTTTGTAGATTAATGCATGTCCAGACTCAATAAAAGAAATGAGAATTATGGAATAGTTCAAAGAGAGATATTGTGGTCTTTAGAGGATCTGTAGATAACTATTGTGATTAGTTAACAAATTAACTATTATGTAGCTAAATGAGATGGATGGTTTTCAGCATCATGGGAAATGAAAGTTTCAGAAAGATGATGATAGAATTAATTTGTCAAACCTCAGTTGATGGCGTGCATTTATCTCTCATTCTGATATGCCTAAGGCCCTCACAGATTCCATATGCCTTGTAGCCCTTCCCCACAGGCTCCATCACTTCTCCTCTGGCTGCATATATGAATAGTAAAAAAGAGAAGAATTTTAGATTACTATTTATTGAATCAGATCCAGACCTCAACTTGGGCAACTCAGGGCAGCAGTTAGGAAGTGGTATCACATAATAAGCCAACTTAAACAATTAGAATCAAGATTTGGAATTTAAGTCCCATATATTCTTGCCATGACTGAATAAACCTAGGCATCAGAGACACCCAAGTTAGAAGGATCTGCATCATTTGTTTTAGCTCTCAAAAGGTGGTGATCCTAAATGGCTGGGTTTGTACTGTGGGAAAAATGCAGAATCCTTGGGTAGGAAGGAGGTGCTTCTAACAATTTCTACCACTCTGTAATTCCAAACATGCATCTCTAGTATTGAGGACAATTTTTAAAGGTTTTTAAACTGAGTTAAATCTAATTCACATTTTTTCACATTAGTATAGACCTTAAGTGACCATAATTATGGAGTCAAGAGGCAAATCAGAGAACTATATACAGCGAGAACAACAAGGAGAAGGTGGTCTAAATACTTTATGGAATTATAAAGGCTCCTCAGAGGTGCTGACATCTAAATTGAATTCTTAATAATAATATGATTTTTCACGGGAGGTATGGGCAAAAATAGTAGAAGCAGTCACTCTCCATATTACCAGACTGGGAAAGAACAATACACTATTTTAAATGCAGTTAAATGCAGTGGTAACTTCTAAAAATGACTCTCCACGAAAACAAATTATCTTGAAATTCACAACAATTATAGTCTACTCTTGACAATCCATTTTAAGAAGGGGAGTAAAATTGTAAAGAAAACACGATGTAATTTGTTCAAAATTCTAATTGAAAACATTAATTTTATATATATTTATTAAATATATATACATATATATATACACACACACTTAGATTATTAAACTTGAATATTGAGTGGGAAGGGTATGTTGTTTGGATACCATAAAGTAAGACACAAATCTATCAGGACATATGTTGACTATATAAAATTGGAAACTTGTGTTTATTATCAAAAGTATGCTGGCATTAGGATGTACTCAAACATTGCTTGCTATAACAAGTCCCCTAATAATTGTTTTTGGGGACAATAGCCCCTACAACAGGAAATCAGCTTGTGTGGCCCTATAAATTGTGACTTTCTGTTGATTCACCCAACCAAATATATGGATCCATTAATGGAGCTGTGAGTAAAAATTGACTTTTTATTTTATTTTTTAAAGATTTTATTTATTTGAGAGAGCAAAATGAGAAAGAGAGCATGAGCGGGGGCTGGGGGCAGAGGCAGAGGGAGAAGCAGACTCCCTGCTGAGCAGGGAGCCCGACACAGGGCTTGATCCCAGGACCCTGGGATCATGACCTGAGCTGAAGGCAGACAGTTAACTGACTGAGCCACCCAAACTGGTGCCCCCCAAATTGACTTTTTTGTACCCCCAACAGTTTCACACTAATTTAACCATAGCACTCCTTTTTAATTTCTATTCAGGACATTCAAGATTATATGTATATGAAATTTCAGCTGTGAAGGGAGCCAGTCTAGTTCCACAACTATAGTATAAAATGGATAAAAAATGTTAAGTCAGTGTCAGTTCTGATTGGTGGGATGCTGAGCTGGGCAATGTGAACAGAACCGGGATCATGAACTTCTGAGTGCATGCCAAAGACTGATGCCATTTTTGGCACTGATATGATATAGGACTGCAGGAGGATGGCATGAGGGTGTATGGCATGATATCGATTATCACCATTCTTCCACTAAGAAGATACAGGAAGAGATGCTTGGACAGACTACTGAGATTGTTTCTGCTTAGAGGGACTAAGCAAAGAACCGGTCATATGGAATCACTCCGCAGGCTTTCTAACAACCACATGTTTTATAAATCCACTTTTTGAACCTTTAAGTAATTTGCCCAACCTACAGTATCAAATTAGTTTTCTGTTCATTTTGAGGAATCGCCACGAGTGGATAATTGGAAAGTGAAAAGAAAACTAACTCAATGTAAGTAGAACTATATTTGTTTCCCTCCTCTACTTTTTTTATTTGTTTGATCTTTAGAAGAGATCCGGTGCATTCAGAGTGGTATGGCCATAGATTATTTGTTTGACTTTTATTTTATTTTTTTTAAAGATTTTATTTATTTATTTGAGAGAGAGAATGAGATAGAGAGAGAGAGAACGTGAGAGGGGGGAGGGTCAGAAGGAGAAGCAGACTCCCTGCTGAGCAGGGAGCCCAATGCGGGGCTGGATCCTGGGACTCCAGGATCATGACCTGAGCCGAAGGCAGTCGCTTAACCAACTGAGCCACCCAGGCACCCCTATTTGTTTGACTTTTAAATGACAAATCTCAGGTATGGAAGTGTTATGCCTAAAGATAATAATTACTTATTAATTGAACTATAATTATAACATAGTGTTATTTCCTTATCAGGCCAGTTGACTCAGGAAGGGAGAAAGAAGGATAAAAGGAGAGTAGAAATGGCCTGCGTCGTGAAGTTTGTATTATTCTGATGGTTTTAATGCCCCAACGATATTTTTTTCTAAGTGGAATCTAGGCTTTATTATATGTACATTCTCATTACCAATCATGTATATCTCTATCATGGGACAAATGTTTTATTGCAATTGCCTGTTTACTTGTCTCTCTCTGGCCCCCATGAGCTCTTTGTAGTGCTTAGGGTAGTACATGCTTATTGAATGAATAAATGAATCAATCCACCAATAAAGAACTGAACTGACCATTGAAAGAAGCCCTATAATTTGGAAAAGAAAGTTTTAGCCAATGTCAGAGATGTGACTCATTACTATTTATTTAGATTCTTTGATAAACTTTACTTCATGTTTACCCCACAACGAAGGAAGGCAAAGGAAAAATTAAGATCTTTGCATTTGCAGTCATAGTATATTGAAAACAAAAATAGTAATATACTATTTTCTTTAATATATCCTCACATTTTGAAATACTGAGAACACCTGTTTAAATTACTGTGAAATTGATTTTTTACCTTTACTTTCATTCTTATATATTCTCAAGTCCTATTCATTTTTGAGAATTAATCTAAATATTACCTCAGCAATGTTCAGATTCATAATGGTTATTTATAGTTCCATCCAACATACTTTAGATATTCTAGTGGAAAAGAAAGGAAACTTGTTTAATAAATAAGACTCTTACAAATTATGCTTCTTTAAATGCAAGAATTTATGCTTAAAAGGAAATTGATCAAATAATTTTTAATTGAATAGTTTTATCTTAGACAATACACAAATTTTCTTTTAGAAAATTGTGTTTTAGGGTCCTGGGTGGTTCAGTTGGTAAAGCGACTGCTTTCAGCTCAGGTCATGATCCCCGGGTCCTGGGATCAAATCCCACATCGGGCTCCCCCTGCTCTGCGGGGAGCCTGCTTCTCCCTTTCCCTCTGCCTGTCGCTCCCCCTGCTTGTGCTCTCTCTCTCTCTCTCTGTCAAATAAATAAAGAAAATCTTTAAAAAAAAAAGAAAATTTTGTTTTAACAGTAGGAATTTAATGTTTATTAAACACAAGGAGAAAGCCTAAATGTATACCAATTAGTAATTCTGGGTTATTGTTTAAAGCAATGATTCTCTTAATTGCTTGTCAACCAGATGTAATACATCAACAATCTAAACTTCCCTAAACTTTGGAACATATTAATAAGAACTCATTTACAGTGAAAGAACAATTTAGGTTTTAAGTGTAAGTGAACTCAGACTCCTAAATTTGATAAGAATTGTTCCAAGTGCATCAGTTTGATTTCATAGGATACATGTTCTTTATAATTTATTTGTTGGAATCATAAAGGTAGAAGTGTCAAGGTCAATTTTTGTATTTTTCATCTTGAAAGCATCCTTTTAAATATTTATGAAGAGACTAGTGTGAAATATAAATAGCAGATGCACAAGTGTAGATTGGGATAAATAAATAATATGAACCCAAAATAAAGGAATTCAGAAAGAATGTAAATAGGCTTATTGAAAGAGTATTAGAACATATCTATGTATGTGTTGAAGTGGTCTGATAAATCAGTTGAAAAGATGGAGACATTAACATTAGATTTAGGCAATTCAATAGAACATGAAGGTTGGTCAAAAAAGGAATAGTTGAAGAACTAAGGTGTTTACGATTTAAATCTACGGTGACATTTTGAATGAAAAACAAGTGAAAGAAAAAAATACTTACTATGAGTTATATATTCTTTAGAGAAGGCTTTTCCTTATAAGTTATAAATATTCCTTGAAAAGCTCAAATGGTCTTGGTAAGAAATTACTATTTTGGGTCTTATTTATTTTATATTTTCCCTTAATTTTTAAAAATTAATAGACTTTTCTGCTAAAAGTTTTACATTTATGGGAAAATTGAGCAAAAAGTACAGAGAGTTTGCATACACTCTTTATTATAAGCCCCCTCAGTCTCCCGTTATTGGCATCTTAAATTATTGTGGTACTTTTGTTATCATTGATGAACCAATATTGATATATTATTATCAACTAAAGTCCATAGTTAACATTTGTGTTGTATAGTCCTATGGGTTTTTCCAAATGCATAATGCCATGTATTCATTACAGTATCATACAGAATAATTTCACTACCCTAAAAAATCCTTGTTCTCCACCTATTCATTCCTCTCCCTTCCCTGCTCCTCCAACAACCACTGATCTTTTTAGTGTCTCTGTAGTTTTGCTTTTTCCAAAATGTCATATAGTTGCAATCATATAGTATGTAGCCTTATCTAACTGATTGTTTTCACTTAGCAAAATTCATTTAAAATTCTTCTATGAATTTTCATGGCTTGGTAACTCATTTTTAATTTATTGCTGAATAAATTTCCATTGCATGGATGTGTGTGTGTGTGTGTGTGTGTGTGTGTGTATGTGTGTATAATTTTTCTATTCATTACCTATGAAAAGACATCTTGGTTACTTGCATTTTTGTGATTCACATGCACAGCCAAATCATCTGTTGCCCTAGTGATTACCATAGGATAAAACTCTGAGAATCTGAACAATCTTCTTTTCCTCTTTACCACAATGTTTTCTTCTCTCTTCTCTTACATTGAATTCAAAGACACAAAAACCTTCAGGTAAGTAGGCACTTCACTTTAAGCAGTCTTAAAATGGTGCTCCTCAAAGTATGCCTCAGGTAGCGTCTACCTGAGTGATTAGAATCACTAAGTGTTCATGTTGAAATCCAGATTTGTTGGCCCTAGTACTGATCTACTGAAAAAGAATTTCTAGGGATGTAACCCTATTTCTATTTTTTTTACATAGCTCCTCAGGTGGCATCTACACTCACTAAAGTTTGAGAAGGTTACCACTTTTGTAATTAGGTTGTGTTTTTGATAATAGATGAGATAACCTGCTTTTTGAACTTTTGGAAGTCCAGAACTGGGAAGAGTAGGATTCAATCTTGAGCATTTAGCCAACTTAATGTAGAAAGAAGTAATTTTCACAGAAATATACTCAGTAGTGAGGAAAATATTTCCTGCTTCCATGTGGATTCCCTCCAACATCCCTTAGGAAAGAAAAGTAAGCGATGTTATCCTGGGTCATTTGCTTATTCCAGCCTTTTCTTCACCTTCCAGAAGGCATGCAGGAGGATTACTCCACTGCCCTCAACCCATGACCTAAACTCAAATTCATAAAAGTGACTTGTAGATATTGTTCCTTTGTAGGAAATTGTTATAGTTTGATAACATTTAATATTTTAGGTATTGGGATTACCATTTCCTGAATTTTTATGCTGTTATCCTACTTTTTTGGGGGGTAAAGGGGGACAAAATTTATTGCTTCAGAGTATAGCAAAATTCAGTTAAGTTGCTGATTGGATTTTCAAACTGACAGCACAAATTGTAGCTTTTGAAAATCAAAGCTTCCATTTGTAAGAGCCAGCCTTTCTGAAAGAATAAAAATATTTTTGAAAATCAAAAGGAAAAATCCTAAAAATTAATGCATCAAATTTATATCCTAAACAGGAAATTGGAAAAATAATGCAAAATGATATAAGAACTAGTTTTTCTTTCAAGTGGTACAGGCAGTAAACACACACACACACACACACACATACATACACATACTGGTGTAAGATTTGAGATAGTGGAGACAGAAAAAGAAAGAAGATCAGGGAAAAATAGATTTAGATGTCCTTAAGAAGGTCTGCAGTCCTTCCCATCTCTGACCCTCTGGATTCAAAGTATGGAAACCATGGATTGTTTTAGGGAAATTTGAGAGAAGGGAGAGCTTGTGCCTTATTTCCCAAGGCTACACCTTGGGAGACTGCAAGCCTCTTAAAGAAGACTACCCGGTATGGTGTTCAGGACTATACTGAATACTTGGTCTTCAATACCAAGCATTGAGGAAGTCAGCTGCCTGGGCCAATGAGCCTAAAGGCTGCATGTCTGGGGACAGCAAAGACTTTCTGATTTGAGGGGATGTGTGTCTCATAATTGCTAAGAGAAAGCGGGTGCAACTGGAGATGTCTGGCCTTCAAACAAGGAAAATGCAGAATGCATAGAACAAGTAACCAGAGGCCCCCACAGAATAGCAGACAGCAAAAACCATGGCAGCATATACTGATGAGGAGAGATAAAGGGGAGTTTTATCTATGGGAGGACAGAAATGTCCATGAAGTCAAATTATCTACTTTTCTAGCTATATCTGATAGGTATGGAAGCCCTCCCTCTGGAGCTTAGATTACCTTTGCTGAGAAAAAGGTGTGGGGAATCCTAAATTTGCCTTAGCATTTACTTCAAAAAGACAAAACTGTTCGAATATTCAACTATAATAAATGTGAAATTCATACCTGTTACATTAAAACTATGTCCTCTGGAGTTGAATTTCAAGATCGAAATCTTTATCTTCTACGTATAATTATATTATACAAAAGAAATACATAGTTAAAAATCAGATAACTTTTCTTTCTATGTTTTCCATTTTTTCTACATCATACCCTGAGTTCATTTCTATCAGGAGAAATATGCATAGGCCAAGAGAAATGTCCCCCATGAAGTAAATGGAAGGCGAATGAAAGAAGAAGAATGGGAAACTTTAACAATAATAATATCTAGCTTGAACTTCAGAAATATATAGACCTAGAATTGATTCCAGACTCCTCCAGCTACTAGCAAACCTGGATTTTCTCATCCATTATATAGGAATAATATATACCCTGCAGAATCCTGCAACGTATGAGGTATAAATGACAAAATGTATATAAAGCACTCAGACTAGTATCATCACACAGGAAGCATTCAGTCTTATTCACAATCTTGTTCTTGTCATTCTTATTTTATGAATTGCCATTTGTAGAACTCCATGTCTTAGATTTTATCTATGATGGTGTTCAACATAATCAACACATGGTAAAATTTAATCATGGTCTATGTTGAGAATTTCTTCTTATAATTTTGTACTTCTAATATAGGCAAAACTTACATTTATTTCTATTAGTAGCATGTCATAGGATGTGGGTTCCCATTATTTATATAGAGAGATGAATTCTATCACCAGTCACTCTTTTCCAACTGGCATTACTTTAACTCAGGGGAAAATGATTAGAAAGAAGCTCTAGATAGTTTTAATAGCTGTTTGTGAACCTCAGATGTAACTGAACCACTTTCTAGATTTACCTGTTAAAGAAATGGCCCATGAAGCTATGCATGGGTAGATAATCAGTTGATGAAGGTAAATAATCCTATTGAAACATTTACTATTTATTTTTGATACAGCTGTTTTTAAACAGACTGATTAGTTCCCTTTATGATTTCACCCTTGAAAGCACAAAGTGTTTTGTTCTTTGTCATTGTTGCGTGACATTCTATTTGGCAGTCAGCTTATTTTTAGCCAGACTATCAAAATATTTTTCAACTGGACTGTCATTGCACTTGAACTTGGAATCTTGTAACCTGAGGAACTGCACTGAGGAAAAGAAGAAACTTCTAACAAATGGGAAATTATAAATCTAGACCAACCCAAACTTGCACGGGTAATTATTCTTATATCCTCAAATGTAACATGGTTCAATAGTAGTTATAGATAATTAACATATCATTGGAGTATCTGTTAATTTTTACACGGAGGATATGACAATGTATTATATGAAACTGTTGAGAAGATTATCTGAACTCAAATTATTTTTCTCTGAAAGATTTTTAGAGAAAACAGAAAATTTCTTACAAAACTGTATTCATTGTTAGGTAAAATGTTCCTAGGAATACTGCTGAATATAGAGATTTTAGAATTATATCTTAAAAATCTAGTATTTGAAACCTAAAAACTTTTGTCTAGGAACTAGAGATTGATATAATTAAAATGCAATAAAATCAAATGAAATAAGTCAAATACATTCTTTTATGTAAATATATTATCCAATATCAAATCGGTTCTTAATTACTACAATTGAATATGATTGCATTTTAGATATAAACATCTGTATTTTAAGCTTACAATCAGTAATTTAAATTAAGTATTGTAGAATTTAGAATAAAAACCTCAGTTTTAATTACTTGTATGTTATGATCTGTGTCTACAGTTTGCAAAGTACAGCTATGAATCAGTCCCATTTGTTTTTCTTTACTAGATGAATGGAAGAAGAAAGTCAGTGAATCTTACGTTATTATAATAGAAAGATTAGAAGATGACCTGCGGATCAAAGAAAAAGAACTTGCAGAACTAAGGCACATATTTAGGTAAAGTTCTCAGAGTTATTAGTTCTTGGTATAAGTATCTTTATTAATTATCTTGTTTTTAGATACATCTATATTTAAAAACACAACCCATAGAATCTCGGATGTTACCAGGCATGTTAAGCCTTAAAATATAAGGTTACCCCTTCTTGACCATTCATATAGCCCCTAAAATGCAAATATCTTATCTCCTTAAAAAATGACTTGCATGCTCCCATTGCTTAAGTTTAAAAAGAGAGGCAAATAAGGGCTGACTTTTGAATACAAGTGGTTACTGATCTGAATAATCTTCCCTGGAATTAGGTCTTTCTTGTAAGCCATGCCAGCAACAAAAAGCAAGATTTCTCTTCCCAAATGGTGGTAGAATATTGGCCATGTTGTTCTTTTTGAACTACTAGGATAAGTCCAATTTTAACAAACCTTCTGGTCTCTCGACATTGAAAGGCTGTCATTTAATGAAACTGAGTATCATTCTGCCCCTGAACAAGCATATAACACTATGTAATACTGGCTTTAAGCTTTCAGTGGGTTTTGTATCATGATAACAAGAGAAAAATAATCTGGCATAGTCACAACCTTGGGAGACACAAAATGTTCAGAAAAGACCCTTAAACACACAAGCAACCTTCTGGAGAAATTGAATCTGGCATTGAGAAACTATATGCATATTGGAGGGTCAGTTTAAGTTAACTGTCTGACTGAGGAAAAGTTCCATGTAGGCCAATTAGCCATGTTGACTTTTACCTGCATTATTCATCATATGTACTCGTGACAAAGAATTTCCTCTATTTTACTTGGAAAACAGGTGTGAAGCAGTAACCAAATGACATATTTTTCACAAAAACTTTCAGTTATAGTAAATATACAAGGTTCACATAACTGGGAATTAAAGTTATCCATGTATAATATAGTTTATATGAAATTGTCAGTGGGTTAATAAGGCTTTTTCAAGTGATTAATTTATAATTTAGGAAATAGTTGATTCTCTGTGTTAATTTGGCCCAAAATGATAAATCAGCATTGACACTAGTGATGAGATACCCTGGGCTGACTTTTGCAAGTACTTGAACATGATCAGTTATGGGAAAACATTTCAAATTCCTGTAGAGATTTGACTGGTACTGATATAATAGATTTATACATATGTATTTATTTTGTTGGAAAAAAGATACAAATATAGAACTTAATCATAAATCCTCTAGCTCTTACTGACTCAGATAAATATACTGAATGAAATGTGGTTAAACTAGAGAGATTTTCCTCAACTTCATAAAGTCAAAACCTCATTTATTAATTTATTTTTTTAATTTAAGAAGTACTGTGCAAGGGCGCCTGGGTGGCTCAGTCGTTAAGCGTCTGCCTTCAGCTCAGGTCATGATCCCAGGGTCCTGGGATCAAGTCCCACATCGGGCTCCCTGCTCAGCGGGAAGCCTGCTTCTCCCTCTCCCCCTCCCCCTGCTTGTGTTCCTGCTCTCACTGTCTCTCTCTCTGTCAAATAAATAAATAAAATCTTAAAAAAAAAAAAAAAAAGAAGTACTGTGCAAGTAAGTCAAGGCTAATTTAAATAGACATACCCTTTTAAGGATTAAGCTTAACAATGGGCTTGAGATGTAGGTCTTCTCTCATACTCAACAACAGACCGTTATTTTTACAGCTCCTGCTATAGCTGACTTTTCCTACATTTCCACTGTATGAATAAATGTGACCTCCTTTTTACTAATTAGTATTGGGGTAAGAGGCAGGAAACAGTGTCAAGGACAATATAGTTCAGAATTTATTGTGCCAACTATATTCAAGTTGTTATTCGAGCCACATCAAATACAAAACATTAGGTAATTCTCACCATGACTCTGTGTGATAAATATGAATTCTGATGGATGATAAATTGAGGACTAGAGACATAGTATCTTATCAAGATCATATGATCAGTAAGTGCCAGAACTCTAATTTGTAGCAAGGTCAGACGACTCTACAGAGAGAGGTCTTCCTATTACACCCTGCTTCCTGCTCCAGGAGTTCATAATCTGGTTTAGGGGAAAGACATATATAAATAACTCACAGAAGTCTATGACAAGTGCTAAATGGAAAGAAAAATAAAATGGTTTCAAATACAAAAAAAAGAAGATTTGGGGATCTTTATTTATTCATCAATTTTAAAAAGCATTCCAGATAAAAGGCATAGTTAAGTAAAGATACATAGGCAAGAATGGATGAGTACCGTGGAAAGTCTAGAGGAGTCAAGAAAAACTAATGTCTTGACCATTTTATCTAAGTTGAATAAGAAAGTTATGTCAGTCAGTGTAACAGTTTTACAGTGATACAAAAATAGTTTTAAAGCCAGTTTCTTTTATTTACAAACTATGTATCCTTGGATATATTATTTAATCTCATTGAGCCTCATTTCCATCTGTAAAATGAGGTTAATAATAATGATCTCACGGGATATTTGCAAAATGATGTCAATTAAATGTTGAGTTGAGGGCCTAACACACAGTAGGCATGGAATAATTGGAGGTTTCTATTATGGTTGGATAAATAAAGGCAGTTAGAAAGACTGAAGACTTTATTATCTAGTGGAAGTAACAAATAGTTTATTAAAAGTTAGAAAGTAAGAAAGTTAGGGTTAAATGTTTTAATATGAAAATTTAAATGTTTTAATATGTTTTCAAAAGTAAAAATGTAAAATGTTAGAACAATTCAAGATGATGCCAAAATCTGAAATATAACTTTTAAAGATTGTGATCAAAAGGGATTTGGCTACAGTACTAGAAGACTCATCAAAATAGATGTCAATTTTCCTAAGAATAATGGTAGGGCATTTTGTGGAAAAGAAGACTGATGGCCTAGTGCTGAAACCTTTAAGGAAATGACAGAAATGTCCCATTAGCTAAAAGCGATAGTAATGAAGCTGAGGAGAAGATTACCCCCAGCCTAGAATCATGTTTCTCCAAGGGCTAAGAACCTCCTACAGTAGAGTAACCAACAGTGCTTGCTAAAATTTTAGATTCCAATTCCAGTCCATATCAAATGAATCAGAATCTCTGGGGATGACTTCCAGAAACCTGAATTTTTAACAAGCTCTTCAGGTAATATTTTTGTATGCTAAAAATGATACTTCTGCTAAGGTTTAAAAACTATTTCTAGAAAGATATTCAAGTTGCACTGAAAACTCTGCATGAGGTGATATTGGTGAAGGGATGAGGAACATGAGAACAGAAAGCAGGCAACTAGTATGGTCTACAGAGATTCAAGGGAGCAAACAAACAAACAAATATAAACAGAGTACTCTGATTCTATCAAGCAGATGGCATCATTGGGAAAGAAAGTCAGTCATGCCTAGGGCAAAGTTCTGAGGATTTTCTTTTCTCTAGAATAAAATGATGGATGACAGGAAAGAAAAGAATGGAGTGCTGAGAATATAAATTGTCTTACTCATTGATTCACACACCAAAATTTTAAGGCGTTTGGGAAGATGAAACATAATATTGTATGAGATCACATTTGAGTATCTAGGACATTTTGGGTGTTAAATAAATGTTAGAGTCTTTTTCTTTCTCATCTTTATACATGCCTTATATAATGTAAGGAGTACTTCTGTGATGAACTACTGTGTTATGCCTCATGACATCAGGCTTTCTCTAAACATGTAGATAAGAGGAAAATGGTAAAGATGTCTAAAAAGAGGCATTTAACACCAGAGTCACAGGTGGAGGATCACTGGTATAAACACATATTTGGGAGGTTTTTGGAGTTTTTGTTGTTTTTATTTGCTAACAAGTTTCTTTATGGCATTCAAGGTAGATAATAAATCCATTAATTAAAAGAGATTTTCCACACCATTGTGCACCAAGGCTTCTGTTAGCTCACATACATAATCTCCTGGTATAACTTTCACCCACAATATAGCATACAGGAAGACAGTACTAAATTTTTTTTAAAATGTTTTTTTTTTATTTATTTATTCATGAGAGTCAGAGAGAGAGAGAGAGAGAGGCAGAGGCAGAGGGAGAAGCAGGCTCCCCGCCTAGCAGGGAGCCCGATGCGGGACTCGATCCCGGGACCCCGGGATCATGACCTGAGCCGAAGGCAGACGCTTAACCATCTGAGCCACCCAGGCGCCCGACAGTACTAAATTTTAAAAAGATAAAAAGAGCTAAACCGTTATGTTTCTTATGCCAATTTATAGCAGCTTTGGGATAAAATCTTGGTAGGGTAATGAAGGTGAAAGGAATTGGAATGTTTTCTCATGTTCCACAATAAAATTGCATTCACTCATAACTTCGGATATTTGTTGAGATAATAGATGGAAGATAGGAAGAGATGAAGAAAAAGAAGGCAGAAGAAGGAAAGACAGAAGTGGTACATTGGAATACCATTGTCTGTATTTCCTCCTCTGTGCTTTCTCTAATCTTTTTGCTTATCAATATAATAGCACTTACTACATGGTGTTGTCTTTATCCATTTATAATTCTGTCTAACCACTAGTATATGTGTTCACTAAAGGCAGCTTCTTTGTCTTATTTAGCTTTATTTATATTTGTGTTTATTTGTAATACCTATTTGTATAGCACTTGAAAGGAAAAAAACTAACAACTTAGTGCCTACCATATTTTAGTCATGCTACTTAGGTATTTTAATTTGCATTAGCTCATACAATCCTAACTGTATATATGTAAAGTGCTTTAGCACAATGATTGGCACATGGTAAATGCTCAAAAATTTTAGTTAAAAACTAATCATCATTGTTTATGTTAACAACCTCTGAGGTAGGCATTTGTTGCAATTGCCATTTTATACCTAAAGAAAATGAGGCAATCAAATTAAATTGGCTTGAACTAGGATAAACAATTTGTATGATTGTACTGGGATTGTATCCACTTGTATTTAATTTCAAAATGTGTAATTTCATGATTTTTGTTCTCAATCTGGGAGGGAGGAACAAATTATCTTCCAAATATCTTCAAATTATCTTCGAAATATTTTTATTTTCCCTATACCACTCCACAATTTTGCTATATCCTGTGTATTAGAACTACCCCTGGGGGTGGGAGTGGAAGACTATATTTTAGTCCCCCTCCCCTACCCCTGGGGAAACATGTACCTCGCCCACGATCTTTGAAAACCACTTACATGATGGCCCTCCACATGTAACTTTTAAAAGCTTTTTGATTAAATTATTTTGTTTCAATATGTTTTTAAGTCATTAGAAATTTTAGAACTGTATTCTGCTAATTTAATTGTCAGGGCTACTCTTTATCTGCTTAATCTGCAATATGAAATTTGACATCACTGAGGAGGTTCCAGAGAAGTTATATTGTTCCAATGCCATGCTATTTCAGCAATAATCAAAATAACCCTATTTTTTTCTCATTTTAAATCTTATTTTGTCATTGAGTTGATAATAATATTCCACTTTGAAATTGATTAGGTTTAATAAATAAACTAAAATAGAAGAATGCTCTGTTTCATGGGCAAGCAGTTGTAATATTTGCATGCTAAAAATGTACAGAGGGGGAGGGAAGAGAGAAAAAGTATATATGCCCTTCCTGCTCATTTTCTCCCTGAAAAGTTCCTCTGGGCCCAGCTGCAGTCCAACATACCTATCTTCCAAATGAAATATCTTCCAAAATTCTACTTTTTCAAAGCCATAACCAATTATGAAATTTAGCTATTGTAAAATGAATAGCTCCAGAAAGATGGCAGGCTGACCTTATCTAAAATAGTGAAATTCTGCATCAAGTTGAGAAGTAGAATATTGAGGGGGGATATGTCATCTTATAAAATTAAAATAGTGTGAAAGTATTATTTCGCATGTTTGGTTAGTGCATTGTGCTAATTAGTAATGAAACAAAAACAAACCATCACAGCAACAGAAAGACAATTCACATTGCCCCAAGACTGCCTACCTTTTTATTTCTTTTCTTGCTTGTCTAGGTAAAACCAGTTATGAATAATAATTGTACAATAATAGCTTGTGGAAACCTTATGAAGCAGCTTGATCTCAATCTCTCTCTTTGTCTTTCAGTCTCTCTCTCCCTCTAGCTTGCTACCTCACTAGCTCTCACTATCTTTCCTCCTTTTATCCTTACTCTATTCTTCCCTCCCATCCCATACTGCCTCCATCTTCCCTTTCTACTTCTGATCTCCCTTCTCAAATGCAAGGCAAAATAATAAAATTGTTAAAATAATTAATATAATAATATCAATGCTTTATTAAAAATAATTATTATAGCAGCTAATGTTTATAAAACTCTTGCAAGATCTAAGCCTCACAATAAATTATTATTGTCTCAATTTTATCATCCTTAGCTATTCTTCCTCTATCTGCCAACATATTTCAGCAATTATTTATTGTATGATGAATGAATAAATATACTTCATGTTAAGTTTGCTGATTGGATCTATATGATATTGGACAAATACATTTCTGGGTATTTCCTGGGGATATACCTTGGGAATAGATCTTATTGATGATTTTTTTGTTTCTGTTGTTTGGTGGGACAGGAATCAGAAACAGCCACAAAGAACACATAAGAAGTTACAAGGGGGAGGAGTTAAGATGGTGGAGAAGTAGGGGGACTAGGGGCTTTCCTCCTCTCTTGAATACAGCTGTATTGAGGTCAGATCACTTGGAACACCCAGGAAATCGATCTGAGGATTTTTAGAAGGATTTCTACAGTTGGAGGAAGAGAACATGGCAGGTGCAGGGTGTGTGGAAGTGAACTGGGAAAGAGGAAAACTGCCATGCTGCAGACGGAGGGAACTCTTTCCACAGGAGAGAAAGGGGCAGAGGTCGAGAGGGGTTGAGAGAGTGGGGCGTTGGGTTTGCACAAGAAGAAAACCTCTCAGACCACAGCCTGGGGAGTTAGGGGACCTGGGTGGTGCAGGTTTTTTGCAAACAGTGAATATAGCTCAGATTCTGAGCTTTTGGAAGTGTGTGACTTTTGCGGAGAGTTGCTGTAGCTTGTGCTCCTGGAGAGAAGAACAGCTTTGGCCCAGGAGCATGCACAAAGTGGAGTAGGGATCTCAGAGGTCGCACTGGGAAAGATTGTTCCCGTTCCTGGAGTACATTTGGAAGAGGGTATATATCCTCTCCAAGGACAAAAGACACTGCAGGCACCAGCAGATGGCCTTTCATCGGCAGCAAACAAAAGTGTGCACAGAGGCTGGATAACCTGGTTGCTGCTTTTCATGTTGGCAAAGCATAGAATCCGCACACTGCACAGGTGGGGAACTTTTTTTTGGGACAAAGAGCACTAGTCAGAGAGCAGCAAGCCTCTAATCCAGAAGAGGTAGCAGACCAGAGTGGTGCCACTACTTTAAGATTTGGACTTTTGTATCCCAGCGGTGCCAGCAGGACAGCTGGGCGCCACGCATGCTGATGGCCCTCACGTTTCCGTGAGGGCTTCCTGAACAGCAGGGAGTGTGAGAACCCCCAACCAAAAGGAGAGAGTGGGATGTTGCCATTTTACCCCCACTACCAACACAGCCAGGCAGCAGAGAACAACACAGCGGCCCCTAGGGAAGGTGGGAGTGGCTTTTGTCAAACCCCACCCACCCTATGCTTGGCAAGTGCTGTTTTTTTTTGTTTTTGTTTTTGTTTTTTTTTTACTGAGGGCGGAACTAACTGAGCCAGCGCAGTAAGCCTCTTCTGGAGAAGAGCAACTCAGGCAGCACACCACATGCACCAAGTGTACTGAGTGTACAGTGCCTCACGGCGTCCCCTTCAGTTCTGCTGGAAATAAGACCAGGCTATATATATCTTTTTTTCTTTTACTCTTTTTTTTTTCCTTTGGAATCAGACTTACAGTTTTTTTTGTTTGTGAGTTTGTTTTTTCATTTCCTTTCTCTCTCGTTTTTTTTTTTGTTTTTTTTTTTTGGATCAGGCTTCTTTCTTTTCTTTTTTTAGGGGTGCCTGGGTGGCTCAGTGGGTTAAGCATCTGCCTTCGGCTCAGGTCATGATCCCAGGGTCCTGGGATTGAGCCCCACATCGGGCTCCTTGCTCAGCGGGGGCCTGCTTCTCCCTCTCCCTCTGCTGCTCCCCCTGCTTGTTCTCTCTCTCTCTGTCAAATAAATTAATTAATTAAAAAAAAAAAAAAAGCCAGAACACAATAGCAGAATGCACACAGCATACACCAGAAACACTTCCCAAAGTTCCAGGCCCTGGAGAAAGTATGACCTCTTTCTAATTTTTTTTTTTATTTTTTAAGATTTTATTTATTTATTCATGAGAGACAGAGAGAGAGAGAGAAGCAGAGGGAGAAGCAGGCTCCCCGTGGAGCAGGGAGCCTGATGCGGGACTCGATTCCAGGACTCCGGGATCATGACCTGAGCCGAACGCAGATGCTTAACCATTTGAGCCACCCAGGTGCCCAAATATGACCTCTTTTTAATATATCATTATTCTGGGGGCACCTGAGTGGCTCAGCAGTTAAGCGTCTGCCCTGGGCTCAGGTCAGGACCTGGGATCAAGCCCCACATCCGGCTCCCTGATCAACAGGAAGCCTGCTTCTCCCTCTCCCACTCCTCCTGCTTGTGTTCCTCTCAAATAAATAAATAAAATCTTTAAAATCTTTTAAAAAAATTTATCATTACTCTGAGGTGCAAGAAACAAAGAAGCTTTCATAACACGCAAAAGATAAAAACTTAGCCAAAATGACAAGACAGAGGAATTCTCTCCAAAAGAAAGGTTAGGAAGATACCACAGCCAGGGACTTGCTCAAAGCAGATATAAGCAGTATATCTAAACAAGAATTTAGATCAACAGTTATAAAACTACTAGCTGGTCTTTAAAAAAAAATCATTGAATACACCAGATAACCCTTGCTGCAGAGGTAAAAGACCTAAAAACTGGTCAGGCTGAAATAAAAAATGCTATAGCTGAGATGAAAAACCGACTGGATATAATCACTGCAAGGAATGAAGAAGCAGAGGAGAGGACAGGTGTTATAGAAGATGAAATTATGGAAAATAATGAAGCTGAAAAGAAGAGGTAAAGAAAGCCATTAGATCACCAATGTAGACTTAGGGAACTCAGTGATTCCATAAAGCAAAATAATATCCATATCATAGGAGTCCCAGAAGAAGAAGAGTGGGAAAAGGGGGCAGAAAGTTTATTTGAATCAATTATAGCTAAGAACTTCCCCAATCTGGGGAAGGAAACAGGCATTCGAGTCCAAGAGGCAAGAGAACTCCCCTCAAAATCAACAAAAACAGACATATTATAGTGAAATCAACAAAACTACAACATATTATAGTGAAACTAGCAAAATATATTAAAAAAAAAAAAAAGAGAGAGAGAGAATCCTGAAAGCATCTTGGGAGAAAAGATCCTTAACCTACAAGGGTAGACACATAAGGCTAGCAGTAACACTGTCCATAGAGACCTGGCAGGCCAGAAATGATTGGCATCATATATTCAACATCTAAAGTGGGAAAAATATATAGCCAAAAATTTATTCAGCAAGGCTGTCATTCAGAATAGAAGGGGAGATTAAAAGTTTCCAAGACAAACAAAAACTAAAGGAGTTTGTGAACACTAAACCAGCCCTGTAAGAAATATTAAAGGGGACCCTTTGAGTGGAAAGAGAGAACAAAAGTAACAAAGACTAGAAAGGAACAGAGACAATCTATAGGAACAGCAACTTTATAGGTAATACAATGGCACTAAATTCATATCTTTCTATAATTACTCTGAATGTAAATGGACTAAATGCTCCAACAAAAGACAGGTTATCAGAATGAATGAAAAAACAAGACCCATCATTATGCTGCTTATAAAAGATTCATTTTAGACTCAAAGACGCCTCCAGATTGAAAGTGAGGGGGTGGAGAACCATCTCTCATGCTAATGGACATCAAAAGAAAGCCAGAGTAGCCATCCTTATATCAGACAAACTAGACTTTAAACCAAAAACTGTAATAAGAGTTGAAGAAGGACACTATATCATAATAAAAGGGTCTATCCAACAAGAAGATTTAACAACTGTAAATACTTATGCCCTTAACTTGGGAGCAACTAAATATATATAAATCAATTAATAACAAACCTAAAGAAATTCATTAATAACAATACAATAGTAGTAGGGAAATTTAATACCCAACTAATAGCAATGGACAGATCTTCTAAGCAGAAGATCAACAAAGAAACAAGGGCTTTGAATGGCACACTAGACCAGATGGACTTAATAGATATATTCAGAACATTTAAGCAGCAGAATACAAATTCTTTTTGAGTGAACATGGAACATTCTCCAGTAGAGATCATGTACTGGGTCACAAATCAGGACGCAACCAGGTATAAAAAGATGGAGATCATATCATGCATATTTTCAGACCACAATGCTATGAAACAAAGTCAACCACAAGAAAAAATTTGGAAAGGCCACAAATAAAAGGAGGTTAAAGAATATCCTACTGAAGAATGAATGAGGGACACCTGAGTATCTCAGTCAACTAGTTAAGCGTCTGCCTTCAGCTCGGTTCACGATCTCAGGGTCCTGGGATGGAGCCCTGAAATGGGGCTCCCTGCTCAGTGGGGATCCTGCTTCTCCCTCTCCATCTGCCGCTCCCCCTGCTTGTGTTCTCTTGCTCTCTCTCTAGCGCTCTTTCTCTCAAATAAATAAATAAAATCTTAAAAAAAAAGAGAGAAAAGAATGAATGGGCCAACAAGGAAATTAAAGAAGAAATTTAAAAAAATACATGGAAGCAAATGAAAATGAAAACACAACAGTTCAAAATCTTGGGGATGCAGAGAAGGTGGTGTTAAGAGGGAAGTATATAGCAATATAGGCATTCCTCAAGAAGCAAGAAAAGTGTCAAATACATAACCTAACCTTACATCTAAAGGAGGTGGAAAAAGAACAGCAAATGAAGCCTATATCCAAAGAGGGGAAACAATGAAGATTAGAGCAGAAATCAATGGTATAGAAATCAAATAAACAGTAGGACAGATCAATGAAACTAGGAGCCAGTTCATTAAAGAATTAAGAAGATTGCTAAATCCCTATCCAGACTTATCAAAGAGAAAAGAGAATGGAACCAAATAAATAAAATCATGAATGAAAGAGGAGAGATCACAGCAAACACTGAAGAAATACAAACAATTATAAGAGAATATTATGAGCATTTATAGGCAAACAAATTAGGCACTCTGGAAGAAATGGATAAATTCCTAGAAACATATAAGCTACCAAAACGGAAACAGGAAGAAATAGAAAATCTGAACAGACCCATAACCAGCAAAGAAATTGAGTCAATAATCAAAGATCTCCCAACAAACAAAAGTCCAGGGCCAGATGGCTTCCCAGGGGAATTCTACCAGACATTTAAAGAATTAATACCTATTCTTCTGAAATTTCCAAAAAATAGAAATGGAAGGAAAACTTCCAAACTCATTTTATGAGGCCAGAATTACCTTGATTCCAAAACTAGGTAAAGACCTAACAAGGAGAATTACAGACCAACATCCCTGATGAACACAGATGCAAAAATTCTCAACAAGATACTAGCTAATCGGATCCAACAGTACATTAAAAGGATTATTCACCATGAACAAGAAGGATTTATTCAAAGGCTGCAAGGGTGGTTCAACATCCACAAATCAATCAGTGTGATACACCACGTTAAAAAAAAGAAAGGATAAGAACCATATGATCCTCTCAATAGATGCAGAAAAAGCATTTGACAAAACACAGCATCCTTTCTTGATAAAAACCCTCAACAAAGTAGGGATAGAAGGAACATACCTCAACATCCTAAAGACCATACATGAAAGACCCATAGCTAATATTATCTCAATGGGGGAAAATTGAGAGCTTTTCCCCTAAAGTCAGGAAAACAACAGGGATATCCACTCTCACCACTGTTGTTCAACATAGTACTGGAAATCCTCACCTCAGCAATCAGACAACAAAAAAGAAATAAAAGGCATCGAAATCAGTAAAGTAGAAGTCAAACTTTGACTCTTCACAGACAACATGATACTCTCTGTGGAAAATGCAAAAGACTCCAACAAAAAATTGCTAGAACATATACAGGAATTCAGCAAAGTCGCAGGATATAAAATCAACACACAGAAGTCCTTTGCATTTCTATACACCAACAATGAAGCAGCAGAAAGAGAAATCAATGAATTGATCCCATTTACTATTGCACCAAAAACCATAAGATACCTAGGAACAAACCTAACCAAAGATGTAAAAGATCTGTATGCTGAAAACTATAGAACTGTTATGAAAGAAATTGAGGAAGAAACAAAGAAATGGAAAAACACTCCATGCTCATGGATTGGAAGAACAAATATTCTTAAAATGTCTATTCTACGCAAAGTAATCTACATATTCAATGCAATCCCTATCAAAATAACACCAGCATTTTTCACAGAGCTAGAACGAAAAATTCTAAAATTTGTACAGAACCAGAAAAGACCCCAAATAACCAAAGTTAGAACAAAGAATTCTAAAATTTGTACAGAACCAGAAAAGACTCCAAATAACCAAAGTAATGTTGAAAAAGAAAACCAAAGCTGGAGGCATCACAATTCTGGTCTTCAAGCTGTATTTTACAGCTGTAATCATCAAGACAGTATGGTACTGGCACAAAACAGGCACATTTGTCAATGGAACAGAATAGAGAACCCAGAAATTGACTCTCAACTCTGGTCAACTAATCTTCGACAAAACAGGAAAGAATATCCAGTAGGAAAAAGACAGTGTCTTCAACAAATGGTGTTGGAAAAACTGGACAGCCACATGCAGAAGAATGAAACTGGACCACTTTCTTACACCACACAAAAAAATAAATTCAAAATGGATGAAAGACTTAAATTTAAGGCAAGAATCTATCAAAATCCTAGAGGAGAACATAGGCAGCAACTTCTTTGATCTTGGCCACAGGAGCTTCTTTCTAGACACGTCTCAGGAGGCAAGTGAAACAAACAAACAAACAAAAAAGAACTATTGGGACTTCATCAGGAGAAAAAGCTTTTGCACAGCAAAGGAAACAATGAACAAAACTAAAAGGCAGCCAATGGAAGGGGAGAAGATATTTGTAAATGACATATTAAATAAAGGGTTACTATCCAAAATCTATAATGAACTTGTCAAACTCAATACCCAAAAATAAAAAATCCTGTCAAGAAATGGGTAGAAGATATGAACAGACATTTCTCCAAAGAATACATACAAATGGCTAACAGACACATAAAAAAAATGTTCAACAACACTTATCATCAGGAAATACAAATCAAAACCCCTATGGGATACCACCTCACACCAGTCAGAATGGCTAAAATTAACAACTTGGGAAACAACAGATGTTGGTAAGGATGCAGAGAAAGGGAAACCCTCCTACACTGTTGGTGGGAATGCAACTGGTGCAGCCACTCTGGAAAACAATATGGAGGTTCCTCAAGAAGTTAAAAAGAGAGCTACCCTATAACCAGCAATTGCACTACTAGGTATTTAGCCAAAGGATACAAAAACAGTGATTCGAAGGGGCACATGCACCCCAATGTTTATAGCACCACTTTCCACAATAGCCAAAATATGGAAAGAGCCCAGGTGTCCATTGATTGATGAATGGATATGTTACTCAGCCATAAAAAATAATGAAATCTTGCCATTTGCAATGCTGTGGATGGAACTAGAATGTATTATGCTAAGCGAAATGTCAGAGAGACAAATACCAAATGATTTCACTCGTATGTGGAATTTAAGAAACAAAAGAGATGAACAAAGGTGAAGGGAAGGAAAATAAAATAAGATAAAAACAGGGAGACAAACAATAAGAGACTCAACTATAGAGAACAAACTGACGATTGCTGGAGCAGAGGTGGGTGGGGGAATGGGGTAATTGGGTGGTGGGCATTAAGAAGGACACTTGATGTAATGAGACCTGGGTGTTATATGCAACTGATGAATCACAAAATTCTACTCCTGAAATTAATAATACACTGTATGTTAACTAACTTGAAGTTAAATAAAACAAACAAACAAAAAAAGAATTTACAATCAACCATTTGAAACTAAATTAGCAATTTAGGAAACTAGATGATCTAAAGCAAATCCTTTTCTTCTTTCTACCTTCTTGGTCTTTCCCTAAATTTCAGCAAATGAATTAATTTAAAAAATGCATCTACCTATCAGAATATTTTGGACATTGGTATGTTATTTTTGGCCAACTGTTCAAATGTTACATTTTTATTAGTTTCCATTTGTGGTCATGTCAGATATTTTCTTGAAAGGATGAGGTCATGAGAAAGAAATTTAATTGGATCACAAAACTACATACTTTTCTGTATAAAAGATAAAGGCTAAGAAAAGAGTTCATTATGCTACAAGAAAGAAAGTAACCTTTGGGTACAGGACTACCATTTTTAATGATTAAAGACAGAATTTACTGTTAGAAATATATTCATAATAGTGACTTCATTTTAATTAGGAACTTCATCCATACCTCAGCAAGCACTATGAACTCATTAGGATATGTTAAGTTACAGTATGGCATGGCAGGTGATGAAAAATGTAAGGGGTAATTAAAAAATAAATTGAGCTTAGGGTATTAGAATACATAAGTGATGTTCAATTGACAGGGAATTTGACATACACAGTTCCTTTAGAAGAGGCAAAAGAAGAGAATATGAAATATCTCTCCTAGGAATGATTGCATTAAAACCTTGAATATTTTAATTACATGTTTCAAAACAGAAAGATTTGACTAGAAGTTAATGGGAAGTAAGAATTAGGATTCAAATATAGCCCCAAAGTAACTCTTATTAAAAAAATTACATTCCAGTTATTAAAGTTAAGATAAAAATTGTACTATTAAAATTGCACTTGACTGCCAAATATTGTGGGATCCTATTCTCAGTTGATTCATTTTGTTGCCATTAATAGAAGTTGCATGAGTTCAAGGAGGATATAATTCAAGAGAAGAACAAAAACAACAGACAATAGCATTGTTTTGAGCAAGGAGCTCTTTAGGACTGTATATCGAGTCACACATGAATGGTCAAGTCTACTTTAAGATTCAGTGAGTTAGGGTGGCGCCTGGGTGGCTCAGTCGTTAAGCGTCTGCCTTCGGCTCAGGTCATGATCCCGGAGTCCTGGGATCGAGCCCCGCGTCGGGCTCCCTGCTCTGCGGGAAGCCTGCTTCTCCCTCTCCCACTCCCCCTGCTTGTGTTCTCTCTCTCGCTGTGTATCTCTCTCTGTCAAATGAATAAACAAAATCTTAAAAAAAAAAAAAAAAAAAAAGATTCAGTGAGTTAAGAATTGATTGTTGAACAAAAAGTCACTAATATAATTCATGCTTTCAATTTTACTTATCTAAACAATAGTTATTCATTTAGGGTTATTCTTATTTTAAATAAAGCCATAAACTTTATCATCTTATATTTTCTGTTTATTCAGTGTTTACTTTCTTTGCAAAGCTGATCGGGGCATTAGAGATCAGGACTAATGCTGAGGTCAATTGCAGAATTCTATCTAGCATGCATTTTTCCAGGACTAATGCACTTAAAGGATCCAGGACACAGTGAGTAGTTTTATATCAAGTAGACTGTTGAGAACATGGTAAGATGATTTTTAAGAACAGAGGTGGAGCACAAAGTTGGTGTTTAGTAGGTGTTGCGCCAGACTGATTGAATGCATCATCAAAGTTAGATCATGGAATAAGAAAGCAATTGAGTCTATCTTCTCATAAAACCTTTCAGTGCAACTGTTCCCCCCCTTTGGATTTTTAAGATCCCCTCTTTTTTCCTCCTTTGTTAAGTTAATATCTACAGTGTTGAAAATAGCCTTCCCATGATGCCCCTGGACTTACATTACAAAATTGTGATTCTAGTAGTTGCTCTGAGTCACTGACAGGTGCTAGGTGTCACAACATCCAAGTTGGTAGTCTTTTTAAAAGCATGTGAAGACAAGGTCAGACATTTTCTAGGAGCCTGAATGAGAGCCACCATGAGCATAAAATACATCTATAGAATTCTCAAAATCAGGAAATTTTACAGGTTATCAAATGTGAGAGATTGAAGAAGGTCAAACTTGGTTTGAAAATTGTGCTAAAATTCTCCCAAGATTTAGACTATGCAGGGGAAGTTGTACACTCAGTGACCTTGTTAACAATAGTGATAATAATAAAATAACGATTTATTGATAACATATGTGCTAGGTAATACAGTAAGCCCTAACCTCATGTATTCTTCACAACAATACAATCTCTATGCATTATTTTAATCATTTCATAACTGAAGAAATTACAGCTTGAAGAGGTTTAATAACTTGTCCAAATTGGAGGGGAGAAAAAAAAACTACTTAAAAGGCAGAAGCAGGATAGGATTTCAATCCTCGCGTAGATACAAGGCCCAAGCTTTTAAGGATTACCTACACTGCTGAAATGATTTTCCACTTTTAAAACATCAAAACATGGCAAATATTGCTGTATAATATTAGAAATACATTGAAAAACTAATTTTCTCAAGGGTTTATTGCTGCAGAGGAGCTCCCAAGCCTTTTCTTCTTTCTGCGTTTGCCATTAAGTTCATTATAGTTAGCTCAAAAGATACTTCCTTCCCTGTTCTTCTTTTAGGCTGAAGGTTATATATTTCTTTACATTTAACAGAAGGCTTCCCTTTCCTTCCCCACCCAATACTTTGTTTTCTGTCTTTTGATCTTATTGTGTATTTTCATTGCTGGATAATGGAAGGACCAGGAAAGAAAAGCCAATGCA
Organism: Halichoerus grypus; assembly: GCF_964656455.1. Taxonomy (NCBI): domain Eukaryota; kingdom Metazoa; phylum Chordata; class Mammalia; order Carnivora; family Phocidae; genus Halichoerus; species Halichoerus grypus. Next base: position 127,407,147 of record NC_135716.1, on the reverse strand, counting down.
GCTCAGAGTTTCTAAATCATTGTCAATCAACATCTTCAATGGTTAGTCAGTTTCCTTTCCCTTTTTATTTATGGACACTGATTTCCTACAAACTTTAAGAGAAAAACCCCATCCACTTAGGTTTAAAAGCAGAGTTCAGCTCTTCAGAAAACCTGTACTATTTGAAATCATAACCACAGAGAAGACCTCTGTGAATGCACTTGTAAGTCTGGGCTGCTGAGTGCACTTTGTTTAGTACTACCTATTAAGTTTAATTTCTGCAAGACATCTATAATACAATTGGCTTTAAGAGTTTAGAAGCCTGGCTCAGGCAAAGGCCACACATTTCCAAGAACCATGTTATTTTGTGAAGTTCCTGCACATACCATAAAATAGGAATACCATTTACAATTAGGTTCATTTTAAATAGATATTTAAAACAGTAGTATTTTCATCAGAAATATTTTTTTGGCATCATTCATTGAACTGGGGGAAAGCACAGATAGGAGTGAGTTAAACTCTTAGCTATTTTTCCCGAAATCCTTGTCTCCTTGTTCTATTATTAACATTTGTAAAGATGACTCTGAGTTTATTGTACTTCTACATACAGCATTCCAAAGCAAGGTGAGGTATATTTCTCAATATGAATAAGCATGTCTGTGGACTTTGCAGCTGGGAAGTTGAACATGCAAAGCAAGAAGGTTATGAGGATGGGGATGTTCTAGAATATTCTATGAAAACAAACCACTGGGCTTGCCATTGCTAATTAAAGTTTTCACTGAGATCCTTCAATGTCTCTAGATTTAGAGATTTTCTCTTTTTAGCAGCACCCTGGAAATAGCACCTTTTCTTTTCTATTTTAAATATTCCAGTAGCTTTTGAAGTGCTTAACTGGGTGCCTTGATGATAATGTCCTGAATTTATAGAACCTTTCAAGTGTAAGTACTTTACAAATGATATGGAAGGCTCACTCACCAAAGACGATGCTATCTCACTAAAGCTGCTGGAGATTTAAATAGGCAGGAAGCCGCTTGAAATTGACCTGGGAGGCCAAGGAGATGATCTCATTTCTACCGAAAAATGCCCTGGGAGTACCAACGACTTCAAGAGGTCAAGAATTTTAGCTTTACATTCCTTTTCCAAGACTACCTTTGGCTGTCTAGGGCCCTCCTGGCACAATGCTCTCTGTTCAGACAAAGGCAAGGATTTTACTAATTGAATCACTAACACTACTCCTCTCCAGGAATTGTATCATAGTACTAATCAGAGTTTAGACCTCCTTTATCTGTGAAATCTGACCCTGTCAGAGTACAAGGAAACTTTGCTTCAGGCAGAATCTGTAAAACATCGGGATTATATTCCTCTCTCCAATCTCTTATCAAATGCTACTTTTTTTTTTTTCCTTTTTGGAGGGAATTTCTTGACTTTCTCCATAAATACGATGAGAAATTTTGAATGTGAATGAGTTTACTTTCAAATGTCTGTTATTTCTCTTATACAAAAATTTTAATTCATAAAGTTTCCTTGAAAAGTTCAAATTATACATAGAACACAAAACTGCTTAACAGTCCTTAATTTAAACTTGTCTCTCTAACTTTCATATTATTTCCTCTTGATTTTAAGTATTCTTCATATGGATGCATATTCAAAATTCTTTTTCTAGATGGCACAAAATCCTAGAAAAGACATACTTCTGAATTTATAGTAACAGGTTTCCCTTTCATAAGTTTTCAAGTGAAAAATAGTAAACTAAAAGGTGAAATTTTTAGTCATCTGAAAAACTTTTTTTTTCAGCTCTGATGATGCCTTCAATAAAGTCAACTTAAATTACCGCACAGAAAATGGGCTGTCTCTACTTCATCTATGTTGTATTTGTGGAGGTGAGTGCTTGAAACTCGATACTTTACAAACTAGTTGTATGTATATATGGTCAATGATTTGAGCTGCTTAATAGTCTACAAGAGAATTCTATTCATGCTCAATTTTCTTTTTTGCTTTGTCCCTACAACCCTGATAACCTTCAGTTGAAGCAGTAACTACCAGGCAGATGTTCCAAATGATTTAGCTCTGAATTTAAGTTTCATTGTGTTCCTACCCTGAACCAAGTCACTTAATTTGCTTGGAAATTAAAGCAAAAAAATTCAGTATTGGCCATGCCAGTCAGGGATTAGGTTAAATTCAGAAGCACTTAAAGCATTCCCTAAAATATCATCAGGCAATCACTTTACAATCTGCAGTAAAATATGTGTAAGGTAAGATAAATGCCAAAGATAAAATCTCAAAGTGAAGATTGATCAAAGTGAAGATTTAGAGTTTAATTTGGCTCGTATTTTGTTCAGTTTTGTTCATTAATGTATCCCAAGCACTGGCATATAGTAGATAATACATTTTTAAATTAATGAATGATTAATATTTACTTTGTTAATACAAACTAGTATTCATTGAACTCAGGTTTTAAATAAAAAACACTAATGCAGAAATATTGACTCTAATCATATTCCTTAAGCATTCCTCCCAGAACAAACTAAACAGACTCTACTTAACAGATCTTCTAAATTTAAACATGCTTTCCCAACCTTAGTTATTTCTTCCAGATTTCTCTGATCTAAATAAATAAGCTTTACTGCTAATGATGTTCTGAGGAATCCTGTATAACTAGATTTTTATCTAAGCTTTTTCACTGTTTATTAAATGAATTTTCATGTTTTTATGTTTTAAAACCGATGAGAGTACTACAGAAAAAATTGTAACACAAATGATTTAAATAAACAGCACTGATACAAAGTTCTGTAAGTGTAATAGAAATGTTCATTACTAAGGATGGCTGTCAATTAATAGAAGACTTCACAAATGGCCCGCAGAACAGCAGTCTGACATTTTTTTTAAAAAATATTGATTTTTTTTCCTTTTTATTGTTATGTTAATCACCATACATTACATCATTAGTTTTTGATGTAGTATTCCATGATTCATTGTTTGCGTATAACACCCAGTGCTCCATGCAGAACGGGCCCTCTTTAATACCCATCACCAGGCTAACTCATCCTCCCACCCCCCTCCCCTCTAGAACCCTCAGTTTGTTTTTCAGAGTCCATCGTCTCTCATGGTTCGTCTGCCACTCCAATTTCCCCCCCTTCATTCTTCCCCTCCTGCTATCTTCTTCTTTTTTTAACATATATTGTATTATTTGTTTCAGAGGTACAGATCTGTGATTCAACAGTCTTGCACAGTTCACAGCGCTCACCATAGCACATACCCTCCCCAATGTCTATCACCCAGCCACCTCATCCCTCCCACCCCCCACCACTCCAACAACCCTCAGTTTGTTTCCTGAGATTAAGAATTCCTCATATCAGTGAGGTCATATGATACATGTCTTTCTCTGATTGACTTATTTCGCTCAGCATAACACCCTCCAGTTCCATCCACGTTGTTGCAAATGGCAAGATCTCATTCCTTTTGATGGCTGCATAATATTCCATTGTGTGTGTGTGTGTGTGTGTGTGTGTGTGTGTGTGTGTGTGTATATATATATATATACACACACATATATACACCACATCTTCTTTACCCATTCATCTGTCGATGGACATCTTGGCTCTTTCCATAGTTTGGCTATTGTGGACATTGCTGCTATAAACATTGGGTGCACGTACCCTTTCTGATCCCTACTTTTGTATCTTTGGGGTAAATACCCAGTAGTGCAATTGCTGGATCGTATGGTAGCTCTATTTTCAACTTTTGAGGAACCTCGATACTGTTTTCCAGAGTGGCTGCACCAGGTTGCATTCCCACCAACAGTGTAGGAGGGTTCCCCTTTCTCTGCATCCCCGCCAACATCTGTCATTTCCTGACTTGTTAATTTTAGCCATTCTGACTGGTGTGAGGTGATACCTCATTGAGATTTTGATTTGGATTTCCCTGATGCCAAGCGATGTTGAGCACTTTTTCATGTGTCTGTTGACCATTTGGATGTCTTCTTTGGAAAAATGTCTGTTCATGTCTTCTGCCCATTTCTTGATTGGATTCTTTGTTCTTTGGATGTTGAGTTTAAGAAGTTCTTTATAGATTTTGGATACTAGCCCTTTATCTGATATGTCATTTGCAAATATCTTCTCCCATTCTGTCGATTGTCTTTTGGGTTTGTTGACTGTTTCTTTTGCCATGCAAAAGCTTTTTATCTTGATGAGGTCCCAATAGTTCATTTTTGCCCCTGCTTCCCTTGTCTTTGGCGATGTTTCTAGGAAGAAGTTGCTGCAGCTGAGGTTGAAGAGGTTGCTGCCTATGTTCTCCTTTAGGATTTTGATGGACTCCTGTCTCACATTTAGGTCTTTCAACCATTTGGAGTCTATTTTTGTGTGTGGTGTAAGGAAATGGTCCAGTTTCATTCTTCTGCATGTGGCTGTCCAATTTTCCCAACACCATTTGTTGAAGAGACTGTCTTTTTTCCATTGAACATTCTTTCCTGCTTTGTCGAAGATGAGTTGACCATAGAGTTGAGGGTCCATTTCTGGGCTCTCTATTCTGTTCCATTGATCTATGTGTCTGTTTTTCTGCCAGTACCATACTATCTTGATGATGACAGCTTTGTAATAGAGCTTGAAGTCCAGAATTGTGATGCCACCAGCTTTGCTTTTCTTTTTCAACATTCCTCTGGCTATTCGGGGTCTTTTCTGGTTCCATACAAATTTTAGGATTATTTGTTCCATTTCTTTGAAAAAGGTGGATGGTATTTTGATGGGGATTGCATTGAATGTGTAGATTGCTCTAGGTAGCATTGACATCTTCACAGTATTTGTTCTTCCAATCCATGAGCATGGAAGGTTTTTCCATTTCTTTGTGTCTTCCTCAATTTCTTTCATGAGTATTTTATAGTTCTCTGAGTACAGATCCTTTGCCTCTTTGGTTAGATTTATTCCTAGGTATCTTATGGTTTTGGGTGCAATTGTAAATGGGACCAACTCCTTAATTTCTCTTTCTTCTGTCTTCTTGTTGGTGTATGGGAATGCCACTGATTTCTGTGCATAGATTTTATATCCTCCCACTTTACTGAATTCCTGTATGAGTTCTAGCAGTTTTGGGGTGGAAACTTTTGGGTTTGCCACATAAAGTATCATATCATCTGCAAAGAGTGAGAGTTTGACTTCTTCTTTGCCGATTTGGATGCCTTTTGTTTCTTTTTGTTGTCTGATTGCTGTGGCTAGAACTTCTAATACTATGTTGAATAGCAGTGGTGATAGTGGACATCCCTGCCGCGTTCCTGACCTTAGGGGGAAAGCTCTCAGTTTTTCCCCATTGAGAATGATATGCGCTGTAGGTTTTTCATAGATGGCTTTTATGATATTGAGGTATGTACCCTCTATCCCTATACTCTGAAGAGTTTTGATCAAGAAAGGATGCTGTACTTTGTCAAGTGCTTTTTCTGCATCTATTGAGAGGATCATATGGTTCTTGTTCTTTCTTTTATTAATGTATTGTATCGCATTGATTGATTTGCGGATGTTGAACCAAACTTGCATCCCAGGGATAAATCCCACTTGGTTGGTGAGTAATCCTTTTAATGTACTGTTGTATCCTATTGGCTAGTATTTTGGTGAGAATTTTTGCATCCATGTTCATCAAGGATATTGGTCTGTAATTCTCCTTTTTGATGGGGTCTTTGTCTGGTTGGGGATCAAGCTAATGGTGGCCTCATAAAACGGGTTTGGAAGTTTTGCTTCCATTTCTATTTTTGGAACAGTTTCAGAAGAATAGGTATGAATTCTTCTTTAAATGTTTGATAGAATTCCCCTGGAAAGCCATCTGGCCCTGGGCTCTTGTTTTTTGGGAGATTTTTGATGACTGCTTCAATTTCCTTAGTGGTTATAGGTCTGTTCAGGTTTTCTATTTCTTCCTGGTTCAGTTTTGGTAGTTGATACATCTCTAGGAATGCATCCATTTCTTCCAGATTATCTAATTTGCTGGTATAGATTTGCTCATAATATGTTCTTATAATTGTTTGTATTTCTTTGATGTTGGTTGTGATCTCTCCTCTTTCCTTCATGATTTTATTTATTTGGGTCATTTCTCTTTTCTGTTTGGTAAGTCGGGCCAGGGGTTTATCAATCTTATTAATTCTTTCAAAGAACCAGCTCCTAGTTTTGTTGATCTGTTCTACTGTTCTTTTGATTTCTATTTCATTGGTTTCTGCTCTGATCTTTATTATTTCTCTTCTCCTGCTGGGTTTAGGCTTTATTTGCTGTTCTTTCTCCAGCTCCTTTAGGTGTAGGGTTAGGTTGTGTATTTGAGACCTTTCTTGTTTCTTGAGAAAGGCTTGTATTGCTATAAACTTTCTTCTTAGGACCGACTTTGCTGCATCCCAAAGATTTTGAACAGCTGTGTTTTCTTTTTATTTGTTTCCATGAATTTTTTTAATGCTTCTTTAATTTCCTGGTTGACCCATTCATTCTTTGGTAGGATGCTCTTTAGCCTCCATGTATTTGAGTTCTTTCCGACTTTCCTCTTGTGATTGAGTTCTAGTTTCAAAGCATTGTGGTCTGAAAATAGGCAGGGAATGATCCCAATCTTTTGGTACTGGTTGAGACCTGATTTGTGACCTAGGATGTGATCTATTCTGGAGAACGTTCCATGGGCACTAGAGAAGAATGTGTATTCTGTTGCTTTGGGATGGAATATTCTGAATATGTCTGTGAAGTCCATTTGGTCCAGTGTGTCATTTAAAGTCTTTATTTCCTTGTTGATCTTTTGCTTAGATGATCTGTCCATTTCAGTGAGGGGGGTGTTAAAGTCCCCCACTGTTATTGTTTGTTGATGTGTTTCTTTGCTTCTGTATTAATTGGCTTATATAATTGGCTGCTCCCATGCTAGGGGAATAGATATTTATAATTGTTAGATCTTCTTGTTGGATAGACCCTTTAGTAGGATATAGTGTCCTTCCTCATCTCTTATTACAGTCTTTGGTTTAAAATCTAATTTGTCTGATACAAGGATTGCCACCCCAGCTTTCTTCTGGTGTCCATTACCATGGTAAATGGTTTTCCACCACCTCACTTTCATTCTGGGGGTGTCTTTGGGTCTAAAATGAGTCTCTTGCAGACAGCATATCGATGGGTCTTGTTTTTTTATCCAATCTGATAGCCTGTGTCTTTTGATTGGGGCATTTAGCCCATTTACATTCAGGGTAACTATTGAAAGATAGGAATTTAGTGCCATTGTATTGCCTATAAGGTGACTGTTACTGTATATTGTCTGTGTTCCTTTCTGGTCTATGTTGCTTTTAGGCTCTCTCTTTGCTTAGAGGACCCCTTTCAATATTTCTCGTAGGGCTGGTTTTGTGTTTGCAAATTCCTTTAGTTTTTGTTTGTCCTGGAAACTTTTTATCTCTCCTTCTATTTTCAATGACAGCCTAGCTGGATATAGTATTCTTGGCTGCATATTTTTGTCATTTAGTGCTCTGAATATATCATGCTTGTCCTTTCTGGCCTGCCAGGTCTCTGTGGATAGGTCTGTTGCCAATCTAATGTTTCTACCATTGTAGGTTACATATCTCTTCTCCCGAGCTGCTTTCAGGATTTTCTCTTTGTCTCTGAGACTCGTAAGTTTTACTATTAGATGTCGGGGTGTTGACCTATTTTTATTGATTTTGAGAGGGGTTCTCTGTGCCTCCTGGATTTTGATGCCTGTTTCCTTCCCCGAATTAGGGAAGTTCTCTGCTATAATTTCCTCCAATATACCTTCTGCCCCTCTCTCTCTTTCTTCGTCTTCTAGGATCCCAATTATTCTAATGTTGTTTCATCTTATGGTATCACTTATCTCTCGAATTCTGCCGTCGTGATCCAGTAGTCTTTATCTCTCTTTTTCTCAGCTTCTTTATTTTCCAGCATTTGGTCTTCTATATCACTGATTCTCTCTTCTGCCTCATTTATCCTAGCAGTTAGAGCCTCCATTTTTGATTGCACCTCATTAATAGCCTTTTTTATTTTGACTTGATTAGATTTTAGTTCTTTTATTTCTCCAGAAAGGGTTTCTCTAACAACTTCCATGCTTTTTTCAAGCCCAGATAGTATCTTTAAAATCATCATTCTGAACTCTATTTCCGACATCTTACTAATGTCCGTATTGATTAGGTCCCTGGCTGTTGGTACTGCCTCTTGTTCTTTTTGTTGAGGTGGTTTTTTTCCGTCTTGTCATTTTGTCCAGAGGAGAATAGATTAATGAGAGAACAAAATGCTAACAGGGTAACAACATCCCCAGAAAATATACACTAAACAAATCAGAAAAGACCTGAAACCAGGGGGAAAGAAAGGGAAAGAAAGAAAAAAAAAAAAAGAAAAAGATAAAAACAATAACAAAACAAAACAGAATATGATCAAATATGATCAGGCTGGTGCATAGATCAGTGCCACACAATAGATTTTGGGCATATTTTGGTCTGTTAGAAGAAAGTGCCTCCCAAAATTTTAAAGAAAGAAAAACTTATATATGTACAAAAATAAGGGTTAATACGATGAAGGGATGGAATATGACTGTAAAGATGAAAGTTATAAAAGATTTTATAAAAGGAATTGATAAGATAAGAAGTTGGTTGAAAAAAGAAAGAAGAGGATTTAAAAAAAAAAGAAAAAAAAGGGAGAGAATGTGATCAGGCAGGAGACTAGAACAAAGCCATACACTAGAGATTTAGGGTATATTTTGATCTGTTAGAAGAAACTGTATCTCAAAATTTTAAAGAGAGTACAACATATATATATGCCAAAAATAAGGGTAACTACTATGAAGGGATAGAATATGACTCTAAAAATGAAAAATAAAAAATATCTTTTAAAAAAGGGATTGATAAGATGTTGGTTGAAAAAGGGAAAAAGAGAAATTAAAAAAAAAAAAGACAGTTAAAAAAAATTAACTTTGAAAGACTAAAGAATCATGGTAAAAAAAAAGCCATGAATTCTATGTGCAGTATTCCCCTAGCACTGGAGTTCTGCCATTCTCATTGATCAGTAAACTTGGTCTTGGCTGGCTGTTCTCGCTGATCTTCTGGGGGAGGGGCCTGTTGCCATGGTTCCCAAATGTCTTTGCTGGAGGTGGAATTGCCCCGCCCTTGCCAGTCCGGGCTGAGTAATCTGCTCGGGTTTGCTCTCCTAGCTTTTGTTCCCTGCTAGCTTTCCGTACAGCTTTGGAGGAGGAGAGTGAAAATGGTGGCCTCCCAATCTCCACCCCGGAGGAGCCAAGAACTCGGGGCCAGGCTCCTCAGTGCACCGCCAGAGAAAAGCAGTCAGTCACTCCCGTCTCCCTGGTCTCCGGCCGCACTCTGTGCTCACCCAGCCTGTGACCGCGGGTTTTTATCTCTGGCACCTGACCCCGTGTGGAGTCCCCAAACCCAGTAGATCCCTGCGGTGCGCTCCCGCACCGCTCCTCCCGGGGGAGGAAGGTGAGTCTCCCTGGATCTGCCGCTTGTTGGGTCCCTGCTGGAGGAGCAGTGGCCCGACTGTGCCGCGGATCACGGTTTATGGCAACCCCAAGCTCAGAGCCCGCGCCTCGGCTCCGTCTCTGCAGCCGGCTTCCCTGCTCCGATACCTGGGAGTTCTGCTGCACTCAGGCACCCCTGGTCTTTCTGTGACTCTGAGGGTCCTGAGACCACACTGTCCTGCGAGGGTTCCACTCCCCGCTTAGTCACTGGAGGGATGTCCCTCAGCGGAGCCGACTTCTCAAAGTTCCAATTTTGTGCTCCGTGGCTCTATCACTTGCCAGAAGTGGCCCACGGAGGCCCCCTCCCCTGCCGTCTATCCTCCCGAATATCACCTTGGATTCACTTCTCTGCACGTCCTACCTTCCAGAAAGTGGTCGCTTTTCTGTTCAGAGAGTTGTTGCTATTCTTTTCTTCGATCTCCTGTTGAGTTCATAGGTGTTCAGAATGGTTTGATCCCTATCCAGCTGAATTCCTGAGAGCAGACGAAATCCAGGTCTCTTACTCCTCCACCATCTTGCTCCTCCCCCTATTTATTTATTTATTTGAGAGACAGAGAGAGCAAGAGCACCAGTGAGTTGGTAGGGGGAGGGAGATAAGCAGACTCTGTGCTAAGCACAGAGCCCAAGGCTGGTGATCCCAAGACCTTGAGATCATGACCTGAGCCAAAACTGAGAGTCAGACACTCAACTGCCTGAGCCACCTGAGCTACTCAGGTGCCACAACTCGACATTTTCATACATCAGTGTGAATTTATCATTAAATCAAAGAGAAATTTTAAAGTCACTTGGTCTACTCCCACAATAATTTAACCTTTTTTCACTTTTCTCTTTAAGGTAACAAGTCACATATTAGAACCCTTATGTTAAAAGGGCTTCGCCCATCTCGACTAACAAGAAATGGATTTACAGCCTTGCACTTGGCAGTTTACAAGGTACAATATTTTTGTTCCCATAATACTGTATTACAACTTAAGATGATGTGCATCTTCAGACTGCTGCTGCCCTTCTTCCTCCTCTCCTCCTCTTCTTCTTCTTCTTCTTTGTGTGTGTGTGTGTGTATGTGTGTGTGTGGCAAATTGGTAATCATGAAAAACATTCAGAGTGACCAGAGCATTACATTACTACGTGAAGCTCTTTCTCTATATTGACCTGGTATTATCTATATACCAGACACATACTCTTTGTAACACTTACCATGTTTAACTCATTTAAGTCTCACAAGAAACCTGTAAGTGAATACTATTATTGTCCCCAAGATTACATGGTTAGTCAGTGGGTTAGCCAGGATTTAGGAGTTGGCCATCTGGTCCCCTTGCCAGAGCTTCTCACCAGGAGACCAAGCTGCCTCTGTGCAGTAGAGAATGAGGTTGCCTTTGAGGATGAAAGAAGGACATTGAAGCTACATTTATTTTTCTGCACATTTTCCTTAATTAAAAATATCTTTAGAGGCGCCTGGGTGACTCAATTGGTTAAGCATCTGACTCTTGATTTTGGCTCAGGTCATGATCTTAGGATCGTGAGAGCAAGCCCTGCATGGGGCTCCACACTGGGTGTGGAGTCTGTTTAAGATTCTCTCTCTCCCTCTCTCTCTGCCCCTCCCCCCCACCCCACACACAGGCACTCATGCAACATTCTCTCTCTCTCTCAAATAAATAAATAAAATCTTTAAAAAAATACCTCTAGAGTTCCCTTTAGTTTCCTTCTTTTATTTTTCCTACTTTTTCTTCAGTTTATTTCCTTGCATCAGTCCCTGTTTCCCAACTAATCTCAGTACCTGATCAGAAAGTAAATATAAAAGTGGGTTTGAAAAACTGGGATACTCAGTATTGGCATAGATCCTTGAGATTGTCATAAATATAAATTTATAGAATATATAAAATAAATATAAATTGTTCATTCTCTAATCATAATAAGTTTTTACTTACTCTGTACTTATGAGTTAAGTATTATACTAGGTTTTATATACATTATTTCTTTAACTATTAATATAACTTAGTGAGATGCATAATAGGGTTTATTTTATAGAAAAGGAAACTGAAGGTTAAAGTTAGCTATCTAGTGAATGTCAGAATAGTGACTGTCAAGTGCAGTTGGCTCATACTCTCAGACTCTCATTGTTATATTGCATATTTTGTTCTTTCTCAGTTTCATGTGAATCTGTGACAGGATTTTATTTCAGTTTTGTATGTGCAGGACTTGGGAGTGGGGGCAGCTGTTGCTCATATCAGGATCACTTCACACTACCGTCCCTCCCCCAAACTTTAGAGTTTATCACGGTTAGGGGAAGAGAGCCATATTTTCCCACAATTCAGATTCACATATTCCTGTGATTCATAGTACAAATGCTCTAATATTCATCCTTTTTTGCACCCAGCCAATTCCTAGTCAGTTTTATTTTGTTTTTGTTTTTGTTTTTTGTTTTTTGTTTTTTCTGGGAGAAAGTGTCAGTTATTTGCTAAATTGTCCTAATCATCCTATGAAACTTGAATTGAGGCTGAATTCAGGATGTTGGAAACTGTGTCTGATGCTGGATTTTCTGCTGAATAGCAGGAGGTGAAAGTAGAAGAGCTCCAAAGAATAGGAAGCGAGTTAAGGCAGTATGTGAAACTATGAATTCTGAATCTGACTGGGAGATTCCTTTCTATATTAGTTTGTTTTCCTAACACTTAGTATGACACAACCATAGAAATGCATTCTGAATGATTTAGTGCTACAATCTTTACAGAATTTCTTCTACTTCTGTTTATCAAAACTAAATTTCCATATTTAGAATTCCCTTTGCTCTATTTCTTCTGTTTTCATATATTTTACAGAGGGATATATGGACTAGCTTGTTTTTTAGCAAGTTTAAACAAATTTAGAGTCTTAGGACATAAGGTAGGCAAAAATTTTGAAAAGGCTATAATTGAGTGCATGATTATTCCACCTATGCCTTAACAAAGGCAAAAACAAATTAAGTTTACAATTTCCTTTAAAACACAGAAAGAATATAAAGTAGCCATTCATACTACCATTGCATTAAATCTAGTTCTAATTATCCATTCCCTGACCTGCCTAAGAAAAAGAAAATCCACTTCCATCATCACAATACAATGATCAAAATCAGAAAATTTAATATTGATGCAATACTATTATCTAATCTATAGTCCAAATTCAAATTTGGTTAGTTATCTTATTAGTGTCATTTATGAAAAGCTGTTTATTTTTTTCTTGTTTAGGATTGATTCCAGAATCATTCATTTTTAGTTTTCTTGTCTCTGAATCTCTTTTATCTAAAAGAAATGTCCTTGCCTTTATTTCCTTTCCTTTCTTGATTTTAATATTTTGGTGCATACAGAACAGTTACTTATATATATTTATTTGGATTTTTATAAATATTGCAAGTGAACTTTATTTTTTCTTACCACTCACAAAATGAATAATTTGATTTTCACATCTTTTTATTGGTCACATCAGCAGCTCATTTAATCATACACCCTGGCATGCTGGTTAGCACTCCTCTTACTTGTTTTGTTTGTTATTGCTTTGTTTTTGCTCAGTTTTTTTAATAGGGGCTAGATTTATTGAGGTATAATTTGTGCACAATAAAATTCACAATTTTAAGTGGACAATTTGATGACTTTTAAAAATGTATATAGTCGTATACTATCATCACAGTCATGATATAGGACTTTTCTATCATATAAAAAAGTTCCCTCGTACCTTTTTTGCAGTCAATTTCCTCCTCTATCCCCCTGACCTCTGGAAACCACTATGTGTTTTCTATTAGTATAATTTTTCCCTTTCTAGAATTTACCTAAATGCAATCCATTCAGTATGTTTTCTTTTATATATGGTTTCTATCGGTTATCATAATACTATTGTGTGTTCAGTAATTCATTTATTTTATTGTGAATCTATATTCCTTTCTATGGATATAGTACCATTTGTTTAACAATATACTTGTTATGGACGTATGGGTTGTTTCCATATTTTGGCTGTTATAAATAAAGCTGCTATTAATATTCATGTACAGATCTTTGTTTGAACATTTGTTTTTATTTCTCTTGGGCAATGCATAGGAATGGAATTGATGGGTCGTATCATAAGTGCATGTTTATTTTATAAGAAATGCCAAACCCTTTACCAAATTGGCTATATCATCTTCCATTTCCATCAGCAATGTATTTGTTTCTAGCGATTATGTGATATACTCTTGACAACACTTGTCAATATTTTTTATTTTAGCCTTTCTATTGAATGTATATTAATATTTCATGATTGATGTGCATATCTCTAGTGACTAATGAAGTTGAATCAATTTTCGTGTGCTTATTTGTCATCTTTTTTTTTTTTTTTTTTGCTGTAGTGTCTGTTCAAATCTTTATCCCATTTTTAAATTTGGTTTATTGTTTTCTTGAATTATAAGAAAAGATCTCTATGTATTTGGATATGGGTCCTTTGTTGGATATACATTTTGAAAAATTTTCCCCAGTCTGTGGCTTGCCTTTTCATTTTCTTGTAGCAAAACTTGTATGCATTATTTGTTAACTGATTAGTGATTACATTATGGATCCTCAATAAACACATGCACTGTCTATTAACATCAGTCTACTTCACTTTAAATGTAAGAACCATCCATAGTATAGTTCCACTTTTTCTTCATTCTTTATACTATTGTTGCCATATACATTATATCTATACATGTTATAAATTCCAATATATGGTTAGAATTTTTCTAATAAACACTTCATATCTTTTAGAGAAAATATCTTTAATTTTCAGCAGATTGGTTATAATAATCCTATGTATGATTTTCTCTGGACAATGCTTTTTAGAGTCCATTGAGCTTCTTAAATCTGTAAGTTTATGCTTTCATCAAGTTCAGAAATTTTGACCTTTATTTTTTTAAATATATATGTTAGAATGTTTGGTAATCTTTCACAGGTTACTGAGTCTCTGTTCATTTTCTTCTATCTTCTTTCTCTCTGTTCTTAAATTTTGATTATTTCTAATTACTTGAATTCAAGTTCAAAAACGATTTCTTTACCATCTCCCATCTGATGATAATCTGCTAAGAGTTATTGATTTCAGATACTATACTTTTCAGTTCTGGGATTTCCCTTGATGTTAAAATATAATTTCAATTTCTCTTCTATGATTACCCATCTGTTCCTTTATTTTTCCATATTTCCCTTTAAATTCTTGATTCTATCATTAATGACAGTTTTAAATGCCTTATCTGTTGTTTCTAACATCTGGATTACCTCAGTGTTTATTTCTATTGAGTGTTTTTTCTCTTGACTTCATATTACATTTTCCAGTTTTTTCACATTTTTATTAATTTTTTATCGCATGTTAGACATTATGTATTATTTGTTACAATAAATCATCATGTCATCTTCCTTTAAAGGGTGTGGGGTTTTATTTTGTTTTTGTTTTTTTTGGAAGGCAGTTACATTTCACCCAGTCAGTCTTGATTTGACTTTTTGTTAGGGTGGGTCTATTTGAGTTTCAGACTTAGCCTAATAGCATACCTCTTACTCTAGGATGTGGTCCTTACCCCTGAATATGGTTCTTACTCCTAAGATGTGGATTTTTGATATCTTACCTGAATACCCAAGTCGCTTAATAAAGTCTCCATTCTGGTTTCTGGAACTCCAAAATTTCCTATTACTACATGACCTCTTCCATCATTACCATATACTTTTCAGCCATAAATTGGTGAGCTTATCTACTACAGAGTTTTTCTCTGTTTCTGTGCAGCCCAACTCAAAAATCTATAGTGAATCTCAATGCAGATATCTGCAGTCCTCTCTTTGTGCAGCTTCTTCTTCTGTTCCAGTTACCCTACTTGACAAATTACAATCATTTTATAATCCCAGAAATTTAATCTTGATTGTCAACTCATTATGATTGCCCTTTCACTTTCTCTTCTGTGACAGAGAAATATCTCAGGCAGAAAGTCAGAACAATCATGGAATATTGTGGAGGCTTACTTTGTGTCTTCCCCTTCTTCCAAAGATCACAGTCTTTTGTTCATGTTGTTCAATGACTTAGAACAGAAGTGTCATATATTTTGTTCCATTTTATGTATTTGACTTGTCAGTGAGGAAAATCTGTACAAGTTATCCAGTCATGCCCCCATCTATTTTTAGGTTTTAGATTACTTCCAAACATATGAAATATCTAATAGGCGCAATCTAGGATTTGCACCTTAAGCACATCATTTTGGAAGTAATCGAAAAATAGATGGGGGCATGACTGAATAACTTGTACAGATTTTCCTTACTGACAAGTCAAATGCATAAAATGGAGCAAAATATATGACACTACTGTTCTAAGTCATTGAATTAAAGAGGGCATGTATTGAATGGAGCACTGGGTGTTATACGCAAACAATGAATCATGGAACACTACATCAAAAACTAATGATGTAATGTATGGTGATTAACATAACATAATAAAATAAAACTAAAAAAAAATACTGTTGTTATCCATTACCTGCATAATAAAATTCAAATTCTAAATAAGAGATTCAAAATCCCTTAATTCACAATTTTGCTGGAACCACTTTTCAGACTCCTACAGTCTCTGCTCTTCCAACTCTAATGGTTTTCAAATTTAATATGCATAAGAATTACATGGTAACTACATGTTTAGAATGGATATTTCTCTCCACATCTCACTTCAATCAAATTTGGTACACATAGAATATGCTAGGAATCTAAAATTTTAACAAACAGCCTAAGCAATTTTGATGTAAGCAGTCTAAGGCTAAATGATAAGGATCATTGTTCAAGTCTTGCAACTCAGATTGTGGTAAGAAGACCAGCAGCACCTGCCTCAAATGAGAGAGTTTTAGAAATGCAGAGCCTCATTCCCTATCCCACCCCTAACCAACAAGAACATGGGTTTTTGTTGTTGTTGTTGTTGTTGTTTTAATCCCAGCTGACAGGTTTACAGACTAAAGTTTGAAAAGCATTGTTCTAGATTATTTCATTCTTTAGGACAAGCATTTTTCACACTTCAGTGTTTTTATTCTTATTATTTCTTCTGCTTAAATATATTTTTATTTCTTTTCCTAGTAGGAGATTATTACATATTTGAAACCAAGATAAATTGAGCTTCCTCGAGCTTTCTTGAACTCCCAAGCAGATTTTATTGTACTCTCTTTTGGGTTTCAATTACAAATTCACATTGTTTTATATTATAATATTTATAATTATTTATTTAGATATTTCATATGTTGTTCTGTGAACTTGTAGCATTGGGAGTAAGTTTTTTTCTTTAATTCCTCAGTGTATAAGGACCTATAAAATATCCTTGATAAATATTCTTGAGAAATTAATGAGTATCCAAACATTAGCACAAACAATACTTGACATTGATTGATATAATATACCTTCATAAAGACTGTCAGCTTAGAAGCTAGACTATTTGATTCCATATCTCAGTTCTGAGCCTTACTAGCTGTGCATCTTTAAACAAATTACTCTCCCCTCAGTCTCTGAAATGGAGGAAATAGAATTACATATTTCATTGAGTGGTTTATAGTTTTAAAGAGGACAAACCATATGCAGTACATAGCAAAATACCTAGCACATAGTAAGTACTCAATAAAAGTTAACTATCATTGTTGAACTTTCAAACATTTATTGAAGACCTAATGTTCAGCCATTTTTTTAAAGATGTTATTTATTTATTTATTTATTTATTTATTTATTTATTTATTTGAGAGAGAGAAAGAGTACACACACATGCCAGCCCATGAGCAGGGGGTGGGGCACAGGGGGAGGGAGAGGGGGAGAGAGAATCCCAAGCAGACTCCATGCTGAGCACATAGTCCAACACGGGGCTTATCCCACAACCCTGAGATCATGATTTGAGTCAAAACCAAGAGTCGGAAGCTTAACTGACTGAACCACCCAGGCGCCCCTAATGTTCAACCATTTTATACAGAAAAACAAACAAAAAGGATCGTGTCTTCTGGATTATTACATTCTAAAGAGATGAGAATATGTAATCCTAAAAACATTAAAGTAGTGAAGTCTACACTTAGATCAATGGATTCCAAATTTTTTTATCATATGCCATATAAAATTAGCTCCCCAAAAGCATATATTTGTTCATAAATTATAATTATGAACAAAATTATCAATAAATAGGTCTAGGCAAAAATACACTCTCTGACAGACAGCATTAAAATTTGTGGGTATAAATCCATACTTCATATATCCTTTTTGATAATATCAAAATATTTTGACAAATTTGTTTTCAAATATGATTAAATTGTAATTAATTTTACCTGGAAATTTGCCTTACAAAAAGCTCAGATTACTAGAAAGAAAATTGCCAGCATTCTAGCTCTGCCATTTTCCTTCCCTTCTTATATTAGTGATATACATTTCCTCTGTGATTTTTTCACAGGAATCTTTTAAAGATAATGTGCCAATTTTTTAGAGATAAGTTCAGTTAAAATTAGATATTAAAATCTATAAATCCCCTAAATTTAGCTCACATAAGCTATAATGCATCCTTATGTACTAAATGCTAAAGAAAAAAAAAGTGAGAAGCAACTCTCAACTTCTCTCCATTTGGAATTACAAGTTTTATTTATCATACTTTGGGTATTGTATATGACACATAACTAACTGATACATGAACTGAGACCACCAGTACAAATTTTCATGTTAACTATTAGTAAAATAAAATGTATATAAAATATATAAAATAAAATTAAAAAGATAAGTAGAATTTCTGATATTTTCTTTTTGCACCTTAATTAATTTTCTTACAAGATATCTGTCATATTGGCATTCCACTTTGGGACATACTTCTTTAAATCGTATCTAAATTGAACTCCTAAAATGAAACATAAGATTTTGAGGAAAAATTTGAGATTTCCATAATTTCAAATATCATAAGCAAGAATGTTAATGAACAAAAACATATCTGACTGTCTAATTAACCTCAGACATACCCTTCCTTCAATACATAGGCAAACCACTTGAAATTTCTCTAGTGAATGAAAAATTGCATTTGATTAGTCAACTTTTTTTTAAGCATTTCATGCTTTAAAAAAATGATAAAAGCAGGTGTTGAATGGTCATTTATTCCATCCTACAGATTTATAGCAAGATCTCATTCCAATCATTCAGAAGAAGTCATTTAAATATTTATTACATAGGGAAAGGGCATGGAAGGGGGAAAAATTTAATTCAACCTATGTCTTTTGGCTCACTAGACCTAGGTTCTTATTACCACACAACCATGCCTAACAGAAAGCTGTTTTCTATTCATGGTGATCCATAGCCTGGAAACTGTTGTATCTTTTTTTCTGATGTTTTTTCTTCCTTAACACGTATATTTGATTGCAAAATTGATATTTTTTTTCAACTATCCTAAAATCCAGGTCACAATGCATGTGTTTCATACTTTCTGAATCCTTTACTGACATAGATTTTCTCTGCCTCAGCACTACTGATATTTTGGATTGAATTATTCCATGTTGTGGGGGCTGTCCTGTGCATTGTAAGATATTTAGCAGCATTCCTGGCCTCTAGTCTCTAGATCCTGGTAGCCACTTCTCCCATCCCCAGTGTGACACCAGAAATGTCTACAGACATTGCCTCTTGAGGACAAAATCACCCCCTGCTGAGAACCATTAATTTAGAGGACAAAATTAATTGATATCTTTTTAAAATCCAAGTTACCTTTTTATTTGAATAAATAAAGTTTCCTGATTAAAGAGAGCATTTTCTCCAAGTAGGAATTTGTCAAGATAATAAAAACAAATTCTTGGAAAAAGAAACAAAAATCACACACACAAAAATAGAATCTTACTTTTTGTTTTTGTTTCTGTTTTTTTTCTTTTTTGATACTTAACTAAATCTTCCAGTTAATTGCAACTTTTAAACACTGCTTAAAATTTTTAATTTAAGGAACCAGAAAACATTTATACCCACAAATTAGATCAAACATTAAGATTTATTTTTATACTTACATTTCTTCTTAGTAAACTAATATTTCATAATCTCTAAATTAACATGTTCTCAGTAAAAACTTGATAGGATGTTATTGAAAACACTAATTTATCCTTCAATTCTTATATTAGCACTACTTCTTGGAGAACCTTCCCTGACCCCTCCCAAGTCTGGATTAGGTGCTCCTTCCATGTACTCTCATAAACACCCTGTACACCTTCTCATACTGTGAATGATTCTCTTTCATTACATGGTTACTTCTCTACATCTTCCTCTAGTTTAAGGGTCACAATCTTAAGTATGTGTAGGAATGATACAGGTAACATAAATGAATTAAGGTGTTAGATAATATGACAAAGTTAAATGGGGACTAACACTTGGACTCAGTGTTTTTGAGACATAAGACATGTGGAGACTGTGGCAAATTAGAGAACTTATTTATGCTCCATGTAAAGGAGCAGTCAGCGTTCAGCTCCAGCTAATCATTGCCATGTAGGCAGGTAAGCCCAGTATTGCCCCAAATTTCAGAGAATCAGAAATTATGAAGTTTCCTGATATTTAATTTCCATTAATTCAAAATTTTAGTTTTAACTATTATGCAAGCCAAACCATATACATAGTTTCCCCCTTGTGACCTGTTTCTGTGAGCACCACCAAGGCAGAGATTAGATCTAAATTTCTTATCATCTTAATCTAAGTGCATAGAATAATTCCTGGTGTATATTCATCAATAAATACATGTTGCATAAATAAATAAATGAAGTTATAATTCTATGGTGAATAATTCTATTATTCAAAGGAGGAAGAATCATGTTGACATTGGACAAAATATGGTTCTATTTTAGCCATTAGATGTGGAAATTAGAAAATTGTCAGATATCTCCTTAAGGAATGTTTAGTGAATTTGTGGGAATAGAGAGTGTAAAAATGGATTGAAAGTAAATGGAGTTGGGAAAACGTAGGCAATGAATAAAGATTGGGCAGTATCTTGAGGAGAGATAGGATCACAGAAAGATTCTACAATAGTGTGTTTCTCGATCTTTTTAAAGTTTTGCTTCTTTGGATAAACATAAACATTCACTGTCTGTTTACATGTATTTTATTTTAAAATAAATAAAATTAAAGTGAAAACAAAGAAATTATAATACTCAATTTGCTTTTTCAAACAGCAAGTATTTGCATTCTCCCAAATTCCCAGAGATTCTGATTAGCTCCTCCCTATTAAATCAACACTATATTACTGAAAGAGAGAACAAGTATATTCAAAGGCCAATTGGAAGCAGCCCACAGGACATGATTATTGAACACTAGGAAACAGAAGAGGAAGGGTCAGCAAGGGTGATGAGAAAAAAAGAGGTCGAAGGCAAAATTAGAGGCCTTACCCTGAGTACAGGTACTCAATCTACAAGTGTGTTCCTTCTCTCTTTTCTCTCCTTTTTTTCAAAATTTCAAGCAAAGTCAAGTATTCCTGTCACACCAAAACCTTTAATAAGTGCTATCTTTTGCAGAGGTAAATTCAGAATTATTTCAACAAGAGGCATGTAGGTGTGAACTTTCATGAGCAGTTATTTTTATACTGATTAATGGATCCTTTCATTGGAGATGTCTATGATACATGAGGCAGCTCTAGTCCATTAAACTTTAATGCCTAGAACTAAATATGTTTCATACTGAAGCTCTGTATAGTCCCTTGCCCTAAAAGAAACCTTAATATTCTTTGAAGACTACAAAACTGCTTTTTTACTTTTTTCCTTACTAGCATAAACACCAGGCTGTAATAATTACTGGGCTGGGTAAATTGGGTTATAGAGAAAAGATACTTAAGTAAGCACATTATTAAAATATTTACTTATATATCCCTGTTTTCACACCCAGAAACCCAGTCTTCTTTCCAAACCAAGTTCAGGTCTTCCTTGCAGCTTGATGTGACATTTCAGGGAATATTACAATATTTGAGTTAGATAGGGTATTACAGAAAACAATTTAGCCCAACTCTGCATCTTGCAGGTGAAGATATTGAGGTATTTCATGATTAAACATATTTGGGGATAAAGTGGACTAAGATTAAGATGTAAGGTGAATGTTCTCATAGGTCAATCTTGGGGGTGACATTTAATATTAGTATATGAATTTATACTTGTAAGAATCTTGAGTTTACAAACATTCCCACATACATTATACAATTTGATCCTGTTACAACCCTGTAAGATCGATACAGCAGGTATTAGATTCCCTTTTTACAGGTGAAGAACACATGGTCAGGGCTTACACATGAAAGGCAAAAAATTGAGAGTAGAATATTAGTTGGGGGTGGAGGGTAACATGTTGTATTTAAAAAAGCATAGGACTTAAAATCAGAAGGTCTAAGTTCAAATCCCAGTTAAGCTTTGATTTAAATGTGCATTAAAGAAATATTTTATGATATGTTATGCCAGTTGAGTTCTTGAAAAGCCGGCTCTGAAAGGGATTTTGGAGTGCAAGAGATTTATTTGGAAGTGACACCTGTGAAAGGCAAAGGAAGGCAGTGGAATTAGTCTGGGGAAGCTGTCAGACCACAGTGAGACTCACTAAAATCTTTGCCAGCCCAATGGGAGCTCCAGAGCAAAAATTGCCTATTAGAGGAGTAATGCTTGAGTGGCAATGGCTGGGTCCTTTTACCACCAGCTTTCTCAGTCAATGACTGGGGGCCACTTTGAAAAGATCTCAACTCTACTGCTGCAGTGGATCCTGAAAGAGCTAGCTAAGGGAGATTGCCAGCTAACCACATTCCCAGCACACTCTTCTTGAAGGGAGATCTGAGTGGCGTATCTCTACATCTGCCAAACAATGGGAAATACTCAGTATTTTATATTAAATGAAAAAGGGAGATTATTTATCTCTATATGTAGTATAGCTCAATTGTGTACATGATAATTAACAGCAAAAATTATGTGTCAAGCATTATGCAAAATGCATTACATCATTTGATTTAATCCTCACAACAACTCTGTAAGATTGACACTATTATGATCTCCATTGTATAGAAAAAAAAAAAACCCATAGCTTAAGAAGTTAGGGAACATGTCTCAAATGCAGGAAGTGGCCATTAGAATGCAAACACAAGTACTTTGCAGTGCTAGTCTGTGCTCTTATCTAGTTTCATGAAGGTCCATACCTGAGAAAAAGAATGGAAGGAAATAAATGAATAATTGATACTAGTGATTATATGGTGGTACTACAGGTATAAATTGTTATTTATTCCTTTACTCTGTTTTCTACATTTTCTACTATGACATGTGCTAGTCGTCTGTTAAAGCATAACGAATTAACTCAAACTTAGTCCTCTTAATACGACAGTCATTTTATTATTCTTAGGGATTCTCAGTTCAGAAATTCAGACAAGATGCAGCAGGGATGGCTTGATTCTGCTCGACTGTATTTGGGGCCTCAGCTGAGAAGACATAAATGACTAGGGTACTTCATCAACCAGGGAATTGGAATCCCCTGGAGCCTTCACATATCTGGTGCCTGGGCTGGAATGACTGTAAGTCTAGCTTGAGCTGGGTCATCTGAGGGGAAAGCTTGTATATGATATGCAGCTTCTCTGTGTGGCCTGGGATTCCTTACAGCCTGGCTGCCTCAAGTTAGTCAGACTTCTTACATGGTAGCTAATAGCTTCAAGAACAAGTGTTCCAGAAAATAGAAGGAAGATATGTGGCTTTTTATGACCTAGCCTTAGAGGAAACATAGTTTATTTCTACCACACTCTTTTGATCAGAACCCACCTGGATTCAAGGGGAAAGGCCACAAATTTCACATCTGTATGGGAAGATTATAAATGAATTAGTGTTGTGTTTTAAAACCTCCAGAGGACATATTTCCATAATCAGAAGAAAGTAAATTTTAAACATTAAAAATTCCCAGTTTAGTTTTCATTCTGAAATAGAACTAGCAAAAAACAACAACAAAAAAGTGTGTGTGTGTGTGTGTGTGTGTGTGTGTGTGTGTGTGTATTTAACTTACGAGATTTGGTGGTAGAGAATCTAAGCTCCCTGACACTAATGGTTACTTATCTTGGCTTTATCCATAGTAACAATCACAGAGCTAACAATAGGCAAGATATTAGATGCTGTGTTACGGTTTTATGCATAGTACAAAGTTGGAGTTGCTAACATTACAAGAAATTTTTCCCATTTACATAAATCTTTTTTTTTTTTTTTAAAGATTTTATTTATTTATTTGACAGAGAGAGAGATAGCGAGAGCAGGAACACAAGCAGGGGGAGTGGGAGAGGGAGAAGCAGGCTTCCCGCCGAACAGGGAGCCCGATGTGGGACTCGATCCCAGGACCCTGGGATCATGACCTGAGCCGAAGGCAGACGCTTAACGACTGAGCCACCCAGGCACCCTACATAAATCTTTAGAGGTCTATTGTATCTCAAATCCTATTTTTTCAAGGATTTGCTAGACAGATTTTTTATCCAAGCCTTACTGTACCACACACGGATTTTCTTTTGTTTAAAAATAGTGTACAGGGGCTCCTGGGTGGCACAGTTGATTAAGCACCGGACTCTTGGTTTCGGCTCAGGTCATGATCTCAGGGTCATGAAATCAAGCCCCGCCTCTGGCTCTGCACTGAGCACAGAGTCCGCTTAAGACTCTCTCTCGCTCTCCCTTGGCCCCTCACCTCCCAACTCTCGCTCTCATAAATAAATAAATCTTTAAAATTAATTAATTAATTAGTATTGTACACACTAATGCATAACAGAGGCTTATTTCCCCACACTTTAGAATGCTTCTGTGTAAAATCTTTAAAAAAATTTTTTGCCTTTAGATACTTGTTATATATCATAGAGTGCAAACAATAAGATCAACTTTGTCATATTTAAAATTTACCCATGTTATTATTTTATATGAATGATTTTTCCTCCCTGGAAGGTGTGTGCCATATTGCTGACTTTTAAAATAATTCCATTAGAACACAATACTTCTGTAGAGCAGGAAAAAAATATTTGGGACTCGTCAGTTAAATGCAACAAAATACAGCAAAAGTACATCCTCTCTTTGATATTGGAACTAAGGAAGGATCAGGTAAAGCACCATGGATCGTCAAACGTGAAGCATGGACTTTAGAGTCAAACACACCCGATTTTGTATCTAGCTCCAACACTTACAAACTACTTAAGGTTCTACAAGTACTTTAAATTCTTTGAGTCTGACTGCTATCAGCCATGATAGGGATAATAGTCTTTTTCTCATAGGTAAGTTGTGAGGCTTGAAGAGATGATGTCAATAAATCATTTTACATGGTATTTAGCCCATAGTAAGCAATTTTTAAGTAGCAATGATTGCTTTGTTACATTCTCTTTAGCATAGCTTGGGAATATAAAAGTTCTATCTTTATAGTATTTAGTAAAAAAAAAAAAAAATTTAGGTCAATCAGAGGTCAACTTGAGAAATCTAACCAAGATATGAAAGGATAATTTAGTACTTCAAACTGACCTCAACATTTGACTATTCTGAAGAAATCATGACATACTTTCTCTTACATTACACAAATTTTGGCTAAATAAGAAAAAATAAAGATAGTTGAGAAAAGGATGGATGTGCATTTACTAGAATTTGCCTGATAAATATTTCATCTATTCCATTATTTTACATGTAATTATTTTAATGTAGCCTAGTATGGTGCTTGTCATAAGGTAGACATTCACTAATAAATATTTGTCAAATTAAAGAGTATCTGTCTTTCTATGGATTTGTACAAGTTCTTCATATATATACAAACCACTTGTCAGTGTTAGATATTGTGAATATTTCTTCAATTTGTCATTTATCTTATTGTATTTTTAATACTTTTATTTGCTTAAGTTTATCATGTTTTCCCTCTATTTTAAAAAGTGATTTTGTGCTTAAAAAGACTTTCTCCATTTCCCTGCATTTAAATGCCTATCCATCTGCAGGGAAAAATGTTTTGAGGTGATGTCTTTTTCATTCACCTCAGAGACTTTAGCTCTCACCTGTCTTTAACCCTCACCATTTAAAAATAAAAGTTATTGATGAGGTTGGAGTTAACTCCTGTGAATTGTTTTGTTTTGTTTGTTTTGTTTTGTTTTTTCTGGACAAAGCAGAACTGGTAGACATTTCCTGTTTCCAGTACTACTTCAGAGTTTTCCTATGTTTTAATACTTTGATTAATTCAGTGGGTAACTAATGAAGCAGAAGTAAAGTTGTGCGGAGGAGGTAAGGGCAAAGGAGAAACAGGAGTTAGATTATGGAGTCAATTCACTTTCTTATTTGGAAGTTTTCACTGAGGACCAAACTAAACCCCAGTCTTCTATGTCCAATGGCAGTAAGTTTGTTGAGTATTATTTTGCCAGGTACCTTACAAGTACTTTAAACGTATTATCACATCAGTTGTGAATGCACAGTTTGTATATGTATCACATCAGGACATACAGTTACTGTGCCCTGTATTTATAACCAAGGAACTTAGTGTAAAGGGGTTATGTAACTTGCCCCAGTTGACAGTCATTAGCAGAGCTGGTATTCTAACTTTGGAGTAATTCTAGTACCCGCAGTCTTAACCCTAAGGATCTCATGTAACTTAACATGTGAAAAATAAAATATTTTATTTCTACCTCAAAAACTGCTTCTTCCCAATTCTTCCCTAGCTCTGTATCATGTCATTCTCCTGCTAGCTATTGTGCTTGGAAAAAATTCAAACACCAAATACCATGGCCTACAAGGCCCTATAAAATCAGGGGTCTTAGACCTCATCTTGAACATTACTTTTCCTTTTTTTTTAATTAACATATAATGTATTATTTGTTTCAGAGGTACAGGTCTGTGATTCATCAGTCTTACACAATACACAGAGCTCACCATAGCACATACCCTCCCCAGTGTCTATCACCCAGCCACCCTATCCCTCCTGCCTCCCTCCACTCCAGCAACCCTCTGTTTGTTTCCTGAGATTAAGAGTCTCTTATGGTTTGTTTCCCTCTCTGGTTTCGTCTTGTTTCTTTTTTTTTTTTTTAAGATTTTTAATTTTTTTATTTAACAGAGAGAGAGAAAGTACAAGCTGGGGGAGTGGCAAGCAAAGGGAGAGGGAGAAGCAGGCTCCCTGCTCAGCAGGGAGCCCGATGTGGGGCTCAATCCCAGGACCCCGGGATCATGAACTGAGCCGAAGGTAGACACTTAACTGTCTGAGCCACCCAGGCTCCCCTGGTTTCATCTTGTTTCATTTTTCCCTCCCTTCCCCTATGATCCTCTGTCTTGTTTCTCAAATTCCTCATATCAGTGAGATCATATGATAATTGTCTTTCTCTGACCGACTTATTTCGCTTAGCATAATACCCTGTAGTTCCATCCACATTGTTGCAAATGGCAAGATTTCATTTTTGATGGCTGCATAATATTCATTCCATTGTGTGTGTGTGTGTGTGTGTGTGTGTGTGTGTGTGTATAAATATATAAATAATATATATAGATATATATATACACACCACATCTTCTTTATCCATTCATCTGTTGATGGACATCTAGGCTCTTTCCATAGTTTGGCTATTGTAGACATTGCTGCTATAAACATTGGGGTGCATGTACCCCTTCGGATCCCTACATTTGTATCTTTGGGGTAAATACCCAGTAGTGCAATTGCTAGGTCATAGGGTAGGTCTATTTTTAACGTCTTGAGGAACATCCATACTGTTTTCCAGAGTGGCTGCACCAGGTTGCATTCCCACCAACAGTGTAGGAGGGTTCCCCTTTCTCCGCAACCGACAGAATGGGAAAAGATATTTGCAAATGACATATCAGATAAAGGGCTAGTACCCAAAATCTATAAAGAACTTATCAAACTCAACACCCAAAGAACAAATATTCCTTTCTTTATTTTTAACCTTCTACTCAACACTGGCCTTCAAGCATACTAAGTTTATTTCCATCTTAGGAAATTATGTGTTTCACACTTAACTGCTACCTGATCTTCAGTGGCCACCCTTGAAATTGTGACTTGGATTTCTCCTTTTGGTATTTACCATTTATCTCAAAGTGTACCTTCTCAGAGAAGTGAAGCTTTCCCTGACCACTCAGTTTATTTTTTTATTTTTTTTTTTTTTTAAAGATTTTTTATTTATTTATTTGACAGAGAGAGAGCGAGCGAGAGCAGGAACACAAGCAGGGGGAGTGGGAGAGGGAGAAGCAGGCCTCCTGCCGAGCAGGGAGCCCGATGTGGGACTCGATCCCAGGACCCTGAGATCATGACCTGAGCCGAAGGCAGACGCTTAACGACTGAGCCACCCAGGCGCCCCCCTGACCACTCAGTTTAAAGTAGCCACTTTATTATTTGCTACTTTTCCTTCACAGTCATTGGTACTTTATGATACTGTATATAATATTTTTTATTTATTTATTTTAGAGAGGAGAGAGCATGTGCATGGGGTGGGGCAGAGGGAGAGGGACAGGAGAGAGAGAATCCCAAGCAGACTCCCCATTGAACATGGAGCCTGATGGGGAGCTCAATCCCAGGACCCTGAGATCATGACCTGAGCCAAAATCAAGAGTTGGTTGCTCAACCTACTGAGCCGCCCAGGTTCCCTTCTTATTTATTTTATGTCTCTCCTCTTACTGTATATACAGTACAAATGTAAGCTCCATGAAAGCAGAATTTTAACTGTCTTACACAATGCCATGTTCCCTCTGCTCAGAACAGTGTTTCACATACCATATATGCTCAATAAGTGTTTGTTAAGTATATGAAAGGTTTATTGAAAAAGAGAATAATGTCATCAAAACTGTGCATAAGAATATTTATTTAGTAGCAGTATGGAGGCTGGACTGTGGTGGGAAAAGGCTTAATCACGGAGACTAGTGAGAAGACTGTAAAATGGAGGGTGATGTTAGAAATAAGAAAAAATGTAGGAAGCACTAATGACTTAGAACCAACAGAATTCTGAAACTAATTGAGTTGAAGGACTCAAAGACATTTGAAACAAGAAAATGTCATTAATATGAATAAGAAATACTAGGCGATGACAGATAACACTGGGAAAATTATGAATGGTATTTGCAAGAGCAATTTTGAATTTTGAATTTGAGATGCCATTGATAGGCAGGATGTATGGAATTTGGACTTAGAGGGATTTGGACTAAAGATGAAGTTATCTGATTGTGTAAGAATTGCCAAAGGTGGCATTTGGAATGAGAAAGTGGCTTGAGGCTAAACTCACTTTTTGAAGGCAGACAGAAACAAAGAGGAGGCAAGAAGAAAGAGATCATCTGACTATAGACAGGAAGAGGATTGACATTGGATTTGGTAAACAAGGTTACCTTCTGAAACTGAGGAGGTGATTTCAGGACAATGGTGAGTCCTTCTGTCTTAGGTGGAAGAAACTAGCATGGCAATTTCTCTTGATAATATAAGGCAAGCACAAAGGGAGAAGAGATGGTGTGAGAAAGAGCAAAATTGAATGTGTTAGGAGTATAGTGAACTCAGTTGGGATTTATGTAAGATTTGGGTATACATAGCTAGAGATTACTGAAGAAATGAGATCACAGCTGTCAGCAGTGAGTGTCAATAACTTTTTATGGAAGCTTGGAAAATGAAGGCAAGGATAGAGATAAAATTAGCTTAGCTTTAGTGGGAAAAAAAAAAGAATGGAGAAAACGCAGGTCTATATCTGAACAGAAGGAGCCAAAGGAATAGTAAAGGAACACAAAATCTTTAACTTATTTAGTAGAACAGGTGTGCAGAGTAGAAAATTTGGAAACTATAACATTAATTTTGCTATTTAGAATTTTTTACCAAAGTTTTTTCACTTTTTTATAACTTCTCCTTTTTTATAACCTTCAGTTATGTGTAACAGGATTAAGAAATCAAACTTTTTTTTAAATGAGAGGATTTTCTTAACCAACAGTATTTGAAATAATATGTTTATGGATAAGTGCAATGACCTATCTCATGAAGACTTGACTTTCTTGCCACAGAGTGTGTTTGAGATGTTGGTGGGCCAAGTATTAAAGAAGTTATGGTTTGAATTCTTACTTTGAGAGAGAGGGTTAAACATGAAGACTGTTCTTTGCATTCCCTTCCAATTGTGGGGTATTATGAATATGTGACCCTCCATATCACTCTTTTGAGTGTTCTGACTTACAAAATAAGGTATATAATAGTAATTTTTCATAGGATAATTTAGAGAAATACTTATTTTTTTATTTTAATTTTTTATTAAGCATTTTTAAAGCCCTACCATGTACCAGGTTTAAATAAGTTAATGCATATGAAAGGTTAATTACATAATAAAAATTCAGTGAATGTAAATTGCTATTAATATTGTGAAAAGTTCCCTGTCTCTCCAAGGACAGAGATACACTGCAAATAATAGTACAAGGAAAGTAAGGATCACTTTGACCATTGCATAAATTATTCTAATTCAAAGGCCTAAATACTACTTCAAACATTTTCACTGTTAAAATGAGTTAAGAAAGACACTACTGATTAATTATGTATAGGGCCATGACACTATGTGTCATTAATGTGTATAGGAACCATGACACATATGTAGAGAAGAAGTAATTACCGAATTACCAGGAAATAGTCCACTGCAGTCAGTCCAATCATGCAGTTGCCAGGGAAAGCACATTTTCCGGAGTGACCTACACATAAGACTGAGTTGAGTTTGCAAGAGCCTCACCATAGGTAATGTCCTTTCTATCTTTCATGGTCAAGTGGTAGAGGATTGATTGAAACTGAATAGCCTTGTCATTTGTTCCTACATTTCAAGCATTTGAGAGCTGCTCTCTGCTGTCTCATGTGCTCTTATACCAGAAATCACACTTGGTTTTCTTTGAGCGCCTAAACTGCCTGACAGGGAATCAATATATCCTGTTGCACAGTGTCCAAACCTGCTATTAGTAGAAAAGTAACACTAAAGATGTGTTTCTTTACAGGACAGTGCAGAATTGATCACTTCTCTGCTTCACAGTGGAGCTGACATACAGCAGGTTGGGTATGGTGGCCTCACTGCCCTCCATATTGCTACAATAGCTGGTCACCTGGAGGTAAGTCTTACCTTGGTCACCTATGAAAACAAACCTGGCTCTTTTGATTCTTGTTCTGAACTATTTTCAAAGGCTGGCTTTTCAGATTCTAGGAGTTGGCTTATTTTTTAGCTACTGAATACGTACATTTATTTTGAGGATCAAGTTAAGCTATATAAATGCTCTTTTGATAGTTAATTCAGGCTGTTTTGTAACAATCTAATCAAACATCAATTAATATAAAGATGGCTGGATACACACAGGCTTTATAGAAGTGATTAAGAGCATAGATTTTGGAGTCAGGCAATCACTTACTGTGTTTACCTCAAACAAATTATTGTCATCTCTGTTTTCTTCATTTATGAAATAGAAATTATAATAGGTTTATTGTAATGATTAAATTAGATAATCCATATAAAGCACTTTGCAGATTGCCTCATGTAGATTAAGGACTCAATGAAAGATCATTCTTTCATTCATTCACTTATGTATTATTTGATTTATTAAGCATCTGTTGTGCCATAGATAGTGTTCTAGTTCTGAGGTGAGAGTAGCAAAAAAATAGGCAAAACTCCATTTTCTTGGAGTTTAGTTGTAGAGAATGAGCTAGACAATAAAGAAAAGAAAACACATAATGTCAGTTAGTAGTAAGTACTAGAAAAATAATAAAACATGTTAAAATGAAAAGAGTAGAGAAGTGGGCACCATTTAAAATAAACTATATAGTAAAACTGTATATAAAATATATGTGATAACACATGCAAAGACCCTGTGGCAGAAAAGAATTAGTTGTGTTTCAGGGACACAAGTAAACCAAAGTTATTAATGTGGCGTGAGCTAGAGATAGAGTGATGGAGATGAGGTCGGGTGGATGGTTACAAACAAGATCACAAAGTGCTTTTAAAGACCAAGGGAAGGACTCTGGATCTTGTCTTAGATTTAATTACTAAAATATTAATTTTATACATACAAAGCATTTTGTATTATTTATTTAATCTACTCACAAATCCTCATGAAATAGTTTTTAATGTCACTGCCATTTGATAGATATAAAACCATGGCTCTTCTATAGTCATTGTCTTTAGATATTGCAAAGCCATTGAGAAAAAGAGCCATGTCTGGAGTCCTGGTCAGTTTACTCAAAATCCCATGATTTTCCCACTGTATTATTTGTGATAACCACAATATCTTTATTATTAAATAGTTATCTATTTCTCCCTTTTAGTCATGTTACAAGTTAAATTGTACTTTCTTTGCTAACACACACACACACACACAGACACGCCAACTGTGAGCAAGTAGAGCTGCATATAAAATCATATATAAAACCTATAAAATGGGTGTGATCCACTTCCCTTAACAGAGTCACTTTAAAGGGCTCTTACGTTCAATAAATATTAACAATCTCATTGAGAGCAAAATAGTTTCCTTCATGCTGACATTTCCACCCCTTACTGTGTCTTATTTCTCCCCCCAAAAATAGATCTTTTTGGTGAGATTCGCTGTAAATATAAGTGAATCTGTGTTACTTATAAGAGGGGAAATTTCATTAGAATCACCTAAATATCAGTGTTTTCCAGAAAAGAAAACAACTGAGGCCAGGGATAAAGTAAATGGAAGGTAAACATTAAGAAGTCTGGGTGGAAGAATTGGCGAGGTAGACATTAAGTTCCAGTGAGATATGTTCAACCTCTTAATTCAGTGGTGGGGAGGGGAATGGCAGAATATGTTTTGCAAAACAAAATCCTTTTTGTCTAGTGCTGAGCTGATTACATTTGTAAGGGATAGACTTACAAGTTTCAAACGCAAGGTGGTTAAGAGCTTGGTCTCTTCATCTCCTATTCAAATACTCTTTTCTTGCTTTGTAAATCATAGTGTGGAAGGAAATAGAATTCTACCAGCCTTAGGGCAAACTTTACCAAAATCATTCCAGATAGGTTTCTACTCTTGTCTTGCATTTCTTCATGGATTCTCCAATGTCCTTTATTAGCTGTTGTATAACATTTGGTGACTCTTATTGTCAATCACTGCTGGTACATAAAGCAGGTTTTATATACATTAAACTTTATTCTCTTCTTATCTAATGGACTAATTAAGGTACAAATCAGATAATAAACGAAAATGATATTCAAAAAACCTACAAGCATCCTATTCAAAATGCAAAATTATTTTCTTTGAATTATTTTTCCAAAGCTATTAATTGCAATACTCACTTTTAGTATATTTTCTTCCCCCCATATTCATTCATTCATTTAATATATATTTTTGAACCTCTACTTTTTCCATAGTATAGTGCTAGAATATGGAAATGATATAAGAAAATATGACATACTTTTTCCTTCTAAAGACATTATAGTGTAGCTGGACACACAAAATTAATACACAGGAAAAATTATATAAACAATTCAAAAGTAAAATAGTAAGGACGGAAGGGAAAAGAGTCAAAGATCAGAGTGAGTTTGGTAATTAGGAACAATTAGAAACCTAGCAAGAAATAACAACACAAAGTGAGGAGTGTTAGGAATTCACTGGGAATAGAGATCAACATGGACTGAAAGAGTTGGGGAAGGATTTATGAGAGAGGTTTTGAAATTGAGCTGAACTTTAAAGAGTAGTGAGAACTGGACAGAGAAAAGAGGAATCATGTCCAGATATGGTAAGAAGAATGAGCTGAACACATTTAGGGGAGAGTGAATATAATGCTAGATGAACAGATTGTGAAGAGTCCCTACAAGTAAATTTGGATGTTAGGAATGGACCAGACTAAGGAAACTGAGAATAAAAGTCCAAGGAGTTTAATTCAATTCAATAAGCAATTATTGTAGTTTATGATGTGTAACACACATGCCTAGATGGTGTGGTAGATAAAGAGATAAATAGAAGACAGAAATTCTTTTTTTTTAATTTTATTATGTTATGTTAATCACCATACATTACATCATTAGTTTTTGATGCAGTGTTCCATGATTCATTGCGTATAACACCCAGTGCTCCATTCAGTACATGCCCTCTTTAATACACATCACCAGGCTAACCCATCCCCCCACGCCCCTCCCCTCTAGAACCCTCAGTTTGTTTCTCAGAGTCCATAGTCTCTCATGGTTCATCTCCCCCTCCGATTTCTCCCCCTTCATTTTTCCATTCCTACTATCTTCTTTTTTTTTTAACATATAATGTATTATTTGTTTCAGAGGTACAAGTCTGTGATTCAAGTCTTACACAATTCACAGCGCTCACCGTAGCACGTACCCTCCCCAATGTCTATCACCCAGCCATCCCATCCCTCCCACCCCCCACCACTCCAGCAACCCTCAGTTTGTTTCCTGAGATTAAGAATTCCTCATATCAGTGAGATCATATGATACATGTCTTTCTCTGATTGACTTATTTTGCTCAGCATAATACTCTCCAGTTCCATCCATGTCATTGCAAATGGCAAGATTTCATTCCTTTTGATGGCTGCATAATATTCCATTGTGTGTGTGTGTGTGTGTGTGTGTGTGTGTGTGTGTGTGTGTGTGTGTGTATATATATATATATATATCACATCTTCTTTATCCATTCATCTGTCGATGGACATCTTGGCTCTTTCCATAGTTTGGCTATTGTGGACATTGCTGCTATAAACATCGGGGTGCACGTACCCCTTTGGATCCCTACATTTGTATCTTTGAGGTAAATACCCAGTAGTGCAATTGCTGGGTCATAGGGCAGCTCTATTTTCAACTTGTTGAGGAACCTCCATACTGTTTTCCAGAGTGGCTGCACCAGCTTGCATTCCCACCAACAGTGTAGGAGGGTTCCCCTTTCTCTGCATCCCCGCCAACATCTGTCGTTTCCTGACTTGTTAATTTTAGCCATTCTGACTGGTGTGAGGTGATATCTCACTGAGGTTTTGATTTGGATTTCCCTGATGCTGAGCGATGTTGAGCACTTTTTCATGTGTCTGTTGGCCATTTGGATGTCTTCTTTGGAAAAATATCTGTTCATCTCTTCTGCCCATTTCTTGATTGGATCATTTGTTCTTTGGGTGTTGATTTTGATAAGTTCTTTATAGATTTTGGATACTAGCCCTTTATCTGATATGTCATTTGCAAATATGTTCTCCCATTCTGTTGGTTGTCTTTTGGTTTTGTTGACTGTTTCTTTTGCTGTGCAAAAGCTTTTTATCTTGATGACGTCCCAATAGTTCATTTTTGCCCTTGCTTCCTTTGCCTTTGGTGATGTTTCTAGGAAGAAGTTGCTGTGGCTAAGGTCAAAGAGATTGCTGCCTGTGTTCTCCTTTAGGATTTTGATGGACTCCTGTCTCACATTGAGGTCTTTCAACCATTTTGAGTCTATTTTTGTGTGTGGTGTAAGGAAATGGTCCAGTTTCATTCTTCTGCATGTGGCTGTCCAATTTTTCCAACACCATTTGTTGAAGAGACTGAAGACAGAAATCCTTGCTCTTTAAAGACACTTACAGCCAATAGGATTTTTTTCCCAACAGGAAATGACAAGCCACTGAGAATTTTTAAACAAGATAATGCCTGGAGATTTGATAAATAATGTATTGAAGAGGATTTCTTTGAACAAAGTGTTTAGAATGGATTTCAGAGTGATGATATGATGATTAAACAGACAGAGATAAAAGATTGGGTAAAGGAATCAATTTGGAGGAGAAATCAATTAGCTCCAACATGTTGAGCTACTGACAACTTCCAAATTTCAAGTGGAAGTATTCATTAATCATTTAGAAATACACAACTAGCATTCAATGGAGAAGTTGAGGTTTAGTGTAAGTTTTTGAAAATTATATGTGAAGAGGTGATATTTGAAACCAAGATAGCTGAAATTTATAAATTGGGCCTAATAGATAGCAAGGCACAGAACCCCTATCCATAGAGACTTGAGAAATTACTGAACAGCCATTGAGGGACAAAGAAGGATTGGTCACAGTGGTGTGAGGAAAACAAGGAGATTGTACTATCACAATAATTAGGAGTATAGAGAATTTCAGTAGATAAAGGATCCTGGGTATCAAATGGTGTAGAAAGTACCATGAGTACAATGGGATAAAATACATACAGTTTTTACTTATTATACCAAAAATTTAGATGCTGATTTCACTCCTATTTTTCACTCTTGGTTAGCAGAGATGGTGGCAGTGGATCAGTGGGAGTTCCCTTTCATTAGTAGTCACCTTCTTTTATTGCCCACCTGTCTCTGCAACAATAACTGATGCTAAGTCTGACAGCCCTCTTTGTCTGCACATATCAAATTCAGAACCTCCATTAGTGTCTCAAGTGTGTTTGTCCTCCCATAATTGTGAATTCTATTAAACAATTTTACAATAAAATTTACATTGACTAGGCAGCTGTCTCCTTCAATAATAGAAGAGAACATGTGCTGTGGCTTCCTAGACATGCTGATTGCAATTTGAGACTCAGATTTAGGCTTACTGTTCTTTGAAAAGGAGGCAAATAGTGCTTGTCCCAAGTCTCACTACTTCTCCCTGATTTATCCATCAGTACATGTGCATATGCTGCTTTATACAAGGCCCAAGATCCTGTCGGCAAACTACAAAAATGCATGAAACCCTCTTTTCCCCTCTGCATCCAGGAGGCACATGCGTCATGAGCTCCTGCAACCATGGAAAATGAAAAATAGTAGCTCATATTTGGTAGTGCTTGATTATTCACGTGCATTTGTCATTTGGCTCTCCTGTTAGATAGCTACCATTACGCTTAGTTTATCAATGAGGAAACTAAGGATTGGAGAAGTTAAATGACTTCCACAGGGCCATTCAGACAATAAATAAATGAGATGAGTAGGACTCAAACCTGGTTATCTACTTCAAATCTGTAGTCTTGTAAATAAAAGAACAATTGTTCCCTTTTGACTCTTGTATGTGTTGCTAAAACAGGCTTACACCCATAAGCCACAAAAAACGTATTCAGAAAACAAAGCATAAACTGAATATCTTACTATCTAAAGCCCAGACATTGTTACATATACAATTTAAGCAACATTAATTGATTCAAGAATAACTTTATATGGTACTTAGTATATGGGCACCAGAACCCATGGATGTATAATGCATGTATATGAGCACACAACCCACACATACATCACACACACACACACACACACATCCCCCAAGTGTAAAACACTTTATGCTTCATCAAATAACTCTTGTAAAAGCTGTTACACTTTGATGTTTCATGCAGTAGCTTCTAAAGTTATCAGGAGACAAATCAATTATCTGTAGCTGTAGACAACTGTTTGAATAGCAAGCAGAAAAGCATGTCTGGGATGGCACAATATGTAATATATAGGGGTTATGGAGTGTTTTATTTCTCACAGAAAGTCACAGTTTCACATACACTTGGTGCAGGTGAGAGTATTATTTTAATAGTTGAATTTATTCTATCCTACCTTATCCTTTTTTCAGATTGTAAACACTTACCCAAACACTGCTTCAGAAATTCTTCCCAGTTATTTTGGAATTTATTTCTGATTTCAAGGAAATGTGATTGATGTTGTTCCAGTTCATTCTTAAGTAAATCATCTGAATGTTTCAGGAGAGAGTTTTGTTTACCATGAAGCTTCTGACTCTCTCTAAGTTATTTCTTTTAAAATGGCTTTAGTTTTCTCCCCAAAGGCACAAACAAGTGAATGCTTGGAATTATAAAATGTGCTCTCTCCCTCTTTCTTTTTCTCTCTCTCTCTTAAAGAGATAATGTGCTCAGGAGTTTTATAACTAAAAAGTATCAGATCTGCCTCCAGTCTAATGAATAGGCAGTGGTCCCTTATAAACTCCATTCTGAATTAGAAAAAATAGAACCCTATGTCATTTCACAATGTGCGGCACCTTTGCCTTATCTCTGATGTCTCCCAAAATTTTGCAGGCAGAGAAATAAATCCTATATGAACATCATGGGCTACTACAATTCAGGTACAAAAAGCACAGCAAGGGCCAAAGATACCAGTTAATGTACATTATTATAATTGTTCAAATATCAATCTAGTGAATGCCATTAATGATTGATAGGTATTCTAATTACCATTCTTTTTTTTAAGATCTTATTTAATTATTTCAGACAGAGAGTGAGTGAGAGAGAGCTTGAGGGGGGTGGGGCGGAGAGGCAGAGGGAGAAGCAGACTCCCCGCTGAACAGGGGAGCTGACATGGGGCCAGATCCCAGGACCCTGGGATCATGACCTGAGCTGAAGACAGATGCTTAACAGACTGAGTCACCCAGGTGCCCCTCTAGTTACCATTCTTTGGCATGAACTCTAAACTTGGTCTGAATAGTCATTTGCAGATCTGTGATGCCAAAGTTTAATATACCTTCATATCAAATGGTTAAATCTGAAACTAAACCTTTATTATACTCATAGTCTTTGAGAACTGAGACCTGATTTAGAAACACCACATCTCCTGTGGCATTCAAAAGTGGTTTTCTCAGAAGTCGAAACTAAGAAGCTCTATGTCCTAATTACCGAATGTGCTCAGTATTACAGAATACTGTTTATTAAAGGCAAAGAGAGTCTCCTACTGTCTAGGCTTTTGGTCTAGAGACTGAGACAGGATCATAGATTATATATCATAATCAGTCATTTTATGGTTTCAGAAGCAGTACCTTAAGTGGTATCAATTGTAAGATTGATACAAGAGGACGTTAGCTTGAGTGTCACTTTTTTCGTACTCAAGTCTTTGCCATAGGTTCGATTAGCTATTATTAAACATTAAGTACTGCTTTTGGGGTGAGGCAAAAGAGCATAAGCAGGAAAACCTTTATAGGCTAATAAAAATATAAATGAAGCGTTCATCAGCTTGCTACCATGGAAATGATGAAAGAAACATTTCCTGAGAAATTAGATTCAAAGATTATTGCTAATCAAATCAACCTGAATGAGAAATCCCTTTGTAAACATTCAGCGTTTTGTGTGAATTTGCCTCTCTACGCCAACCCTTCTGTGCACTGGATTTGATTCCAATATCCTAGGTACTCCATACATTTTTTTTAAAAGGATGGATAGATATAGATAAGATAGATATATAACATGATTTATATATATCACATATTTATATATAAATCATGTTATGCAATGTATCAGCTAGGCAGAAATAATCTCTGTGCTAGGTATCTGTGACAGTTGATAAGAAACAGCTATAGATTTTGATGCATGTGCACTTAACCTTCTTTTTCAATGCCATATTCCCTACCAGGAATTTGAAGCCTGAGTTATGAATCAAGGTTTCTACAGCTTGCTTAAGCCACATCCCCAGAGTTTCAGAACCTCTAAGCCCCCTATGTCCCAGGATGGCAGGAAATTGCTACTCTTTTTCCCCTCAATTAGGAATACATGGGAAGACCAATACTTTCTACCTGTTCTTTAAATACAGTAATAAAGTAGATGGTGAGTTCTACCTACTTTCCCTCAGGGATGATCCATTCTGGGATGGTATTTAGAGAGTAGAGCCCTTTAAGTATTTTAACTTTTCTAAACATTGTGTAAGCTATTCTCCCTGATGGTTCCCTTTGGTGGATCGCCAAAGAACCTTTAGAAACTTTCTGAGGTTCCGGTAGTGGGAGTGAGAGGCTAGAGCCCCGACAAGTGGCTCTCAAGAGCTGCCCTCTGTCACAGCATCTCTCTTCTGAGGTGTCCGTCAAAGGTACTCGGCACCTCTGCTTCTTCTCACTTGTTCTTCCACAACTGAATATCAGACTAATATAGCCATTATAAAGCATGGAACTATTAAGGAAGTCACACAAAGGTTTCTGGAGTTGCTCTGAGATACAATTCAAGTGTAACTACTTGAAGTTATCTTTAACCTTTCTGCCTTTACTTTTTTCTGTGCCCTGAAGCAGGCTACTAGCTCCCTCAGTTCTGGGCTGAGCTGTCTTATAATTACTGCAGATTTCCACATCTGAGAAAGATCCTGGCAAGAGTTGAAGAATCATTTTCATAATTCTCTCCTGAAAGGTATACATTGAGCTATCCAGGAGATTTGGGGGGAAAATTCCAAATTAAATAAGACAAAGGGCAATGGATGCAAATCTTTTGTCTGAAGCAAAGATATTACGGGTAGTGGTCAATACATTCCTTCATTCTGTCATTCATACTGTCATTATCTTACTCTATATTCATATCATCATTATCTTACTGGACTTCCTGCAATAGTATTCTGCCTTGTAAGGCCTGTCTTCCAGTCTTTTACAGTCTACTTTATCCTTAACACTCCTGAAATTTTGCCAGATTCTCTAACACATGGTTTTGGTAAAGTCACTCCTCTGACCAAGAAACTTGCTGACTCCAAAATACACCCAGCAGGGGATTAAGTGGTAGTGATCCAGTTCTCCTACCTTTTCAGCCATGGGTTTTCATGCTTTTCATTTACAACCCACACTCTAAATTAAATTAACTGTTATGCATTTATATTCCCTATGCTTTTTATCACACTATAGTCTCTTTATAGTTTGCCTCTCCCACCCATCCTCAAAGTTCAGCTGAAATGCCACCTTCATGAAATTGCTAGATTCCTCTAGCTTGAGGTGTTTTCATGTTTCTAACAACCAATAGTACTTTATCTATACCTTTCTTATAGCATTTGACACTGCTTGTTTCAGAAACATGGTTTTATTTTATTATTTTATTATATATTTTTCTTGAGCATAGGAACTGCATGTGAAAACCTTTATAGCTCTCGCAGATTCCAGTATTGTGCTTTTGCATATAGGTTTTTAATAATTGTTTGATGAATGACTAAATTAATGATTATTCAAGTGTTCTTTTACAAATCACACAGAATGAAGAAAATGATTTCTCCTCTCAGTAAATGCACAAGACATTATAAAGATACCTTTAATAAGGAAAGTAGCTTACAAAATCACAAGCAATTTTCATGAATAGCTTCATACAAATCACTCTTACAAAATCTATAAAATGAAGGAT
Organism: Halichoerus grypus; assembly: GCF_964656455.1. Taxonomy (NCBI): domain Eukaryota; kingdom Metazoa; phylum Chordata; class Mammalia; order Carnivora; family Phocidae; genus Halichoerus; species Halichoerus grypus. The sequence goes on along the minus strand of NC_135716.1, from coordinate 127,366,776 downwards.
ACAGCCTATATAAACAAAAATAATGATTGTTTTGTTTTTAAAAGTTTCTGTCTGCCCATGCAATATATCTTTTTTAAAGTTTTCATTTATTTATTTATTTTTACATGTTAATATTATCTTTATTATTTTAAGTTAAAACAAATCTTTAAAACAGTCGAATAGAGTTTCATTTAAGCTAGAACTCTCATTTTCTTCTCCTAACATCCCCCAGATATTTGTGGAATTCTGTATGCTTTTATTTTTTAAAGTTTTTATTTATATTCCAGTTAACTAATACAATGTAATAATAGTTTCAGGTGTACAATTTAGTGATTCAACACTTCCATACAGCACCCAATGCTCATCACAATAAGTGCACTCCCATTTAAAATATAAAGGAGGAGTTTGGACTCAATCTAATGAAGTTTCACCCCATCAAAAGAGAGTAACAGAGTTTAAATTATTCTACTCCACAGAAAAGAAATCCAACATACCCATAAGGGAGCATCATTAGTCTTTTAGATCTACATGTCTCTCTCTCTGACTTGGCTGAATTTTCCTAATCTCCATTCTAATCAGTAATGTTGTCTCCAATCTCACATGTGAATTGTGCTCTCTGGCATAAAATCAGTTACTGACTCACAGTCCTGTGCTATTACACAGCCTCAGCACTGATAGCTTGTGATCCATTTATGAACTGACAAGATAAATAAAGATCTTCAGATTATTTATATCTGCTATTTTCCCCAGTAAACTTATACTTAGAGAATTACTGTATGTCTAATCCCTCTCCAACTTGATTTTATATCTTTTAGCCTAATTGGTGGCCAAACTGAATATACAACTTTCACATTGATGATGAAAGAAGGGTGTAAATGTGTTGTTCCAATAAGGAACGTGTCCTGGTTTAGATGTTGGCACTCCCATCAGCAAGTGTGATAACGTAAATAGTTGAAAATAAGTTGTGGATTATTTGGGATTATTTTATTGATGTCTTATTGTTTCTATTAAGTAGTTGCTTCTAGCTTTTCTGGGTATCCCCAAGAAAGTGAAAATCTCCTGTGAATCAGGTAAATTCAGTAATTTTCAACTAACTAAACACTCTTTAAGCACTCCCACGTACGAAGATACTAGTATGGGGTTACAGAGATGTACAGGATGCATTCTTTTCTTGAGATACTTTGCCATTCTACACTTCCTTCTTTTTGGCAAGAGAACAAGTCTGAACCCTCATTGGAACTTGTGGAATTGTTGAGATTGTGTCTAATTTAGAAAACCAAATCTTTATTTATTTATTTTTAAAGATTTTTTTTATTTATTTATTTATTTATTTATTTATTTATTTATTTGTCAGAGAGAGGGAGAGAGTGAGAGAAAGCACAAGCAGGGGGAGCAGCAGGCAGAGGGAGAAGCAGGCTTCCCACTGAGCAATGAGCCCTATGTGGGACTAGATCCCAGGACCCTGGGATCATGGGTAACCAATTCTTTTAAATGAGAGTTTGTTTTTCTGACGTGAGCATCTTTATTGTTTTTTTTATTTAAATTCAAATGAGCGTTTAAATAAAATTTGTAACTGAACAATGTGAATAATAAATTTACCTTTGGTGGGGTGCCTGGGTGGCTCAGTCGGTTGAACTTCCTGCTTGATTTCAGCTCAGGTCATGGTCTCAGGGTTGTGGGATCAGCACCCATGTTGGGCCCCATGCTCTGTGGGGATTCTGTCCCTCTCCCTCTGCTCCTCCCCCAGTGCACATGTGCACACACTCTCTCACTCTCTCTAAAATAAATAAATAAATAAATAAATAAATAAATAAATAAATAAATAATTTACCTTCAGTGTACTGCTGTCAAAATTATGGTGAAAACTCTCTGTGTGGGCGCCTGGGTGGCTCAGATGGTTAAGCGTCTGCCTTCGGCTCAGGTCATGATCTCAGGGTCCTGGGATCGAGTCCCGCATCGGGTTCCCTGCTCAGTGCAGAGCCTGCTTCTCCCTCTCCCTCTGCCACTCCCTCTGCTTGTGCTCTTCTGTCTATCTCTCTGTCAAATAAATAAATAAAATCTTTAAAAAAAAAAAAAAAACCTCTCTGTGTTTTGGGCCTTAAAATTTTGCACATGTTATGACCCAGCAAATCACCTTCTAGAGATTGATTTTATGGAAATAATAGGAAATTGGATTGCAAGAATGCTCATGTAAAATAAATAAGAAAAAAATCTAAATGCCCAGAAATATTGATTAAATCAAGCTGATCTATGGGTACAGTGGGATACTATGTATTCATTAAACATGGCATTGCACAAGTTTATACAGTTACATGGAAAGAGGCTCACAAGGACTTATGAAACAATGATGTTATTTAAGCTTCATTTTACATTTAAGGTTCTTTTTTTCTTTTTAGTTTATCTTATTAGTAGGCTGAATACATTTTCTTAAAAATATAACTTTACAAAATTGACTACACAGTTAATGGCTACACACTTCACCCTCATTGCTACCCAAAGGTAAGGTAACTGCTATTCACATTTTGATGGATATTCTTCCAGAGTTTTTCATATATATTTTTTCTTCAAAAATATAATCACACTAAATGCTTCTAAAGACTTTTCTTATTTAAAACATACTTGGGACAGCTTTCCAACTGTGCAACACATTCTTTGATTCTTATATAAAAGTATTTTTATTGAAAAAAGTATGCGTACAAAAGGATATATATATATATATATATATATATATATATATATATAAACAGATATGAACTTCTCGTAAGAGCTTCATGTGAACTTTTGTGACTCTCTCTCTACATTTATGAAAACTATTCTCTTACTTTCCTTGATATTTTGTATATGTATGTGTATCTTTTTTAAATCATGAATTATATTGTTTTGTTCTTAACATTTTTATGTTCTTGAATATTATGTATATGGAAATACATATTTGTTGTGACATGTTTCTTTTGCTCAACATTAAATATGTAAGATCCATGTTAATTTGTGTAGCTGTGATTCATTTTTCCTTCCACAATTTATTTATCTGGTTTATTCTTGATGAACATTTGAGTGATTTTAAATATTTTGCTATTATAGATAAGGTTGTATGATAATATGTATATGTATTTCCTGGCATATTACCATAAGATACTCTCTAGGATATAAATCTAAGATTAGAATTGCTAGGTTATAGAATATGTGAATGTTCAAGGGATTGATCTAGTTGACAATCCCACTCAGTGTATAATTGACTGTATGATTGTTTTCTTGCTTCGTATCCTCACCAACATTAGTATAGTAGACACGTTTTTTTCTCTCCAGCTGATAGATATGGAATGGTATCACATTTGGTTTTAATTTGCATTTATCAGCTTACTTATGAGATTGAACATTTCTCACGTGTATGTGGCTCTCAGAATTACCTTTTTTTATGAGGTACCTTTGTGTATTTTTCTATTGAATGGTTAACCTATTTTGATTCACAAAAATTATTTTCAATGTATTATGAATAATAATTTTTTTAGAGGGAGGGAAAGCGAAAGAGAGAGAGAGATGGGGAGGGGCAGGTGGAGAGGGAGAGAGAGAATCTTAAGTAGGTTCCATATGCAGTACAGAGCCCAATGCAGGGTTCAGTCTCACAAACCTGAGATCATGCCCTGAGCTGAAATCAAAGTTGGACACTTAACCAACTGAGCCACCTAGGTGCCCCATGAACAATAATTAAAAAATAATAATTATGCACTTATTAAAAGCTTATTATGTGCCAGGAAATGTTCTGAGCACATTGCGTAAATTTTCTTGTTTTAGCTAGGGGATAAACATCATTATTAATTTTGTTTTACAAATTAGGAGATTGAGATACAGAAAGGTTAAATAACTTGACAAAGGTTATTTGTAGATCACAAAGCTAGTAAGTAAGTGATATTCTATCCTTGGTGGTTATGATCTTAACCACTGTTACTAAACTATCTCTCCTTTCTCCTTTATAGTTGTATATGCTACAAATATCTTCTAATTTATAGTTAATGCTTTCATATATTGTTTAAGAATCCCTAGGATTTTGTGAAGTTATTTTCTTATATTATCTTTTCAAAGTTTGATGGTTCGTCTTTAATATTAAGTGTTTTAACCATCTAAAATTGATTCCAGTTTATGGTGTGAGGTGTGGGTCCAACTTCTTTTTTTTCTATATTCAGTTGTTTTGGCAACTGTTGCTGAAAAGCCTATTTTTTCCTTACTGATCTACAATACCAACTCTGTCATATATCAAATATCTATTTAATTGTGACTCTGTTTCTAAATCTTTATTCTATTCAGTTGATCTATTTGAATATTTATGGAACATTACCAGAGTATCTTAATTACTAGCTATAGAAAAAGTCTTAGACAGTCTATCTAAATATTCACTTATCGCACAATGTTGCTCACAATATCCTCTTAATATTTTTAATTTTCCATAGCATCAATATTGGTATGTTCTTTTTTATTCCTGATACTGGTTATTTTCGTCTCTTTTTACTTGTTAGTGTTGTCAGAAGTTTAGTAAAGTTCGTTTTGTTGATTTTGTTTGTTTTCTTTTTCATTGATTTTTGCTCTTACCTTTTCAATTTATTTTTTATTTTTATTGACACATAATTGACACATTTTTATTGACACATAATTTTTTTACAAGACATGAAAATTTTTATTTTTAAAAGAGAGAATGTATTTTTACACAAATCTACAGCAGAGAATTCAAACATAGAAAAAATAAACTATATCCAAGGGCACAGAGCTCCGTGTCCACGCCCCCCTGCTCCCAGGGGCGGGCAGCAATACCTTCGTGCTTCCTACCAAAATATGTGGCAAACCAGGCCCCCCCACAGCCCCTCGAGCGCTGACCACATGTCACTCAAGCGGGACAGCCCACCTGCTGTCCACCTCCCGAGGAGAGGCCGGGGAACCAGAAGGAAGCCGGTTTCCACATGCCTTCTGCCAGAATGGTCAGCGCCGTCCAAGTGACAGTGGCCCCTGGAGAGGGCCCTGGAAGCCCGTCGAGGGCAGCCCCCTACTCCCCGTCCCAGGACTCAGGGCCTTAGGAAAGGCAGGGCGGGCGCGGCTCCATTTGCAGACCCAGTGCAGGCAGGGCATGCGCTTCAGCCACCTTGTGCTGGCGGAGGAGGGGGTTTTGGATGGGGGGGGTGGGGCGTGGGGGTCTCAGGCCTGGGACACATAATTGACACACAATATCCTATCGGTATGATCTGGCACAAAAACAGACATATAGATCACTGGAATAAGAATGTATAAAGAACTTAAAATTATACATTTTGGGTATTAACCCCTTATTAGATGTATGATTTGCATGCATCTTCTCCCATTCAGTGGTTTGCCTTTTCATTTTGTTGATGGTTTCCTTCACTGTGCTTTAATAAGTTTTTAGTTTGATGTAATTCCATTTGTTTAGTTGAGCTTTTATTCCACTTGCCTGAGAAGACTGGTCCAAAGAAATATTGCTAAGACCAGTATTTCTTACTTACAGAGCTTACTGCCTATTTTTTCTTCTAGGAGTTTTATGGTTTCACATCTTACATTTAAGTCTAATCCATTTTGAATTTATTTTTATATGGTGTAAGGTAGTGGTCCTATTTTATTCTTTTGCATGTAGCTGTCCAGTTTTTCCAATACCATTTTTTGAAGAGATTAATTGACCATATATTTGTAGGCTTTTTTTCTGGGTTCTCTATCTTATTCCAGAGAGCTATATGTCTGTTTTTGTGCCACTATCATACTGTTTTGATTACTCTAGCTTTGTAGTATGTTTTGCAATCAGAGAGTGTGATACCTCCAGCTTTGTTCTTCTTTCAAGATTGCTTTGCTGTTTGGGGTCTTTCATGGTTCCATACAAATTTTAGAGTTCTTTGCTTTAGTTCTGTGAAAAATGTTGCTGGTATTTTGATAAGGATTTCATTAAATCCATAGATCTATTTGGGTAGTATGGACATTTTAATAATGTTAATTCTTATCTGTGAACATGGAATATCTTTTCGTTTATTTGTGTTGTCTTCAATTTCTTTCATCAGTGCCTTATAGTTTTCAGAATACAAGTCCTTTACTTCCTTGTTTAAATTTATTCCTAGATATTTTATTCTTTTTGATGCAATTGTAAATGGGATGGTTTTCTTTTCTTTTTAAGATGTTATTTATTTATTTGAGAGAGAGAGAGAGAGCATAAACTGGGGGGAGAGGGAGAAGCAGGCTCCCATCTGAGCAGGGAGCCCGACATGGTGCTTGATCCCAGGAGCCTGGGATCATGACCTGAGCCAAAGGCAGATGCTTAACCAACTGAGCCACCCAGACACTCTGGGATTGTTTTCTTAATTTCTTTTTTTTTTAAGGTAGATTTATTTATTTATTTATTTATTTATTTACTTACTTACTTACTTATTTATTTATTGGAGAGAGAGAGAGAGCACGCGTGTGCTGGGGTGGGGAAGGTAGCAGAGGAAGAAGGAGAGAGAGAGAATCTTAAGCAGGCTTCACACCCAGCACAGAGCTCAATGGGGGAACTCAGTCTCACAACTCTGAAATCATGACCTGAGCCTTTCAAAATTAGGAGTTGGACATTTAACTGACTGACCCACCCAGGCACCCCAGTTTCTTTTTCTGATAGCTTGTTATTAGTGTATAATAACTGATTATAATAACATAGTGAAGGAAACCATCAACAACTGATTTCTCCATGTCAGTTTTGTGTCTTGTGACTTTACTAAATTTGTTTGTAAATTTCAGCAGTTTTTTTGATGGAGTCTTTACTGTTTTCTATATATGGTAATCACGTTATCTGCAAAGAGTGAGTTTTACTTCTTCCTTTCCAGTTTGGATGCCTTTATATCTTTTTCTTCCTTAATTGCTCTGGGTAAGATGTCTAATACTATTTTGAAAAAATGTGGCAAAAGTAGGCATTCTTGTCTTGTTTCTGGTCTCAAAGGAAAAGTTTTCAGCTTTTCACCATTGAGTATGATGTTAGGTGTGGGTTTGTCATATATGGCCTATATTATGTTGATGTATGTTCCATCTATACTGACTTTTTTGAGAGTTTTTATCATAAATAAATGTTGAAATTTGTTAGATGACTTTTCGGCATCTGTAGAAATGAGCATATGATTTTTATCCTTCTTTTGTTGTTGTTGTTGTTTTTATTATTATGTTATGTTAGTCACCATACATTACATCATTAGTTTTTGATGTAGTGTTCCATGATTCATTGTTTGCGTATAACACCCAGTGCTCCATGTAGAACGTGCCCTCTTTAATACCCATCACCAGCCTAACCCATCCCCCAACCCCCCTCCCTTCTAGAACCCTCAGTTTGTTTCTCAGAGTCCATAGTCTGTCATGGTTATTCTCCCGCTCCGATTTCCCCCCCTTCATTCTTCCCTTCCTGCTATCTTCTTCTTCTTCTTTTTTTTTTTTAAATATAATGTATTATTTGTTTCAGAGGTACAGATCTGTGATTCAAGTCTTACACAATTCACAGCGCTCACCATTGCACATACCCTCCCCCATGTCTATCATCCAGCCATTCCATCCCTCCCACCCCCCACCACTCCAGCAACCCACAGTTTGTTTCCTGAGATTAAGAATTCCTCATATCAGTGAGATCATATGATACATATCTTTCTCTGATTGACTTATTTTGCTCAGCATAATACCCTCCAGTTCCATCCATGTTGTTGCAAATGGCAAGATTTCATTCCTTTTGATGGCTACATAATATTCCACTGTATATATATACCACATCTTCTTTATCCATTCATCTATCGATGGACATCTTGGCTCTTTCCATAGTTTGGCTACTGTGGACATTGCTGCTATAAACATCAGGGTGCATGTACCCCTTCGGATCCCTACATTTGTATCTTTGAGGTAAATACCCAGTAGTGCAATTGCTGGGTCATAGGGCAGCTCTATTTTCAACTTGTTGAGGAACCTCCATACTGTTTTCCAGAGTGGCTGCACCAGCTTGCATTCCCAACAACAGTGTAGGAAGGTTCCCCTTTCTCCGCATCCCCGCCAACATCTGTCATTTCCTGACTTGTTAATTTTAGCCATCCTGACTGGTGTAAGGTGATATCTCACTGAGGTTTTGATTTGGATTTCCCTGATGCCGAGCGATGTTGAGCACTTTTTCATGTGTCTGTTGGCCATTTGGATGTCTTCTTTGGAAAAATATCTGTTCATCTCTTCTGCCCATTTCTTGATTGGATCATTTGTTCTTTGGATGTTGATTTTGATAAGTTCTTTATAGATTTTGGATACTAGCCCTTTATCTGATATGTCATTTGCAAATATGTTCTCCCATTCTGTTGGTTGTCTTTTGGTTTTGTTGACTGTTTCTTTTGCTGTGCAAAAGCTTTTTATCTTGATGAAGTCCCAATAGTTCATTTTTGCCCTTGCTTCCCTTGCCTTTGGTGATGTTTCTAGGAAGAAGTTGCTGTGGCTAAGGTCAAAGAGGTTGCTGCCTGTGTTCTCCTTTAGGATTTTGATGGACTCCTGTCTCACATTTAGGTCTTTCAACCATTTTGAGTCTATTTTTGTGTGTGGTGTAAGGAAATGGTCCAGTTTCATTCTTCTGCATGTGGCTGTCCAATTTTCCCAACACCATTTGTTGAAGAGACTGTCTTTTTTCCATTGGATATTCTTTCCTGCTTTGTCAAAGATTAGTTGACCATAGAGTTGAGGGTCCATTTCTGGGCTCTCTATTCTGTTCCATTGATCTATGTGCCTGTTTTTGTGCCAGTACCATACTGTCTTGATGATGACAGATTTGTAATAGAACTGGAAGTCCGGAATTGTGATGCCACCAGCTTTGCTTTTCTTTTTCAACATTCCTCTGGCTATTTGGGGTCTTTTCTGGTTCCATACAAATTTTAGGATTATTTGTTCTATTTCTTTGAAAAAAGTGGATGGTATTTTGATGGGGATTGTATTGAATGTGTAGATTGCTCTAGGTAGCATTGACATCTTCACAGTATTTGTTCTTCCAATCCATGAGCATGGAACGTTTTTCCATTTCTTTGTGTCTTCCTCAATTTCTTTCATGAGTATTTTATAGTTTTCTGAGTACAGATCCTTTGCCTCTTTGGTTAGATTTATTCCTAGGTATCTTATGGTTTTGGGTGCAATTGTAAATGGGACCGACTCCTTAATTTCTCTTTCTTCTGTCTTGTTGTTGGTGTATGGGAATGCCACTGATTTCTGTGCATTGATTTTATATCCTCCCACTTTACTGAATTCCTGTATGAGTTCTAGCAGTTTTGGGGTGGAGTCTTTTGGGTTTTCCAGATGAAGTATCATACCATCTGCAAAGAGTGAGAGTTTGACTTCTTCTTTGCTGATTTGGATGCCTTTTATTTCTTTTTGTTGTCTGATTGCTGTGGCTAGGACTTCTAATACTACGTTGAATAGCAGTGGTGATAGTGGACATCCCTGCTGCGTTCCTGACCTTAGGGGAAAAGCTCGCAGTTTTTCCCCATTGAGAATGATATTCACTGTGGGTTTTTCATAGATAGCTTTTATGATATTGAGGTATGTACCCTCTATCCCTATACTCTGAAGAGTTTTGATCAAGAAAGGATGCTGTACTTTGTCAAATGCTTTTTCTGCATCTATTGAGAGGATCATATGGTTCTTGTTCTTTCTTTTATTAATGTATTGTATCACATTGATTGATTTGTGGATGTTGAACCAACCTTGCGGCCCAGGGATAAATCCCACTTGGTCCTGGTGAATAATCCTTTTAATGTACTGTTGTATCCTATTGGCTAGTATTTTGGTGAGAATTTTTGCATCCATATTCAGAAAGGACTGGCATGATATACTCAGAGCACTAAATGAGAAAAATATGCAGCCAAGAATACTATATCCAGTTAGGCTGTCATTGAAAATAGAAGGAGAGATTAAAAAGCTTCCAAGACAAACAAAAACTAAAGGAATTTGCAAACATGAAACCAGCCCTACAAGAAATATTGAAAGGGGTCCTCTAAGTAAAGAGAGAGCCTAAAAGTAACATAGCCCAGAAAGGAACACAGACAATATACAGTAACAGTCACCTTATAGGCAATACAGTGGCACTAAATTCATATCTTTCAATAGTTACCCTGAATGTAAATGGGCTAAATGCCCCAATCAAAAGACACAGGCTATCAGATTGGATAAAAAAAACAAGACCCATCGATATGCTGTCTGCAAGAGACTCATTTTAGACCCAAAGACCCCCCCAAATTGAAAGTGAGGGGGTGGAAAACCATTTACCATGCTAATGGACACCAAAAGAAAGCTGGGGTGGCAATCCTTATATCAGACAAATTAAATTTTAAACTAAAGACTATAATAAGAGATGAGGAAGGACACTATATCATACTTAAAGGGTCTATCCAACAAGAAGATCTAACAATTATAAATATCTATGCCCCTAACATGGGAGCAGACAATTATATAAGCCAATTAATAACAAAAGGAAGAAACACATTGACAACAATACAATAATAGTGGGGAACTTTAACACCCCCCTCACTGAAATGGACAGATCATCTAAGCAAAAGATCAACAAGGAAATAAAGAGTTTAAATGATACACTGGACCAAATGGACTTCACAGATATATTCAGAACATTCCATCCCAAAGCAACAGAATACACATTCTTCTCTAGTGCGCATAGAACATTCTCCAGAATAGATCACATCCGAGGTCATAAATCAGGTCTCAACTGGTACCAAAAGATTGGGATCATTCCCTGCATATTTTCGGACCACAATACTTTGAAACTAGAACTCAATCACAAGAGGAAAGTCAGAAAGAACTCAAATACATGGAGGCTAAAGAGCATCCTACCAAAGAATGAATGGGTCAACCAGGAAATTAAAGAAGCATTAAAAAAATTCATGGAAACCAATGAAAATGAAAACACAACTGTTCAAAATCTTTGGGATACAGCAAAGGCAGTCCTAAGAGGAAAGTATATAGCAATACAGGCCTTTCTCAAGAAACAAGAAAGGTCTCAAATACACAACCTAACCCTACACCTAAAGGAGCTGGAGAAAGAACAGCAAATAAAGCCTAAACCCAGCAGGAGAAGAGAAATAATAAAGATCAGAGCAGAAATGAATGAAATAGAAACCAAAAGAACAGTAGAACAGATCGATGAAACTAGGAGCTGGTTCTTTGAAAGAATTAACAAGATTGATAAACCCCTGGCCAGACTTATCAAAAAGAAAAGAGAAAGGACCCAAATAAACAAAATCATGAATGAAAGAGGAGAGATCACAACCAACACCAAAGAAATACAAACAAATATAAGAACATATTATGAGCAACTATATGCCAGCAAATTAGATAATCTGGAAGAAATGCATACATTCCTAGAGATGTAGAAACTACCAAAACTGAACCAGGAAGAAATAGAAAACCTGAACAGAACTATAACCACTAAGGAAATTGAAGCAGTCATCAAAAATCTCCCAAAAAACAAGAAGAGCCCAGGGCCAGATGGCTTCCCAGGGGAATTCTATCAAACATTTAAAGAAGAATTCATACCTATTCTTCTGAAACTGTTCCAAAAAATAGAAATGGAAGGAAAACTTCCAAACTCGTTTTATGAGGCCACCATTACCTTGATCCCAAAACCAAAGACCCCACCAAAAAGGAGAATTACAGACCAATATCCTTGATGAACATGGTTGCAAAAATATCCTTCTTTTTGTTTATGTGGTATATAACATTGATTGATTTTCAGATGTTGAACCATTTTTGCATCCTGGAATAAATCCCACTTAATTATGGTATATGACCCTTTTATTGTATTGTTTAACTTGGTTTCCATTTTTGTTGAAGATTTTTGTACCTATGTTCATCAGGGATATTGGTCCATAATTTTGTGGTGTCTTTGTCTTGTTTGTTATCAGGTTATTGTTGTCCTCATAAAGCATTCTTCCCTCTTTAATTGGAATAATTTAAGAAGAATAGGTTCCAACTGCTCTTACCTATCTTTTCTTATCTTCGAATTTATTTGAGTTACTTTTGCTATTTTTTTTTTCTAGTTTCTTAAGGTGGATACAGGGCTTAGCTCATTAATTTTTAGCCTTTTTTTTTCTAATCACTTTTAAGTCTATATATTTCAAAGTTCTATTTTGGCTATATTGTTCAAGTTTCTGTATGTAATATTTTGTGTAAATATGATAGTAATAAAATAGAAAAAATAAAAATAAAAAATGAAAATGTAAATATGATAGTAATAGAATAGAAAAAAATTAAAATTAAAATTAAAAATTAAAATGTAAATATGATAGGAATAAAATAGAAAAAATAAAAATAAAAAATAAAAATGTAAATATGATAGTAACAAAATAGAAAAAATAAAAAATAAAAAAATGTAAATATGATAGTAATAAAATAGAAAAAATAAAAATAAAAAATAAAAAATATATGTAATATTTTGTAATATTCAGTTCAAACTATTTTCTTATTTCCACTCTGAATTCTTTTTTGACCCACAAGTTATTTAGAAGTAGGCTTCCAACTTTATAAATTTAGTATTTTTTATTTACCCTTTTCTTATTGATTTTAAAGTTAATTCACACTGTGGTCAGAGAACTTTGTCATTTTTTCCCATTATTTGAAATGTATTGAGTGTTGCTATATGGACCAGGATATGATCAATTTTGTGAAAGTTCTGTGTGTTCTTGAAATGAATATGCATTCTGCTATTGTTTATTAATTTATGTTGTATATGCCTATTAGGTCAAATGTTTGTGTCCTTCATATCTTTTATATGCTTTTGTGGGGTTTTTTTTGGCTTATGTTATTAACTATGTGTTAAAAATCTACCATTGATTGTAGATCTGTTTCTTGTTTTAACTCTGTACATTTTTTCCTAATATAGTTTGATACTATGTTACTAAATATGCACAAATATAACATGATTATAATTTCCTGTGGGAATCAATCCTTTCATTACAACAAATTAACCTTCTTTATCTCCAGCAATGCTTTACTTTATCCATGAAGTCTAATTTTTCTCATATAAATATAGCAGTATCAACCTCTCTTGCTTAGAATTTATTGGGCATATCTTTTTCTTTCCTTTTACTATAAGCCTTTATAAATGTTTTACTTTAGAGATGTCTCTTATAAATAGCATATAATTGAATTTTATTTTATCCTACCTAGAAATTCATCATTTTAAATATTAATCCACTTGTATTGTGTATTTAGAGTTAAATCTACCAACATATTTTGAACTTCCATTTGTTCTATCTTGCTTTATGCCAAAAATTAAGTGCCTGAATATGGATGGTCTATTTTTAGACACTTTATTCTATCCTACTGTTCAGTTTGTTTGTTGTATGTGAAAAGCACTCTGCTTTCATTGCTGAAACTTTATAATGAGTTTTGATATCCAGGGGTATAAATGTGCTAATCTTTTTTTTAAATTACTATTTAAATTTTTCACAGCCTTTTTTGGCCTTTTACATCCTTTAAACATTTTTAAACCAGATTGTCCATTTCTGTGATATTACAACTATGGGTCTTTTTTTCATTTATTTACTTTAATCCCATATTCAAAATAAGCCATGTTCTATTCCCACATCATGCTCCAACTCCAGGATCTCATCAAATAAATCAGGTTCAAGTGTGGATGAGAATTCTTGAGTTTGATGCCTCTACTATGATTTATCTCAGATGGGTTCATGTGAAATAAAGAGACAAGTTGTTTGCCTCCCACACACCCAGCATGCAGTGGTGAAGTAGGCATAGAGAATCAAAATAGATGTACCTATTCAAAAAGTAAAAAATGGGCACATACAGCAGATAATCTCATATTGGTGTCACAAAGACTCAAACACCACAATATGTTCAGGTAGTACAAATAGTAATGAATAATTGTAGTGAGTTGTAAAGGCTCTTGGTCATTTATACAATTTTGAAGGTAAACATTTTCAGGTAATAAATGGTCATGTGTGTATATGTTGCTTTTAAATATAAATGCACAACTGCAATTTTATTATTATAATCTTTATCATGCTATATATTCTAATTTTTTATCATTCCACTTTTTTTAAATCATCTAAATTTTTAGAGGTACTATATATCTGGAATAGATCAGGTCCTAGGTATTTGGATAAAGCATCCTCTACTGTAGCTTTCTCTCCTTTTAAGTTCTCAAATGACATTATAGTTTTATACTTATCAAGTTTGGGCCATGAAAACTGAGGCTCTTCTCCCTTATACTGTACAGAACATGCTTCCCTATACCTTATATGGGGGACACATGAAAGAATAATACTAAGATCAGCAAAATAGTAGACATCTCATGGCCAATAAAATTCTATAAAATATTTTAGATGTTTTAATTTTAATTCTGAAGGTATCAGAAAGTGTCCATCTTGGCTTATAAAAGAACATCAGTATCTCTTCTAAAAGTGCCATAAATAAGACAGCAAGTGGCAGATTTATTGTTGATCTATGTTTAATTTAAACTTGTTTTTGGAATATAGGAAAAGTGGTGAAAGGAAACTGACAGCTTTGAAGAGATATATGGTCTAAAACTCTGTACTACATCACTCATTTTAAATTAAGACTCAGTTTTATTCCTTCTGAAAGATATCAGATGTGGAAAGAGACAGAGTGTGGTCCTGTTCTTTAGAGAGGCAAAACACAGAAATAAAGAACCTCTTAAATTATTGATTTTGTGAAATATGTCAAGTTATTTGTCAGCATAAATGCAGCAGCCTCTAACCTGAGGTGTGCTGACTAGTGATGACCTTATGTGTTTGGATGCTTACTGGCTTTTGCACCTTTATGCCAGGACATTGAGGTTTGTTTTATGTTTAGATAATTTATCAGTGTATATGTGTGTAATCCTGTTTATCTTGTTATTTTATCAGGTTGCTAGTGTGAGCCCAATATTTTACAGTTGTATATCAAATAAGTAGACTTTAGCAATTTCAAAAGTCATTTTTTGATACAGCAGATTTCTGTACCAACAGCATGTCATTGGCTAAACTATTGGGAAGTAAAATATAACACAGACTAAGCTCCTTATTTGTGAAAACAATTTTTATTGAGTGTTTTCAATGTGCCATTTTCTAAACACTTTACATTGATTATCTCTTTATATTCTCATAATAACCCCACAAGATAGGTGATATTTTTATCCTCATTTAATAGGTGAGGAAACTAAGTCACTCTATTGGATATGGGAACATTCAGGGTGGGAGAAATAGTATAAGAAACATCATGGTATATGTGGGAAAATACAAATTCTTTCTAAACTTTCAAGTTTAAAATAAGGGGATTTGGAAAGATGCTGGAGAGGGAAGCTGTGGCTCTTTTATGGTGAAACTTGTATGTCATCTATGGAGTGGAAAGCCAATATTCTTTATATTGTATTAAATTGAATTATTTGCTGATATTGACATATAAATATATTAAGTTAAAGATGTACCAAATGACATATAAAGAAAAATCTAGGGTGCCTGGGTGGCTCAGTCGTTAAGCGTCTGCCTTCGGCTCAGGTCATGATCTCAGGGTCCTGGGATAGAGCCAGCATTGGACTTTGTGCTCAATGGGGAGTCTGTTTCTCTCTCTTCCTCTACCCCTCTCCCTGGCTCATGTGCAAACGTGCGCTTTCTCTCAAATAAATAAACTCTTTTAAAAAATCTAATTTTCTTCACATTCAGAAAGTTTTCCAAACTTTCTAACTAATTTTATAACTTGCAATTCTATATGTTTCCATTTTGAATTCACTCTTTGGCTATAGAACTATCTTCTTTGCCTTATCAATTCTGTGGACAGGATTAAATGAAATCTGTCATAATGTACAAGAAACAAAAACCTAAGTAACCCATTGGACATCTATGGACATGGTAAGAAAGAGAAACATTTCTGAAAAGACTTACTTGGCTAGAGATGCATTAAATCTAGACTGTGGACCAAAAGATTTGTTTTCCTGTGTGAAAAATTGACTTTAAAAGACCTAACACATTCACAAAGTCATATATTTCACAGTGTATCTAAATATCTATATCACATCTCAGCTTTATAGGGGTTTTCTTTAAACATAATTCATACTGATCTTCAGCCAGTGTTTGTTACTATTCCTGATAGAAACTCCTTGAGTGGGATTACAGAATTATCATTTCAGTATTAGACATGAAGATTGAAGCACATAAATGATTTGCCAGAGGGCAAAGTGAAAGTTGGGAGAATGCCTAGGGACAAACATAGAGCACTAAAATCTTAAACCCAAAGCTTTTGTGTTATAGGTTTAGCAAAGACCCTACTTCTACTAAGATGCTGGGGTAGAATTGAGCATGATTATTCATAATTTCTATTCCAGTTTCTAGCAGACACCAGTCATGAGGCAGTATACCTATTGATTAAAAGTATAAGTATGCTCTGGATGCAAGAAAATTTAGGTTTGAATCTCAATTTTGCTGTTTACTACTTAGTTGGCCTTGTGTGGGGGTGGGGTGATTATCTCTAACCCTAAATTTCTTTCTAACATAATCATAATAACAGGATTTACTTTTTATGTTGTTGTGAGGAATAAATGTAGCTGAAGATCCTGGTACCATGACTGGCATTGATATATGCAGGTTCTATGTCCTTTTTTCATCATAAATGTGCTAATAATGTGTGATTGTACATTTCTTTGGAAATGTATACAGGACTTCTGTTAAAGATATGACTATCTATAAAATCCATACACATTCCCTTTGTTTTGTCTTGTGTTTGGTAAGAATATTTAACAATGAGATCTATTCTCTTAAAAAATTTTGAGGTGTACAATACTGTATTGTTAACTATAGGCAGTATGTTGTACAGCGGGTTTCTAGAATTTATTCAACTAGCATAATTTCTAGAATTTATTCAACTAGCATAACTGAAACTTTATACTCATTGAACAACTCCCTACTTTCCCCACCCAACAGCCCCCAGCAACCACTATTGTATTCTCTGCTTATAAAAGTTTGACTATTTTAGATACTCACATAAAAGGAATCATGGAGTTACTTGTCCTTCTGTGATGCTTATTTCACTTAGCATGATGTCCTCCATGTTCATGAATGTTGTTGCAAATGGCAGAATTTTTTTGAGGCTAAATAATATTCTACTATATTCATTACCACATTTTCTTTATCTATTCATTTCTCAATGGACTCAGGTTGTTCCTATATATTGGCTATTGTAAATAATGCTGCAATAAACATGGGAGTGCTGATATCTGTTTGAGATCCTGATTTCAATTGTTTTTAAACAATCAGAAGTGGTATTGCTGGATCATTTTGTATTTCCATTTTTAATGTTTTGAGGAATGTCCGTAGTGTTTTACATAACTGCTGTACCATTTTATATTTCCGCCAACAGTGTATAGGGGTTGTAATTTTTTCACAACCTCACCAACACTTTTTTTAATAATAACTATCCTAGCAGGTGTGAGGTGACATCTCATTGTGATTTTAATTTGCATTTCCCTAATAATTAATGATATTGTGCATGCTTTGGCTATATGTATGTGTTCTTTGGAGAAATGTCTGTTCAAGTCCTTTGCCGAGTTTTTAATGGATTACTAGTTTTCCTTGCTATTAAGATATAGGAATTCCTTACATATTTTTGGAAATTATGGGGTGCCTGGGTGGCTCAGTCCTTAAGCTTCTGCCTTCAGCTCAGGTCCTGATCCCAGGGTCAGGGGCTCCCTGCTCAGTGGGGAGCCTACTTCTCTCTCCCTCTCCCACTCCCCCTGCTGTGTTCCCTCTCTAGCTGTCTCTCTCTCTGTCAAATAAATAAATAAAACTTTTTAAAAAAGGAAATTAGTCTCTTATCAGTTATATGAGATATATGGTTTGCAAATATTTTCTCCCATTCTGTAGGTTGCTTTTCATTCTGTTGATTGTTTCCTTTGCCATGAAAAAACTTTTTAGTTTGATGTAGTCCCACTTGTCTCTTTTTGCTTTTGTTGCCTTGCTTTTGGTGTCATATTTAGGGAATTCTGAGAAGTGTTGGATAAGTCTATTACCTTGATTGTGGTGATGATACCATGTTGTATTTACATATGCCCAAATCCATCAAGTTGTGAACATTAAGTATATGTTGTTCTTTGTATATAAATTGTAAGAACATAAAAATCAATAGCATCAGTCACATTAAATGCTCATATACAGAAAGGGTCTAACAGAAGGAGAGTTCAAATTCATAGATCAGTTACAAGTCTCAGAAAAAGACTTGTATGCAGAAAATTTACCCATTGTGTCCTAGGAGATGAAATTTTTGGATGACCCTAGTGTGGCAGAGCTGCTCACCAAAATCTATATTCTTTTGTCCTTCCTGGATGTTCAGGAAGACTGCATTTCCCAGTCTTGCTTGTAGTTTGGTTTGGCTTCACAACTGAACATTCAATGGAAGTGAGGCACACTATTTTCAAGTGTGGCCTCCAAAAACCTCCATAGCTCTTCCTCCATACACTTTTCTTCTGTCCTGTTGAATGGAATAAAGCCAGCTCTTTGAGAAAACATTTGGTGAAAATAGCAGAAACTTCTAAACAACTGTGTGGAAGAAGGCTCCATGTCATCTTGTTTACCTGGTGATTATTGATAAATGAGCAAGAAATGAACTTCTACTGGGTTGGAAACATAAATTTTGGGTCCATTTATTGCAGCAGCGACTATTATCATATTATAGCTATTAATTATAATGATATGGTATATTTTATGAGATATAATGAAAATTATACTGAAATAGGATATCAGATATCCATTTTTGTAGGCTTTCACAGGAGAAGGAGACATGGAAAGAGGATTGGGAAGTGGAAAAGAGAAAGAGGGGACTGTATCTCTGCATTGTTTTTAAGTCAGATCTTCAACTTTGACATTGATATTCGGGCTGATTGCTAGTGGTTAGATGCTCTTTGAAAGCCAGATTAAAGTGAAAGCACTGTAGAACCCTATTGCAGGACTCACGGAAAGTCTACTCACATTGACCTTAGGCATCAGGATGTTTATTGGAGCATGCCCTCAGAATCAACACCAATAGGGAAGGGGAGGAAGCAGGACTGAGTGGGGGAGAAATTGGACTGTAATGCAGTCTCAATAAAAGCTCAGTCAGCCCCATAGAGAGCTCTGAAACTGGAATGACCTTCGAGAGTTTTCCAAATTGGAATGAGGAGGTTGGGCTTTTATACTGGCAAAATAACCAGCCATTAGATTCTAGTGGCAGGGCAGCTCTCATTAGCCAAGGGAAATCTCCAGAGAGGTAGATAGCTGAGGGTTATGCTGTTAGCCCAGCAGTATTCCTGGCAGCTTAGGTAATGCATTGTACAGACATTGGAAAGCCCTCTTATCTTAAGTGATCAGGACCCAAATTTAATTGGTTAATTGAAAAAACAATGGTAAAAGAAAGAACTCATGTTAAAAATACATACCATAGTTGAATACTTTGTTTAATTAATATAAATACACATTTATTCATCACATTTTAAATATGAGGCCAAAGCTTTTCTTTAAATGCAAGTCACCAGGTTGGTCTTCAGAAACCTCCTTCTTGCTTGTAATGGGTCAGATACAATTTATTGCTTTAGTTTCTTTTGAATAAAGTAAGAATTTACAGATACATGCAAAGTATTCTAAATATAGAATATTGATAAATTGTTTACTACTTTTTTCTACTTATATATCATTAATTTTTATTGATATATAAATTATATACATAAAATAACAAGACAACTAACATTATCAGTTTGGGATGAAATATGATTGATATTTGGAAAGCATGCTTTTAAATCAGAAGTGAAGTTCTGAAAAGGTACCTACCAGCTACAGATGTTTGAGCAATATGTCACCAAGTCTCTGTTTTGCTACATTAGAAGCAGTCAATTTGGGACAGGCTAAGTGAGCTCCCACTGCAGGTCCTGCTATGCAGAGTTTTTTTTTCCAGCTTTATTAAGGTATTATTGACAAATAAAAATTGTATGTATTTAAGTAGCACAACATGATGTTTTGAATATACATATGCATTGTTTAATGATTACCATAGTCAAGCTAATTAACATATTCATCACCTCACATAGTTAACAATTTTTTTGTGGGGAAAACACTTGAGATCTCTTTTAGCAAATTTGAAGTGTATAATACATTATTATTAACTATAGTCATCATGTTATAACATTAGGTCTCCAGAACTTATTCATCCTCTAGCCAAGAGTTTTTATCCTCTGAATGACATCTTCCTATTTCTTCCAACCCCTCAGCCCCTGTAACCACCACTCCACTCTCTGTTACTGTGAGTTTGGTTTTTTTTTTTTTTGAAGTCCATGTAAAAGTGAGATCATGCAGTATTTGTCTTTCTGTGCCTGACTTAATTCACTTAGCATAGTGTCTTCTAGGTACATCCATGTTGTCACAAACAGCAGGACTTCCTTTTTTTTTAAAGGCTGAATACTGTTTCATTACATATGTGTATCATATTTCATATATCTGTCGATGAGCACTTAAGTTGCTTCTGTATCTTGGCTAATGTGAATAATGCTGCAGTGAACTGGGAGTGCGGATACCAGTTTGAGAGCAACTCTATTTCCTTTGGCTGTATACCCATCTGTGAGATCGCTGGATCATAGGATAGTTAAAATTTTTAATCTTATGAGGAAACTCCATACTGTTTTCTATAATTGCTGTTCTAGTTTACATTCCCACCAACACCATACAAGGGTTCCCTTTTCTCTATATCCTTGCCAACACTTACTTTTTTGATTTTTGGTAATAGCCATACCAACAGGCATGAAATAACATCTCACTGTAATTTTGATTTGAGTTTTTCTTATTATTAGTGATGTTGAGCATCTTTTATGCACATGTTGGCTATTTGTGTGTCTTCTTTATAAAAATGTCTCTTCAGGTCTTTTGCCTATTTTTGTATTGACATATTTGGATATTTTGCTATTTAGTTGTACAAGTTTTTTATGTATTTTAGATATTAATCCCTTATGAGATATATGTTTTGAAGATATTATCTCCCATTCCATAGTTGCCTTTTCATTTTGTTACTTGTTTCTTTTGTTACACAAAAACTTTTAAGTTTCATACAGTCCCCCTCATTTATTTTTGTTTTTGTTTTCTGTGCTTTTGGTGTCACATCCAAAAAGGGGAAAAAAAAATCATTGCCAAGAGCATTGTCAAGGTGGTTTTCCCCTATGTTTTCATCTAGGAATTTTATGGTTTTCAGGTCTTACATTTAAGTCTTTAATCCATTTTCAGTTGATTTTTGTGTGTAGTATAAAATAAGCATCCTTTTTTTTTTTCATGTGGATATCTAGTTTTCCCAACATCATTTATTGAAGAGGCTATCCTTTCCACATTGTATATTCTTGGCAACGTTGT
The DNA here is from genome assembly GCF_964656455.1 of Halichoerus grypus. Taxonomy (NCBI): domain Eukaryota; kingdom Metazoa; phylum Chordata; class Mammalia; order Carnivora; family Phocidae; genus Halichoerus; species Halichoerus grypus. Next base: position 127,345,399 of record NC_135716.1, on the reverse strand, counting down.
CAAAGATTAGTTGAATACATATGAATGGGTTTATTTCTGGGCTCTTTATTCTGTCCCAATGGTCTAAATATCTGTTTTTAAACTAGTACCATATGTTTTGATTTTTATCACTTTGTAATATAATTTGAAATCAGTAAGTGTGATGCCTCCAACTTTGTTCTTCTTGCTGAAGATTGCTTTAGCTTCTGGGCTCTTTTTTTTTTTTTAATTCCAGTATAGTTAACATATAGTGTTATATTAGTTTCAGGTGTACAATATAGTGATTCAATAATTAAAAATCTGAATGGCTTCACAAATTTGTATGTCATTCTTGCACAGGGGAATGCTAATCTTCTCTGTACCGTTCTAATTTTAGTTTATGTGCTGCTAAAGTGTGTACTATCTGGGCTCTTTTGTGGTTTTCATATAAGTTGGTTTTTTTTTCTTTTCTATTTCTCTTGCTATTGGAATTTTGATAGGGATTACACTGAATTTGTATACTTATTTGGGTAGTATGGACATTTTAAGAACTTTAATTCTTCCAATCCATGAACAGGGGATATCTTTGCATTTATTTGTATCTTCAGATTTTTATACAACTGGCTTTTGTATGTTCATTTTGTATGGAGCATCTCTATTGAATTATTTATTTTTTCTAACAGATTTTGGTAGAGTTTTAGGGTTTTCTAGAGAGACAAATTTTACTTCTTTCTCTCTGATTTGGATGCCATTTATTTATTTATTTATTTATTTTTCTTGCTGAATTTCTCTGGTGGGACTTCCACTATTATATTGAATAGAAGTGACCATAGTAGGCATCCTTGTCTTGTTCCTGATCATACAGGAAAAGCTTTTAGCCCTTCACCATTGAGTATGATGTTAGGTGTAAACTTGTCATATATAGCCTTTATTATGTTGAGGTACATTCCCTCCCTACCTAAGTATTGAGAGCTTTTATAAGGAAGGGACACTAATTTTGTCAAATGCTTTTTCTACATATACTGATATGATCATATGATTTTTGTCCTTTATTTTGTTAATGTGGTGTATCACATTCATGGATTTGTATATGTTGAACATTCTTGCATCTAAGTCATAAATCCCACTTGATCATAATGTATGATTATTTTAACATGCTATTGAATTAGGTTTGCTAGTGTTTTGCTGAGGACATTTGCATGTATATACATCTGGGATATTGGACTGTAATTTTCTTTTCTTTTAATGTCCTTATCTTGTTTTGGTATCAGGGTAGTGCTGGCCTCATAAAATTAGTTTGGAAGTCTTCCCTCTTTTGTTTTTTGGAAGAGTTTGGGAAGGATTGGTATTAATTCTTTGAATGTTCAGTAGAGTTCACTAGTGAAGCTATCTGATCCTGGACTTTTGTTTATTGGGAGGCTTTAATTACTGAATCCATTTCCTTTCTCATTATTGGCCTGTTCTGATTTTCTATTTCATCAATATTCAGTATTAGTACGTTGCATATTCTTAGGAATTTATCTATTTATACAATTTGTTGGTATATAATTGTTCAAAATAGTGTCTCATGATGTTTTATATTTCTAAGGTATCAGTTTTAATGTTTCTTCTTTCATTGCTGACTTATTTATTTGGATCTTCAACCTTTTTTTTCATAATTAACCCAGCTAAAGATTTCCCAGTTTTGTTTATCTTTTTAAGAAGCCACCTTAATCTCATTAATGTTTTCTATTGTTTTTCTAGTCTCTATTTCCTTTCTTTCTGCTCTGACCTGTCTTATTGTCTTCCTTTTGCCAACTGTGGGCTTTGTTTATTGTTCTTTTTCTAGTTTCTTGAGGTATAAACTTAGGATTTTACTTGAGATCTTTCTTTTTTGTTAATGTAGACATTTTTGTATTAACTGTCCACTTAGAACTGCTTTTGCTGCATCCCATAAGTTTTGGTATGATGTAATTCCATTTTCATTGCTTTCAAGATATTTCCCTTTTGATTTCTTTGACTCTTTGGCTGTTCAGGAATATGTCATTTTATTTCCATATGTTTTTAGTTTCATGAATTTTTTTTAGTCTTACTTCTGTTATTACTTTCTATTTTCAGACCATTGTGGTCAGAACAGATACATGGTATGATTTCAGTCTTCTTAAAATTGTTAAGATTTATATTGTGACTTAACATATGAATTTTTTTGGAGAATGTTCCATGTGTGCTTGAGAAGAATGTGTTGTGCTGCTATTGGATGGAATATTTTGTGCATTTCAGTTAGGTCCATTTGGTCTAAAATGTATTTCAAGTACAGTATTTCCTTATCAATTTTTGGTCTGGATGTTCCACTCATTGTTAAAAGTGGAGTATTAAAGTCCTTTATTATTATTGAATATCTGTCTATTTCTCCCTTAAGAGCTGTTAACATTTGCTTTATATATTTAGATGCTCCAATATTGGGTGCATATATATTTATAATTATTTTATCCTCTCAATGAATTAATACCTTTATCATTATATAATGATCTCCTTTTTTTTCTTGTTACAGGTTTGACATGAAGTCTATTTTGTCTGATATAAGTATAGCTACCCTTCTTGTCTTTGCTGTCTATTTGCATGGAATACTTTTTCCCATCTCTTCACTTTCAGCCTATGTGTAAGTCTATTGTAGGCAGCATATACTTGGGTCTTGCTCATAATTTTAATTAAGACTTAATTTTTTTGGAGCACTTTTGGGTTTACAACAAAGTTGAGAGAAAGGTACAGGGATTTCCTGTATACCCTCTGCCCCTATAGATGCATATCCTCCCACATTATCAACATAGCTCATCAGACTGGTACACTTTTTACAAAGGATGAACCTACATTGACACATCTTAATCACCCAAAGTCTGTAGTTTACCGTAGGAGTAACTTGTGATATCGTACATTCTATGAGTTTGGACAAATGTTTAATGATATAGATCCATCTTTATATCATATAGAGTGTCTTCACTGACCTAAAAATCCTCTGTGTTCTGCCTTTTTATTTCCTTCCCACTTCCCACCCCTGACAATCATCAATCCTTTTATTTTCTGTATAGCTTTGCCTTTTCCAGAATGTCATATATTTGGAATTATACAGTATGTATTTTTTAGGATGGCTTCTTTCACTTAGTAATATGAATTTAAGGTTCCTCCTTGTCTTTTCAGAGCTTGATAAATCATTTTTATAGCAGTGAATGATATGCCATTGTTGAAAAGACATTTTTGCTCCATGCTATTGCCTTTGCTCCTTTGTCAAATATCAGTTGACTTTATTTATGTCTGTCTGTTTCTGGTCTCCCTTTTATGTTCTGTTGATCTGTCTATTCTTTTGTTATTACCATACTATCTTGATTACTGTAGCTTTATAGAAAGGCATGAAGTTTAGTAGCATTAGCATTACAACTTTGTTTTTCTTCAATATTGTGTTGGCTCTTCTGGATCTTTTGCCTCTCTATATAAACTTTAAAATCAGTCTGTCGATATCCAAAAAAAAAATTTGTTGGGATTTTGATGGGGATTGCATTATATCTTCAGAAAAAGTAAGGAAGAAATGTATCTTGATCATTGAAATGGTATCTTCTTACATAAACATGAACTATTTCTCCACTTACTTAGTTCTTTGACTTTGTCTGTCAGCATTTTGTAGTTTTCCTCATATAGATCTTGTATATATTTTGTTAGATTTATACTTAAGTATTTTTTATCCTAATGTAAATGATACTGTTTTATTAATTTCAAATTTTACTTGTTCATTGTTGGTATATAGGAAAGCAACTGACTTTTGTGTACCCTGTACCTTGCAATCTTGAATAATTGCTTAATAATTCTAGGAAATTTTTGTGGATCCTTTCAGAATTTCAACTTGGATGATTATGTTATCTGTGAACATAGCTTTACAGCTTTATAGCTTCCTTCTCTATCTGTACACTTTTATTCCTTTTCTTGCCTTATTACATTAGCAAGGAGTTCTAGTAATGTGTTGAAAAGAATGGTGAGAGGGGATATTGTTACCTTGTAATTAATCTTAGAGGGAATACTTTGATTTTCTCATCATTCATATGATGTTAGCTGTAGGTTTTTTGTGGATAGTCTTTATCAAGTTGAGAAAGTTTCCCTCTGTTCCTAGTTTTCTAAGAGTTTTTGTCATGAATGAGTGTTGGATTTTATCAAATGCTTTTTCTACATCTGTTGATATGATCAAGTGGTTTTTCTTTTTTATTCTGTTGATGGGATGGATTACAGTAATTGGTTTTCAAATTTTGAGCCAGTCTTACATATCTAGAATAAATCCTACTTGGTAGTGGTTATAATCCTTTTTATGTTTTTTTAATTCATTTAGCTATATTTTATTGAGGATTTTCATATCTATCAGAGATATTGGTTTGTAGTTTTCTTTTTTTGTAATGTGCTTGGTTTTAGTAGTAGGGTAACACTGGCCTCATAGAATAAGCTAGGATCTATTCCCTTTCCCTCTATTGTTTGAAAGAAATTGTAGAGAATTGATATAATTTCTTCCTCAAATTTTGATAGAATTCAGCAGTGAACCCATCTGGCTCTGATACTTTCTGTTTGGGAAGGTTACTAATTTTTGACTCAATTTCTTTAATAGATATAGGTCTATTCAGATCATCTATTTCTTCTTGTTTGTGTTTTGGCAGATTGTGTCTTTTGAGCAATCAGTCTATTTCATCTTGATTATCAAATTTATGGGCATAGAACTGGTCATAGTATTCCCTTACTATTTTTAAATGTCCATGGGATCCGTAGTGATATCCCCTGTTTCATTTCTGATACTAGTAATTTGTGTCCTCTCTCTTTTTTTGTTAGTTAGCCTAACTAAAGGTTTATGAAAATGATTGGTCTTTTCAAAGACCCAGCTTTTGTTTTCATTGACTTTCTCTATTGGTTTCCTGTTTTCAATTTTATTGATTTCTGCTCTTATTCTTACTATTTAATTTCTCCTGACTGCTTTGGATTTAATTTGCTCTTTTTCTAGTTTCCTGACATAGAGTCTTGTTTCTTTTAATCCATTCAGCCACTCAATGTTTTTTGATTGTAGAATTTAATCCATTTACATTAAACATAATTATTGATACATAGGGACTTACTATTGCCATTTTATTCATTGTTTTCTGACTACTTTATAGTTCCTTGTTTTTTTCTTCCTCTCTTGTTATCTTCCTTTGTTATTTAATTATTTTCTGTAGTGGTATGCTTTAATTCCTTTATCTTATGTGTATCCACTATAGATTTTTACTTCATGGTTACCATGGGGCTTACATAAAACATCTTACAGTTTCAACTGTCTATTTAAGGTAATAACAACCCTGGTTGCACACAAAAACTACTGTTTTACTCCCCTCTGCCTCACATTTTGTTTCTGGGATGGCACAATTTACTTTTTTTATATTGTGTATCCATTAACAAATATTTGTAGGTGTAGTTATTTTTATTATTTTATTTTTATCTTTTGATCTTTATACTAAAGTTAAAATTGAATAACATACCACCATTACAGTAATAGAGTATTCTGAATTTGTCTATATACTTACTGTTACTATTGAGGTTCTTTTCTTTCATATGTTTTCATATTGCTAGTTATTGTCCTTCCATTTCCTCTTGAAGAACTCCTTTTAGCAATTATTTTCAGGTAAGTCTTGGTGATGAATTTCCTCAGCTTTTGTTTGTCTGGAAAAGTATCTCTCTTTCATTTCTGAAGGACAGGCATGCTAGGTAAAGTATTCTTGGTTGACAGTTGTTGTTTTGTTTTGTTTTGTTTTGTTTTGTTTTGTTTTTCTTTCAGCACTTTGAATATATCCTCCCACTCTCTCCTAGTCTGCAAGGTTTCTGCTGAAAAAAAAACACTGATAGTCTGATGGGGGTTCTCTTGTATGAGATGAGATGAGTTTTTTTTCTCTTGCTGCTTTCAGAATTCTCTCTTTGTGTTTGAGTTTTGACAGTTTTATTGTAATGTGTTTTTGTAAAGTCCTCTTTCTGTTGCATCTGTTTGAGGGCCACTGAGCTTCCTATACCTAGATATCAATATCTCTCCCCAGATTTGGGAAGTTTTCAGCCATTATTTCCTTTAAATAACCTTTCTCCCTTTTCTCTCACTCTCTCTCTCTCTTTTCCTTCTGGGACTCCCATAATGTGTGCATTTTTCTCTGATGATGTTCCATAAATCCCGTAGACTTTCTTAACTCTGTTTCATTCATTTATCTTTTTGTTTCTCTAATTTGGTAATTTTAAATAATTCTTTTTCATATTACAGATTCTTCTACTTGATTAAATCTGCTGTGGATGCTATGTATTGCATTTTTCATTTCATTCATTGTGTTCTCCAGCTCCAGAATGTCTGTTTGGCTCTTCTTTATAAATTCCATCTTTTCTTGGAACTTCTCCTTTTGTTCATGTATTGTTTTCCTGATATTGTTGAATTGTCTATCTATGTTCTCTTGTAGCTTGCTGAGGTCCTTAAAACAATTCTTTTTAATTCTTTGACAATTCATAGATCTCTATATCTTTGTAGTCAGTTACTGGAAACTCACTGTATTCCTTTGATAGTGTCAAGTTTCCTTGATTTTTTTGTGTTTCTTATAGCCTTGCATTGATGTGTGCACACTTAATGGAGCAGTCACTTCTAGAATTTATTAACTGCTTTAGGTGGAGAAAGACCTTCATCCACAGGTGAGCATGAGGGTGCCAGCTGGGTGTAGTGTAGCAGTTCCAGCTCTAAGGAGGGCTTAGCTGGATATTCTCCTTGTAGCTTTGTCAACTGAGGTCAGCATTGATGAAGATTGTAGGAGTTCTTAGCAGCCAAGTTGGCCAAGATGGCTCTGCCATCCTAGGTAAGGGTGCTTGCTGAGTGCCTATGGAGCTTGAGCCTAGAGAATGGACATAGGCCAAGCAACCATGGCTCTGAGGTTTGAGGTGCAGACTGCTCACTGTGGCTGTGGCTCTGGAGTCTGAGGTACAGAGGCTTATGGTGCTGCAGCAGTCTGGAGAGCAGGCATGTGTAGAGCAGCTGGTGCTTTGGAGTTCCGGACATGTCCAGGGTTGATGGAAGGGGCAGCTTCTGTGCCAGGGTGGTGCAACAGCAGTTCCTTCTGGGGTGGGGGTTGTGCATAGCAACATCTCCTTCTCCAGGTGTCTTCAGTGACAGTGGCTGTTGGTTACCTTGGTGGCCAAAGCTGCTAGTGTCCTTTGTGGAGCCGGCCACTGAAGTGGCCACACCAGCAAACATTATGGGTTCTCCACTGTGAAAGCCGTGGGAGTCTGTGGCTGCCCTCAGCTTCAGTGACTGTTGAGATACTCAGAGCAAAGGCTACTGGGGTCCTCCGCAGTGCAGAACACTGGAGACCATGGTGGCATTCTCTGTATGGCTGATACTGATAGCCTTTGACCTTCTTTGCTCCTAGCCATCTCTAGACATCTCAGCTATGCCAGTGTTGTTAATCTCCACTTTTCATCCCATTGTGTTGCTACAGGTTCTTAATTGAACTCTTGGGCCCTCCCAGGGCTATTTTCCTTCATAGATAACTCATTGGGTTTTGTGGGTTTTTTGTTTGTTTGTTTGTTTTTTTGTTTTTTGGAGAGTGGGGAGGCAGGAGGAGGAAGCCTGGTATCTCCTACTCTGTCATCTTGACGATATCATTCCCAGATGCTCCTTCACTAAACAATTCTGAGTAGCTTCTAAGGAGATAGCTGACTATATGTAGCATCGTGAAAAATCAACTCTCCTTTCTAGCCCACACATATCTGCCATGCCTCCTATTTGAATTTTGTGACATGATCCCTCTTATTCACTTAGCTTCAATGATGGAGCACCTTCTTCTGGCTGAGAGGATAAAAGGTAGCCAAGTGTAGAGTCTCTACCATCTTACTGTACTTTCTATTGTTACTTACAAACGAAGTAGGGCTAACCTTTAGACAACTGTAAATCACTTGGTCCCCTGTTAAACATTGTATATTTTCAGGATAGAAATTTCAAATTATAGATTAGCTTGTTACTGGATAAATTCTTTTTTTTAATCTCAAGATGCAAGATTCATTGTCTTTGAACTATGTTATACAGTAAATTTAGAGCTGTTTGATACTTGAAAACATAACTTTTAATCATTGTTCTTCTTTCACAAATGTGGAGCAATTTAGGAGTTAAACTGAATTATTCTAATAAGTTTTCAGTTCTCATAACCAGATAAATTAATTCAGAAGTTGTAGGCTTCTAGCTGTCAGTGAAAAAAATCTATCACACACGGTGAAGATTTCTTTTTTCTTTTCTTTTTTTAAAATTATTAATTAGTTTCCCTCGTAGTAAAAAAAAAAAGTCATTAGTCCAATTATAAGTCCCCTTGGTTCCAGTGACCTAGGATTAGATATGTTACACCCCCTAGTTTTTCTATGAAAAATAGCTAAAAATATATTAACACAGAAGAATATAATACCTAACACATGACAAAAGTAGATGCAAGCCCTTCTTTCCATAATAAACTCCCAGAGCACATTTTATGAAGGTATCAAGGGCAATAAATTGTTTTTAATATAATTAGGAAATTTCTGTTATCTGGACCAAATTTGAGGTTTCTTTGTTCTTAGGATATTTCATCATGTAAATGGGAGTGAGTCTTGCCATGGATCTGAAAATGAAATTTTTGTCTCTTTGTTCAAGTGTCTCCTCTGAATACTGAAATTTTGTGCACAGGAAATTCTCTGCTTTTTACATAAAGGTCTTTGCTAAACGACAAATACAAAATATTTTGTGTAGGTGTGTGTTGTGAAGGAATTTACAAACTTCACAGCATTCTGGCCCACTCATGAGTAACTGAAAGATAAACTATGAATCTTTGCCTCTCTAACTTTATGAAATTAACAGCCTTTGATAACCTCTGTGATTTCCATTTCATATTGTATGTATTAAGATTGTATGAGTTTTCTGTTCCCTAGCTCTTTTAAAAGATGAACAGCTTTTCTGGGGATATATTATTATTATACTTCTTGTGTTTGAAATTTACATATGTTTATTCATTCATTTATCTTTTTTTAATTTATGAAGCATATGGCCATAAAAAGAAAGTCAGGAGGGAGATGTAAATACAGAGAACTTGTGGAACCTCTCTTTTATAGATTATTAAAAATAGGATAAATCACCATCAATCTCACTTGTTGTAAGTAGTCACCTGCCTAAGAGACCAGAAGTTGGAGGTCCTTCTAGCTTCTCAGTGATCCTCTATCCTAGGTATACATGTCCTACAGTGTATGGCATTGTCTGGTTTGGGTCCAGGGAGACACATTTATGTAAGATACAAGGCTATCACAGAATTTTTTCACAGACTTGTAGTAGAGATTAGTTAAGGACAAATAAAACATAAGGAAAAAAGACACAAGGTGTCTCCTACTGAGGTTATTTATGACTGGTCTTCCTGCCATTGCAGGTTTACTGAAAGATGGTGATGAGGTCTTATACATTTTCAATCCAAATAAACATAAGGAATTTAAATTATGTAATGAGGACAAATTAGAATAAGAGATCGATTTCTGATTATTCCAGACTGTTTTCTAATTGGCAAAGTGTCTAAGCTAACCCTTATCAAATGGTATTTTTTGGCCATTTCTGTCTTCATCATCACCTTGATGGGAGGATTAGAAAAAAAAAGGGGCACCCGGGTGGCTCAGTCAGTTAAGTGTCTGCCTTCAGGTCAGGTCATGATCCTGGGGTCCTGGGATGGAGCCCTGCATTGGGCTCCCTGCTCAGTGGGGAGCCTGCTTCTCCCTCTCCCTGCCCCTGGCTCATGCTGTCTCTTGCTCTCACTCTCTCCCTCTCAAATAAATAAATAAAATCTTAAAAAAAAAAAAAGAAAAGAAAAAGAAGATACCATGATATTTAGCCATTTCACTAGTCACTGATTAGAAGTTTCAAATAGGAGAAATGGGGAATCTTAATGAAAATGAGAGTCAGGGATTATTTGTTTATTTCCCAGCTTTGCTACTGTCTCCTCTATTATTGTTCCTATTCTCCTTGCCTCAGTTTCTTAGCCTCTGCCTTCCTAGCTCATCCCATTGGACCACCTGAGCTCTCCAGAGAAGACTCAATTCTGCTTTAGGACTAATTAATCTGGACCTAAGCAGATAGTATTCAAACAGCCTCAGACACATTTTACCTGGTCTCTTCCTATGAAATTGAGAATCTTTCTCTCTCCTGGACCCTAGAGCCTAGTATTTCTATAGCCTTTATATGTTTGGAACTTCTTTTACCTTTCTCTTGGATAGCTCCTATATAGCCTTCTAAGCAATATTCAATATAGGCATTATCTCTTTGGAAAAGTCACTCCCCCAGTTCAGTGCCTCATCTTTGCCCCATAACACCAGGTTTATCTCTAGCATACTTCTCTCACTATATTGATATCACATGTTTATTTGTCTCTCACCTTAGACAATAAATTCATTAAATCCAGGACCAGGCATCTGTGTTTGTCTCCTAAGCTTGGCACAGAGTAGACATTAGGTACTTGTAAAGGAATGACTGGCTGACTCAGTCTGAAATTGCCCTGGAATCCCAATTTCCTCACACCAATTTTCAGGTCTAGCCTTCTGTTTAGGCTCCTCCTTTCCTATCTCCATCTTGTCAGACTTCTTTCTAAGCCTTCAGTCCTGGCTTCTAAAGCCTCACTGAGGTTAACTGGTTGCCCAAGGGATAATAATCTGCCTGCTGGATTATATTAGTGTCCTAAGAACTCCCAAATACTGAGCTTTCTCCACAAATTCAGCCCCAGTGAATGAGTTGCTCAATGGAGCTAGACTTGCCTTACCTTTAAATGTGGCACCAGGCATGATTTGGATGCCCTGCATCTCACTGCCTGTTCTATCTGGTAGGAAGCTACTCTCTCTACCCTGTTGATAGAGTTGATGCTCTAACCTGAGAGCCAAAGAAATGAATATTTATGAAGGATTTACTTTAGTCAGGTCTTTTGCTTATTTTTTCATTATGCCATTTAATTTAATCATCACATAGATTTATTGAAGAAACTGAGGCTCAAAGAGGTAAGTTAATTTGCACCAAATCATACAGTTATTAAGAGTCAGAGTCTAAATTTTTACCCAAACTGGCTGACTACAAAAACTGAGCTCTTAATCAATTTTCTGTATAGCCAACGAGAGGGGACCTATGGAAAGCTTCCTCAAAGAAGCTAACAGGAGAAAGTCTATTGTTTCTGTATATTCTTTAGTATTTCCACTTATATTCTATAGTATTTCCACTTCTACGTTTGGCTTTGTTCTTATTTTTAAGGTTATGCCCAAGATTCCTCACCAATAAGACAATTTTTTTTGAGGGGCACCTGGGTGGCTCAGTCGTTGGGCGTCTGCCTTCAGCTCAGGTCATGATCCCAGGGTCCTGGGATCGAGCCCCGCATCGGGCTCCCTGCTCTGCGGGAAGCCTGATTCTCCCTCTCCCACTCCCCCTGCTTGTGTTCCTGCTCTCTATGTGTCTCTCTCTGTCAAATAAATAAATAAAATCTTTAAAAAAAAAAAAAGACAATTTTTTTTTGGAAATTACACTTTCCATTATCTGTTTTTCATCTGTCCTTGGTGAAAGAGTGCTAAGGATGTATTTCAGAAGAACTATAAAAGCAAGAAAAACTTGTTTTTCAAAACTTTTCAAGATAAATGTTTTCTTGATCAATTCTGATTAGAGCTTATTTTCTATAGCACTGAAAATATTTTTTTAACTCAGTACAAGAAAATTTTGTTAAAAATATTTACCACAGTGAAGTGTCACTTTTTTTTTTTTGTCATTTGTTTCTATCTTATTTGTTGCTGTATCATTTGCTTCAGCTGCTATCTTAGGACCTAAAGATTTTCCATTTTCTCTAATTTGGTTAGAATTGAGGGTGGGGAGGAAAGTGTGTTTAACTAAATAATAATAATAATGACACTCCACAGCCTCTGAAGCTATAGGCAATATGTTGCTAGAGCTTTGAAAAATTATTTATGTTGTTCATAGTTTATACTTGAGAAATAGGTTAAAGGAAATGAAAGCAATTTGAAATTTGTGTTTTAGGTCTCTACCTCATTGCTTGTCCAATCATGTAAGAATTACAAGATGCCTTTTACTAAACCTGCACTAATTGTGACCAAAACACAAGCATATTGAAGGATATTTCTGGAAAGGAGGCAAAGTCATTGGAATTTCTCTGTTGTATGAATGCTGTATATACTCCATGATTTGCATACAAATTGTTCATGGAAAGAAATTAAGTTGTTTCGATTTAGTAATGGAAATTTGACACATAGTGAAAGAGAGCCCATAACAGCAATTTTGCAAGTAAAGGTTTCTTTAGAGAAGAAAAAGTAATCAGAGATAGTGAAGACTCCATTATTGGCCTAGTTTAAATACTATTTCTGAGCGTCGTATTTTAAAACATTATATACTTTCAGCCCAGCAAAGAACCACTAGAGAATGAATAATGTATTTATTGTGTATTTAAAATTTATCAAGTATTCCCAAGCACAAAAAAAAATGTATTATTATTGCATATTTTAGTCAGCCAATTAATGCCTACATTTATATATTACGGTGTTAGTAAACTGGACTGAGACTTGTGGTAAATACTGTAGCTTGGTTCTCTCGGTACATTTTTGACAAATATGACCGAGTTTTAGTTTAGTTTTTTTCTTATTTTAAATTGGATTTATAAGGAAACAAGATAACTTGCCCCATTATTATTGCTTTCCTAGAGGCAATTTTGCAACTATGATTATAAATAAACTTCTATTATCTAGTCTTATTTCCCAAAAGACAAGAAAAAAAATCCATCGTTGGTTTTCCCTTGTGTGAGTTTCATAGTTTCTGGCAATATGCAGACCTTAAGAGTTCCTGTTCCTTGTTTAGACTTTTTAAAGTTTATCTTGACTTTCAGAAGTTTTCTTTTGTTCTTCTACAAGTTTTTCTTCAAGAATATTTATAGTGTAGAAGACATAAAAGTTGACTAGGGAAGAGCAAATCAAGTTGGTCAATATTAATTGAGCATGTATAGGTTAGTTGTGATAGAAATTGAAAAAAAGTATAAAATATAGCTTTAAATATCACCTGGGTGCTTACAACCTGTTAAAGAACTAAAAAATTGGAACATAATAATATACATTCATTCTTTCACTCAACTATTCAACAAATATTTATTGAGGAACCAATAGGTTTTAAGATCTATGTTTGACACTGGTAATTTAATAGTGAGCAGAATTATATATAGTTCCTAGCCTCACAGGGTTTACGGTCTAGTGGAAAAGACAGGAAATCAAATAATCAGACAAACACACATAAAATTGCCATTGTGATAAGAGCTATGAAGATCACCAATGGCGCCATGCCTAAAAGAGGGTAATTTGGTCTCCCTTCTACTGTTTTCCCCTCAACCTGTTCTGACAAGGCAGCCTGAGTGAATCTTTTAAAATGTGTATCGGATCATGTCACTCCTCTGATCTGCCCAAAAAGCCTCCCATATAATTCAGAGCAAAAATATTCATTTTCTACCTAACTGTAATTCCCCACTCTATTCTTATTCATTCGTCATCAACCCTAAGTTCCTTAGTAACTATCTTACTTTCTTATCCTGAGATCCTGGTTCAAATGTAATTTTATCAGTAAGTTCTTTCCAGGTCATCCTATTTTTGAACTGAAACCTCACCTCTCTGATATTCTAATCTCTTCCCTCCTTTATTTTTTTCCAGCACTTATCACTGTATAACAGCCTGTTGTTTATTTACTTTGTTTTACTGTCTGTTTTCCGTACTAAAATATCAGCTCAAAAAAGACAGATTTTGTTGTTGTTTTCTCTCCATTATCCTCTGTTCCTAACACAGGGCCTACCTGGCACATAGTAGACACACAATTAATATTTGTTGAATGAATATGTCAATAGTCATGGAAGTTGGGAGAGAATCTCTGAGGAACTAATAATTTGGCTTATAACTCAAGGACCTAAGTAGATGTTAATCGAGTAAAGAGAGGAGAGCTAAGATGGTGGCCAAGTAACAGGACCCTAGGCTGGTCTTGTCCATGGAACACAAGGAGATAACTATCAAATCATCCTAAATACCCCAGAAATCAGCCTGAAGACTGACAGAACAAACTCCACAACTAAAGGGAGAGAAGAAGACTCATCGAAGAGGCTAGGAAGGGCAGAGAAGTGGTTTGGGGGAGAAAGGGATCAGGACTGCTGCAGAGGAGAAGGAGCTGCGGTCACAGAAGCAAGAGAGAGAGGGAGAGAGAGACAGAGGAGCACAGAGGAGAACCCACAAGGAGAACATTTCCCCAAAGCCATTTGCTGGGAAAAAGAGAGGGGCTGAGTTTTGTGAGTTCTTTCAGCCAGTGGGGCTTCAAGCCTGGAGTTTGAAAGGCCGGTGCTTTTGGCTGGCCTAGAGCCCTAAGGGCTCTGCCCTGTTCCTGCAGAAAAGGCAGTTCCCCCAGTGGCAGACAGCATGGGAAAAGCCATCTGAAGAGTGCCTGTAGCACAAGGCAGGGATATGACTTGCCCTTCTTGGAGGAGTTGCAGAGAGGTAGTACTGGAGACACCCTTCTGGGCACACAGGAGCCCGCTGGTGACATTTCTCTCCTGGCCCCTCAGCAGAAACACAGATGCACCAGCAGGAGGCAGTCCTGGGCCTGCAGAGGCTGCCTCACTCGCTTCCACCAAACCCCACTTCCCCGCACTCTGGTGAGACTGTCTTTCCGGGTCAAGCTTGCCTCAGTCCCAGCACAGTGAGACCCTGGTCTTCTGGGTGACGACCAGCGCAGGCCCCTGCCCACATCACGTCCCTAAAGCCTGGAGTTTGAAAAGTCAGCAGGCTTGGCTGGGATAGAAGCCGCAGGACACCGTGCCGCTCTTGGTGAGGAGGCAGGCCCACAAGCCAGGGGCAGATGGCCTGGAAACAGTGATCTGGGACACACCTGGGGAGACGATTTGTTCTTCTCAGAGTGCTTTCCTGAAAGGCAACGGGCTCAGAGACTGCTCTCTGGAGACAAAGGAGGTGGCCAGTGCCATTTTCCTCCCCTACCCATCAGCATCAACACAGAACCACCTGGGGCGGGCGGTAAGAGCACAGGGAGGACATGGGCTGCCTAAGCTGCCCAGGCCAAGTCCCATGCCCTGGTGCTCTGGCGGTGCTGCCCTTCTCAGTCAAGCTTGCCTCAGTCCCAGAGTGACCGGCCCCTTGCCCAGAAGAGCAGCACAAGCCCTGGCACAGACCTCAGCCCCTGACTAGAGAGTTCTGTGGGGCTGCAGTTCGAGTGCAGGTAGTGTCAGGTCCCATTTCACAAGCAGAGCAGAGCACACCTAGTCCAAACTGGCCACATTTACAGCCAGGGACCAAACACTGTCCATAGCAGGCCAGGGGAGCCTCTGCAGATGACCGACCTGAAGACTAGAGCAGCCAAACCACAGCAGAGCACACGCAGCCCACACCAGAGATGCTTGCTCCAGTGCCAGACACTGGGTATTACATACCCTCTTCTTCATTAAGCCATTTCTCTCCAAAGTGGGAAACAGACTTTTCTTGCACCCAGAAGAAGGCAGAGACTTAGACAAAAATGCCAAGATGGAGGAATTCATCCCAAATGAAAGAACAAGATCAAGTCATGGCCAGAGATCTAAGTGAGACAGATAGAAGTAACATGCCTGATGGAGAATTTAAAGCAACAATCCTAAGGATACTCACTGGGATTAAGAAAAGAATGGAGGACTTCAGGGAGGCCCTTACCACCGAGATAAAAGAGTTAAAAAAAATCAGTCAGAAATGAAAAATATAATAACTGAGATGGGAAACAGGCTTGAAACAATGAATACTAGGATGGAAGGAGCAGATCTCTCCATAGACACTTGGCAAGCTAGAAGGGAGTGTCATGATCTATTCAATGTGCTGAATGGGAAGAAAACCCTGATCACAAGTGGTAAGATTTCATTTTTTTGATGGTTGAGCAATATTCTATTGTCTGTATATACCACATCTTCTTTGTCCATTCGTCTGTCAATGGACATCTGGGCTCTTACCATGGTTTGGCTATTATGGATGTTGCTGCTGTAGACACTGGGGTGCAGGTGCCCCTTCTGATCACTATGTTTGTATCCTTTGGGTAAATGCCTAGTGGTGCAGTTGCTGGCTCATAGGGTAGCTCAATTTTTCACTTTTTGAGGAACCTCCATACTGTTCTCCAGACAAATGTGGAAATTAAGAAACAAAACAGACATCATAGGGGAAGGGAGGGAAAAATAAAATAAGACGAAAACAGGAAGATAAACCGCAAGAGACTCTTAACTATAGGAAACCAACTGAGGGTTGCTGGAGGGAAGAAGGGTGGGGATAATTGAGTGATGGGCATTAAGAAGGGTACTTGATGGAATGAGCACTGGGTGTTATATGCACCTTGATGAATCACTAAACTCTACCTCTGAAACTAATAATACACTATATGTTAATTAATTGTATTTAAATTAAAGAGAAAAAAAAAAAGAATGGGAAAAAACCTGCAGCCAAGAAGACTATCCAGGGAGGGCACCATTCAGAATCCAAGGAGAGATCAAGAGTTTCCCAGACAAAAAAGCACTAAAGGAGTTTGTGACTACTAAACCAGATCTTATTATTATTGTCAAATGGTGTTCTTATGAGATGTCATTTCCCATTCTATTACTTTTTGGATGGTAATTATTACATAGAATGCCATCTTTTTTTGTTTTGTAGAATCCATTTATTTTTCTGTTACCTAATAAAATTCTTTCTCTACATACAAAACAAAAAAGTAAAGAGAGGAAGAAGTAATAATAGTAGCAGTGATAGTAATAACAGTTACCTTCAGTGCTGTGAACTAAGTAGTTTATATTATTAACTCTGAATCCTTAAAATAACCCTCCAAAATATGTAAAATCATTATCTCTCATTCACAAATGAAAGGTTGAGACGGAGTTTTCCAGGCAGAGGAAATTGTATGTGTAAAAGCTTTCTGACTGTAGAAAATATGGCGAGGAGACAGTAAAAGAGTGTGTATCTGGAACTAAGAGAGACCTAGGGGATATGGTGGGAAAAGAAGAAAAAGGTTAGGGGTCAGGTAACCAAGGGACTTATTTGTAGTGTGACAACATATTCCTGATGCCTCAGGAAAGTCCTGGTCTATGCCTGTTGGCTTGATGTAATTAAGTGTAATTAATTTTTATTCAAAATTTCCCTAGGTTGGATGATAAACTGAGTTAAGAAGTTCTGTCTCCTAAGAGTAATGAGAAGCCATTAAGAAGTGGTAATGTGGTCAGAGTTCCATTCTGAGAAAATAACTTTAGTTGAAAGGTTAAACATAAACTAAATGAGAAGAATTTATGCAGGGAGATGTATCAGGAGGCAATAATCTATAAGATTGCCTGATTGTGGGTGGTATTAGTAAAGATGGAGACAAGAACAGAGTTGCAAAATATTTAGAGAGTAAAATCAAATTATTTGGGTTATGGGTTACATATGAAGGGAGTTTAGGAGAAGATGGTGTGAACAAAAACTTCTAGGTTTCTGGTGTCAGCAACTGAATAAAGGATTTCCAGTTCATTATGATGGAGAACAATGGAAGACTATAGTGTGTAGTTGGAGGCAGAATGGAAAGTGAAAGTTTGAAGATCAGTAAGTGTGAAATTTTAAAATGTTCATTTCATGATAAATTATCAAATAAGGTCTCCAGCCTGTGAGTAGTATTCTACTATTTGGATCTGCCACAGTGTTTATTTATCCACTCACTGATGGACATTTACATTTTTTCCAGTTTTTAGTGATTATAAGGAAATCTGCAATGACATGTATGAACATATACTTTTATTTATCTTGGGCAAACATCTAAGAGTCGAATAGCTGGATCATCTGATAGGTTAATATATAATTTTTAAGAAATTAAAAAACTGTCTCCAAAGCGTTTGACCTTTGACAAACTGTAGTACTATTTTACATTCCTATCAGCAGTGTATGAGAGTTCCAATTTCTCCATATCTTCACCGACACTTAGAATATTCCAGTCCTTTTTATTTTAACCTTTATAATACATGTGTGGTGATATTTTATTGTGCTTTTAATTTACATTTCCCTAGGGGCAAGTGATTTAGGAATGTTTCCATATGCTTATTTGACATTTATTTTGGTGTAGTTTTCTTCTTTCTTATATTGTTTATTGAGTTTCTTGCATCTATGGGTTTGCAGTTTTCATTAACTTTGGAAGATTTTCTGCCATTATTTCTTTAAATTTTTTTTTTTTCTGTCTCCCCTCCAATTACATACACATTAGGATGTTTGGTGCTGTCCATAACCTCAGTGATGCTCTTTTCATTTTTCTTACATTCTCTTTTCTCTCTGTATTTCATTTTGTACAGTTTCTATTGTGATATCTTCAAGTTTAGTAATCTTTTCCTCTGTAATGTCTAATATGCTGCTAATCCCATCTAGTGCATTTTTATCTCACATGTTATAACTTTCATCTCTAAGAAATTTGATTTTGGTCATTTTTGTATCTTTCATGCCTCTACTTAGCTTCCTTATATGGAAGTTATATGGAATAGTTTCAAAAACTATTTTATTCTTTTTTGAACATTCTAACATTTGTATCAATTTGGAGACAGTTTTGATTGATTATTGTCTCTTTTCATTATAAGTCATATTTTCCTACCTCTTGACATTCCTGTTAATTTCTGATTGGATTCCAGATATTATGAATTTTATGTTGTTAGGTGGAAGATATTTTTAAATTTCTATATATAGTCATAAGACAACCCTTCCAATTCTACTGGCATGCAATTAACTTACTTGGAAATAATGTGGTCCCTTTAGGTCTAGCTTTTAAAATGGTAGGACCAGAACAGTGCTCAGTGTAAGGCTAATAACCAACTTCAGAGAGAAGTCTCTTATTTTACCCAGTGTCCCATGAATCATGAGGTTTTTAGTCTGGTTGGTAGGAATAAGCATTATCCCTGGACTTGTGTGAGCACTGAGAATTATTACCACTAATCTTTTTTTGTTGGTTCTTTTCCCAGTCAGTAGTTTCCTCACATGCACACACTGATCAATGCTCAGCTTAATCCTCTAGGAGGGCTCTCTGCAGATCTTTGTACCTCTCTTTGTGTAGCTCTCTTGTCTTAGGTACTCTGTCTTATGAACTCTAGCCACATAGGTTTCTCCAGACTAGTCTCTGTTACTGTATATTGGATGCAAGAGGAAGTCTTGAAGTAGCTTTTTTAAAGTGCATATTTATAGTATCAGTAATTTGGGGAAGATTATCTGTAATGAATTCTTTCTATGAGCCTCAGTGTTACTCTAAAGTTACCAGGATATTTAATCACATGTCTTGATAATTAGTTCAGTGAGTCTAGAGATGTAAGGAGATTTCATGAAGCAAGTAAACTTTGATACAGATTTTAAAGAAATAGTAGAATTTGGCAAGCATACGTTCTGTGCTAGGTACTATTGGATGATCAAATATATTTGAGAGATAAATGAATGAACTGATTGATCTTCTCTTTTCTGTTTAGCAAACTCCTACTTCAAGTCCCAAGTCTACATTTCTCCTCTATAACTTTCTCTATCTTCCCCCGACTGAGTTTATAACTTGTACCTTCTTTCTATTGTTATGATACCCCATACTTTATCTCCATTAAATCCGTAATTACCTTATATCATAATTACTTCATTTTGTTTCTTCCACTAACCTATGTATTGCTTTTGAGCAATTAATTTATCTTTGACCCCAGAACCCAGCAGAGTGCTTAGAATACCTAGGTGTTTAAAAATATTTGTTGATGTGAACTGTTGCTCCTCTTTTGAAATTCACAAGTATGATGAATCACAGACCCGTACCCCTGAAACAAATAATACATTATATGCTAATAAAAAATAATAATAATAAAATTCACAAGTAGACAGTAATGTAGAAGTCAGTTCTGACCTGGATGTTTTCAGTGATGAACTGAGAGACACAATAGTATATTAGCTAACTATTGCTATGTAAAAAATTATCCCAAAACTTTGTGGCTTAAAACAACAAACTTTTATTATTTTGCAGTTTCTGTAGTTCAGGAATTTCAGGGCACCTTAGCTGGGTCCCCTGACTTAGGGTCTTTCACAAGGTATCAGGTGGGGCTCTAATTATCTCAAGGACCAAAAGGAAGAGAATCCACTTTCGTGCTCACTAGCATAGATGTTGGCAGGTTTAGATCCTTTCTAGCTGTTAGCCAGAGACATCAGTGCCTTGTCATGTGATCCTATGCATAAGAAAGCTCACAGTAAGACATCTGGCTCCCATCAGAGAGAGTGATGGAGAAATCTAGAGTAGGCAAATAAGATAAAGTCACAGTCTTTTTGTAACGTTATCTTGTAAGTGACATTCCGTAAGTTTTGCTATATTCTTTTCATGAGAAGTGAGTCATTAGGTCAATCCCACACTCAAGGGAACTATTTGACCTCATATATAGCCAATACCACTTATACTTTCTCCAAGACAATAACAAATAAATACAGAAATGGATTCATAGAGGATTATGTATTCTGTATGAAAGATATGGACTCTGTTAACCCAGGAAATTTGGCATGATGCCAAACTCATGTTCTTTGGCCCAGTTTTCTCCTCAGAGCAGAGGATCCAACAAGTAGATGTGATGTCAATTTTATTCCCCAAGAACTAGTAGCTCTTTTTTTGTGGAACAATGATTTCCAGTATGCATTCTCTGGATGTCTAAGGTTATAGTGGTACCTCAGACGTCATATAGGGAGAGAGGGAGGAGTGCTAGGGCCATGCCCCCTACCACCAGGTGGCACCCAACCCAATTCTATCATGTTACTTATGCTGAATTCTCAGTTCATAAATACAAGTTTGAAAAAATACTGTTTGAAATGTCTCAAAAACTGGGATCCTAGAGCAATGGTTTCTGGCTATAGTAGTGTAGTATAGTGTAGTGGTTAGGCCTGCAGGCTCTGGAACCAGCCTGCCTGGGTTTCTTTGTATCCAGATTCTGCCATTAGCTAGCCATGTGATGGGATTTAGAAAAGTCTGGGCTTGAGTGCCATCCACAGTTGTTTCTTGGCCCTTTCTGTTTCTGAAGCCAAAACTACTTGGGCAGACTTGATACTCTGCTGCTTTTTATTTTCACTGTAGCCTTCTATTATTAGCCTCCCTATATTTATCTTAGTTTAACATAACCAGTGGAATGGTTAATGCATTTACCATCATTATGCCTACTGTTTTTGTCCTGATAATAGGTCTTTGACTAGATGATGTGTGTTCTTCGTTTTAATAAACTCCTTCTCTAGAAAGAAAATTATCTATAATTGATTTCTATACCTGTCAATGCTTAGGGTTTCATAATCAGTTAAAACATTTTCACAGCTGTGGGTTTACCAATTTCATTGTGTCACTTATTCTAAGTTATTGCAGATGAACATTTTCAATTATATGGTTAAATAAAGAGCCTGTAGGTTGCAATTAATTACCCACATCTGCTGTCCTAATATGAATTAAGGTAGTATCTTACAGTTCATCTAATAGTGAGCTTTCTGGATTAATTAATGAGGAGGCTCACAAAGGGGAGCTCTAAATATTTCATATATTGTGCTTGTAATAGGACTAACCCTTGAGCCTGAGACTTAACTGTTGATGTTGTCCTCTTTGTTTTTAAACTCCAGCTGCTAGAAATTAATCATTGATATAGTTTTTTAAGAGGATTCTTATTACTGGGCGCCTGGGTGGCTCAGATGGTTAAGCGTCTGCCTTCGGCTCAGGTCATGATCTCAGGGTCCTGGGATCGAGTCCCGCATCGGGCTCCCTGCTCCTTGGGAGCCTGCTTCTCCCTCTGCTTCTCTCTCTCTGTCTCTAATGAATAAATAAATTAAAAAAAAATCTTTAAAAAAAAAAAAAAAAGAGGATTCTTATTACTTATTCTTCTCTAAGAGCCAAAATCTTTATGTGTTCCTTCTTATGTTCTATTAGTTGATTCCAACTCGCCTTCAAAGTGTACTTTAGAAGTTGATTTTTCAAGGGGCACCTCAGTGGTGCAGTTAGGTAAGCATCAGAACTCTTGGTTTCAGCTCAGGTCATGATCTCAGGATTGTGATCTCAAGGTCGGGATCTTAGGGTCATGATCTCAAGGTCCTG
This sequence comes from Halichoerus grypus, assembly GCF_964656455.1. Lineage (NCBI taxonomy): Eukaryota > Metazoa > Chordata > Mammalia > Carnivora > Phocidae > Halichoerus > Halichoerus grypus. The sequence goes on along the minus strand of NC_135716.1, from coordinate 127,323,282 downwards.
AGGTCGAGCCCCACCTCCAGCTTTGCACGGAGTCTGCTTAGAGTTTCTCTCTGCCTCTCCCTCTGCCTCTCCCCCCGACCCCACTCTCTATCTCTCTCTCTCAAATAAGTAAGTCTTTTAAAAAAAAATAAGTTGATTTTTCAAGTGGAGGCAAATCACTTGTTTTCAAAATGCTTTGGCAGAGGAGCCAAAGATGGAGGAACAGGTGATTTGGGCTGGAGAACAAAAGTCATGAGAAAACCGGTTGTCAGGTGCTACTTGCCCCCCGTGGTTCTGATGTCCAGGGTGTCTGCAGTGTGGGGAGGAATGTCAGTGAGAGGAAGCCTAACTGG